>NW_028186258.1:1232106-1248980 GCF_003343005.1 Rhea americana
GTGCAGCTCTCCCCACCCTAAAGACCCCCGGCCGGCCTCGAGCGGCGAGGGATGGGGCCGGTGCTCCGCGCCTCCGCCCGCCTTCGGAGCGACCTGCCGCGAGGCAGCGACGTGCCCAGCTCCTACAGCCTTTTGCCAGGTTGTTTCTTTTTTCTTTTTTTTTTTTTTTTCCATTTTTCCCCCCTTCCTTCATATACCCCCTCCTGGAGTCACCGGATCACAGGGCAGCTCTATTCCCATGCAAAATATTAGGACGGTGCTTGGCCAGCTCCAGCGCGGCACTTACAGCTGGGATCTCTTATTTCGGAGACGATCGGGGCAGAAACCTTTGGGCAATTTAAGCCACGTATTGTGATTTTTTTTGGGGGGGGGCTGGAATGACGCAGCTGGCAGGCGAGAGCCCGCTGGCCGCATTGCCCGGGCCAGGGCTTCTCTGCCGGCTCGTATCCGGGCTGGGCCGCTCTGCCGGCGACGCTGCGGAGCTCCGGCCTCCGGCCTCACCGGCGTCTCTCGCTCTCATCCCAGTTCCCTTACGCTGCTCCACCACCTCAGGAACCCGTGAAGACCCTCAGGAGCTTAATCAACATCCGCAAAGACACCCTGCGCCTCGTGAAGTAAGTCCGGCGCCCCAGGGCCGGGGTGAGGGGCTGGTTTGCGGCGGGTGCCCAGCGAGGCAGGGTTCGCCCCCAAGGGCCGATGTGACCCCCAAACGCCAGCGCGGGGAGGAGGAGGCGAGCGTGGAGATGCTCCTTCCATGCACCGTCCTTCCTCTCCCGCGCCGCTGCAATCCTCGGCGGTTTCTGCGCGCTCCCCATCGCCCGCTCGAGCCCGGCCGGGTTAAACGGAGGGGGAGAAGTTTCGCCAAGCAGCTTTCCAGCAGCACGGTGCTGGCTGTCGGCTTGCATTTGCCACGAGGGCGGCGATGGTGTCGGCCGCGGGGCGTCTACGGAGCGGCCAGCGCGCGCTCGTGCTGCTCGGGGCCCGTGTCTTGCTCGGGCTGCTCTTGGCCGGGGACCGCAGCGTCCCGGCGGTAGGTTGCTCCGGGTCTGGGCACGGGCGCTCGCGGCCGTGCCGCTCGGAGGCTCCCCGCGGTGCGGCGTCCCCGCGAGGGACTCGTCGCCAACCCTCGCTGCTCCCCAGGTGCTCGGAGGAGGTGAAGGCCCCGGGGGAAGAGGTCAGCAAGGCGAAGGTGCACTACAACGTGGAGTTCACCTTCGACACGGACGCCCGCGTGGCCATAACCATCTACTACCAGGCGAGCGAGGAGTTCCAGAACGGGGTGGCGAGGTGAGGACGGCAGCCCGTGCCGGGTCCCGCTGGCCGAGGGCGTCTCCTGAAGGGCATCGCTGATGGGCAGCCGGGATCCCTTGTCCCGCCACGTCCGAAGCTGCCTCTTTCCCATTCCCGTCTTGCTCCCTCTTGTTGTCTCCGCCTCGGAGCTGGCGTCAGGTGAAATCCTTCCCCCCATCCCTTTTGCTGCCAGGTTGGTGCAAGGTTGCCTTGTGCCCTTTGGGCCCGCGCTGGTGCCTCGGGAGAGCCGTGGATTGATTTAGCCCTTCGTAGGGCTTCTCGCCCCAGCCGCTCCGAGAGGCGGCCAGGGGGAGAGGAGGGAAGTGGACTCGGGTTGCTCCCGTCTTCCCGGCACGTCCACGAGCTGGGGACAGGGAGCAGGGTTGAAACAGCAGAGAGAGAGGTGGTCCGCGAGCCGCTAACCTTGTCTTCTCTCCGACGGGCAGCTACATCCCCAAGGACAACAGCTTGCAGTCGGAGACGGTGCACTACAAGCGGGGGGTGTGCCAGCAGTTCTGCATGCCCTCGCACACCGTGGACCCCTCGGAGTGGGCGGAGGAGGAGGTACGCCCAGCCGCCCGAGGCCTCCCCATCGCGGGCATGGGGTCTGCCGCCGGCCGGGAGGCGGTGTCGGAGTCCGTCGGTGGTGGTGACTCCGTGTGAGAGCCCTGTCCCTCAGCACGGGATGAGGTGGAAGAACCTATCAGAGGTTCGAAATGGTGGTAGAAATGGTCCTAAGATGCGGAGCCGGTGGGCAGCCTGGCTGGCTGCAGGCTCGGCGGTGGGAAGCAGAAGCCCCTTGCCATGGGACATGCCTTGCCTGCTGTGTCCAGCAGCCCAGGAGTGCTTCTGGGGTTGGGTACAGCAACTCATTGGATGAGAGCTGGATGGTTTTGGATGTGGACTAAATCCTCTTTTGTTACTCCTTCCAAACAACCACTTATATCTCTCCCTAGCTGGGCTTCGACCTGGACCGGGAGGTGTACCCCATGGTGGTGCATGCCGTGGTGGATGAAGAGGATGGTAAGGGCATGGCTGGGAGAGAGGGGAGGGCTCTCTTCCTTGCTGGGCTGGCTTTTTCCAGCGCTGCCTCGTCGGGCTTCGCACTCCTGCAGGCATCTGCCCTCGTGCCAGCCTGCCGTAGGGCCCCGAGCCCGCGGAGGCCGGGGCAGGGCCTCCTGCTCCTCCTCGGCTGCGAGCAGGGACGGCTTCTCCCCTGCCTGCCCACGCAGGGCCGGGATCCGGCCCCGGGGCGCCGGGTCTGCCCTTCCTCTGAGCCCGGCCCGCCTCTTCGTGTCTTGCAGAGCATGTTGGCCACTCGCACGTGCTGCTGGCGACCTTCGAGAAGGTGAGCGCTGGCCCGGGGCGTCCCCGCTGCTGCTGGTTTCCCTTCCAGACTCGGTCACTGCTTGGCTTGGGCTATTTTGGGCAGCTCCTGAAACTCTGCTGCCTTTTGGGAACATCCCCGAAGTCCTTGGCCTTTTAGGCACCCCGTTTTGAGGCTTTTGGTCTCAATGCTTTCTTTGCTGGCCCAAGAGGTGTCCGACCAAGCAAGAGATTCCCTTGCGCCGTGCGCCCCAGCAGGGCGACATCCCAGCCCCTACCCAGGTGACAGGGTGCTGGGAGAAGCCAGGCGTCGCTGGGAAAATCTGTCGCCCCGGGGGAGCCGGGCCGCCCGGGCGGCGGGCGCTCACTCGCACGCTTCCCTCCCTCCAGCACGCCGACGGCACCTTCTGCGTGAAGCCCCTCAAGCAGAAACAAGTGGTGAGTGTGTCCTGCCGGGGTGGCAGACGAAGAAGGGGCGAGGGCAGGTGACAGCTACCGCCTGGGGCGTCCCCGCCGGGGAAGGGGGAGAGGGGCTTTGGGGCGGCGGGAGCCGCGCGTGCCCGTCGCTCGCTCCGGATCGGGACCGCGCAGCTGCCTTCCTGCCTCTCCGTCCATCCGTCCGTCCATCCCCCGGCGTCCTGGCGGGCCGGCCGCCCGCCGCTCACCCCTCCGTGCTGGCGCTTTCAGGTGGACGGCGTGAGCTACCTCCTCCAGGAGATCTACGGCATAGAGAACAAGTACAACACGCAGGACTCCAAGGTACCGGCCGCAGCCCGGGCTTTCGGGCTGGGCAAGGGGCGCGTGCCCGTGCGGGGTGCCCGCCGCCTCCGGAGCCGGGCAGGGGCGAGCTGCCAGGGCTGTGTTTTGGGAGCAAGGAAAAAGCCAGGAAGGCAAACGGCGCCCTGCAGAAAAGTCTCGGGGCGTCCAGGTGGGGGCATTTCAGGGCGGTCCATCCCTCGGGTCCCCCGGCGCGGGGGACACCGAGGGGGGACCGGCCGCCGAGCGCGTCCTCGCCGCCGGGCAGGTCGCCGAGGACGAGGTGAGCGACAACAGCGCCGAGTGCGTCGTCTGCCTCTCGGACGTCCGCGACACCCTCATCCTGCCCTGCCGCCACCTCTGCCTGTGCAACACGTGCGCGGACACCCTGCGGTACCAGGCCAACAACTGCCCCATCTGCCGACTGCGTGAGGCCCGGCGGGGGGCTGCGGGGGCTGCCGTCTCCCGCGGGCGGGCGGGCGGGCGGGCGGGCTTGGGGGGCGGCAGCCCGTTTTGGGAAGAGCCGCAGCGGCGCGCGAGGCCGGTGGGGAGTCCTAAGAAATCAGGTGGCGTCTTTGGGGGGTTGGGGGCGTTTAGGTCCGCGCTCCGCCGCGCGAGCCGGCGGTTTCGCTCCTCTCTTCCTTCGCTCTTCCCTGTCTCGCAGCTTTCCGAGCCTTGCTTCAAATCCGAGCCATGAGGAAAAAACTGGGGCCCCTGTCTCCCACCAGCTTCAACCCCATCATCACCTCGCAGACCTCCGACTCGGAGGAGCACTCGGTCAGTTCGCGTGGACCTTGTCCCACCCCGGCCCGGGCTGCAGGTCGTCCCGGCTGCACCACGGGTGGCTTCAGGGCTTGCGTGGGGCCTGGGGCCACCTTCCACCCCGTAGTCTGTCACGTGGTGGATGTTACACAAGTTCAATAGAATAAAATAGCATTGAGCAGGGAGAAAGTGGGGGGTTTTGCCAGGCTGTAGCCAGCAAAGATCGTGGAAAACCGGGCTTGAGGCTCACATGTGCAGGGAGGTTGTCCACCCTATGGTTTTGGCTTCTCCTGGGGGTGTTTTTCAAGGGCACATCCCAGTGCTCCTGGGAGCAGGGCAGGGGTGGCAGCAGAGCAGCACGGCGGGGACGCTCACCTCTGTCTCCTGCTCTCTCCAGTCCTCGGAGAACATCCCTCCAGGCTACGAGGTGGTGTCCTTGCTGGAGGCCCTCAACGGGCCGCTGACGCCCTCTCCGGCTGCCCTGCCGCTCCGTGTCCTCGGGGACGGCCACGGCGCAGGGACGCTGCCGTCCTACGGCAGTGAGAGCCACCCGCCTCCCCTGCGGGCCCTCTCGCCCCTCGAGCGCCTCTCCGACTGCGGCAGCCAGGGGCTCAAGCTGAAGAAGAGCCTGTCCAAGTGAGTACTAGTGCCGGTGTCCCCACCAACAGGGAGGTCGGGAAGGCATGGGCTGGTCCCAAGTGTCCTGGAGCGTCACCGGTGCCTACCGGCATCCAGTGAAGCTGTTTGCTTTGCCTCCCACCTAGGTCCATCTCCCAGACCTCCTCCATCCTGCCTGAAGAGGAGGACGAGAAGTCCTGCAGCGAGTCGGAGATCAGAATTGCCCCGAGGAAACCTTCAGCTCAGCATGAGGAAGTGAGCGTTCAGCAGCTCCTGCCCCAGCTCTGCATGGGCCAGGCTGTCAGGCAGTGAAAAACCCTTTTTCCATCACTGGAGGTGGTATTTGCCCTCCAAAATGTGACAGTGATGAGCCAAGATGCAGGTTGGAGTGCTGGTTTGGGGAAAGTTTTCACAGCCCTGCAGTCTCCATGCAGGTTTAGTTGAGTTTTCTCCTCCTGGATGTCCTCAGCCAAATGTGGATAGGGAAGGGAAGAGGGAGATGGAGCTGCCATGGCCACATGGCTGGTGGGTGCAGTCCCCAAGGTCTCTGCCTTCCTCCATCCCCACTAATATACCCCGTCCCATCCTCCTCGCAACGGCCTTTTCTCACCGGCCCATGGACTCTTCTCCCAGGAATGTGGTGTGACTCCCGAGAGCGAAAACCTCACCCTGTCGTCATCGGGAGCCATCGACCAGTCCTCGTGCACTGGCACCCCACTCTCCTCCACCATCTCATCTCCGGAAGGTACGGTCGGGTGCCCACTGCGGTCCGGGGCTGGCCCTGGGGTCTCCCCACGGCCTGGCAGGCGCCGCGGCCCCCGGCTCAGCCTCTGCTCTGCCCCCAGACCCCGTCAGCAGCAGCCTGGCTCAGTCCGTCATGTCCATGGCCTCCTCCCAGAGCCGGCACTCGCAGATCAGCACCGACACCGTCTCCTCCATGTCCGGCTCCTACGTCGCTCCCGGCACGGAGGAGGAGGGCGACACGCTGCCGTCGCCGGCGGCCGCCAGTGCCATGGCCTCCGAAGGAGAGGTAGGGTTGGCTCGGCCGCCGTCGCCCTGGCCGTGCCCTGGGGTGCGCGAGGCCGTTCGCAGCACCCATCGCGCCCTGGGGCAGACTGCCAGCGGGGGGTCCCTCTGGAGACATAACTCCTCCTCCAAATCTGTCAGCACCCAATTCTTTTTTTCCTCTTTTTCTGCTTCTTTCCCGCTTTTCTCCCGCAGTCGACGCCTGTGGAGTCCCCGGATATAAACTTCGTCAGCATCTCGGCTGAGGAGCGCGATTCCGAGGTGAGGACCTGGTGCTGGCGCCCGGAGGCGGGCACGCGGCGAGGGGCTGCGATGCTCCTGTGACGCTCCGCGCCCCTTCGCTTTTCTGGGTTGGAGATAGACCCTCCGGAGTTGGCGACGGCTCCTCCGGGGGACACGGGGAGCACGGACAGCGCGGGGCCGGGACCCCTCGGGTCTCGGAGCCGCTCACGCTCGCTGCTTCTCACCACAGGGCAATGACGTGCTGGAGGACGAGGACACCTCTCCTGTGCAGGAAGACGGTAAAATGCCCCGGATCGTGGTCCCGGTGGGCAGCTGCGCGCGGGCAGGTTGGACAGTCTTCCCCGAACCCGCGGGAGCGGGGGCAGGCGTCGGGTCACCCCCAGCTCCCCAGGGTCCTGGCAGTCAGCTCCTCCGGGAAGCAGCCGCGGGAGCAGGCGATGCTCAGCGCCCCCGGGCCGCGCAGCCCTGGCGAAGCGGGGAGGCAGGAGGGGTCTGGGCGGTGAGGGCAACCGCAGCTCTCCGTCCAGCTGCTGCTCTCTGCTTGCGACCAGAGGCGCTTCCAAAGGGCCAAACGGGCAAGAGGTTCCTCGTTATTTTATTTTATTTGTATTTTTTCACTCTGCCAAGCAGATCTCTCTCTCTCTGCATCTTTGAAAATCTCTCCCTTACACATCCCTGTTGGTTCCTCTCGGACAGGGTCACGAGACCGGTCACTTTAGGCTGGTCTATTAGTTTTTCTTTGCCTGTCCTCAACGTGGTTTAGCAAGTCACCGTATGCATGTTGAGGGCTCCTCTCGCCCATTCCATGCACCTCAAAGAGCCACGGAAAGACCTGGTCGCTCCCGGGCCATCGGCCACCTCCCAGCTTGGATCTTTTGGGGGAAGGTAGGGAGGCTCCCGGTGTCCCCACTGCCATGGTTGCATGTTACTGGCTAGCAAAAATAAATCAAAACTTTCCCCCTTGTTCTTCAGCCAGTCTGGAAAGCAAGAGCCCAGCTCTGCACTGTGCCCTGGCGTTGTGTTTTCATGGGAAAAATAGTCTCTGCGCTGTAATTAGGTTCTTGCTCGGGGTGAGACTGAAATATGGAAAGTAGGGTGCAAAGAAAGGTTGTTAATGACAGCAATGGGCGTCCCCGAGGCCCAAACCCTCCTTCCGCAGTGGGGTGCTGTGGACGAACTCTGGGTCCGTTGCAATCCTGCTGCCTCAGACACCAGCAGATAAAGCAGGCGTGGAAAGTTTCCAGCTCTGACAGCCGGGAGCAGGACGTGTCTCCTCGGGAAGTGATCCCGGGCCTGTTCAGCCTGCTGCTGAACGTCGCTCCTGAGGTTTAGTCTCTTGCATCAAATCGATGCGCGTAAAAAAGAAAAAACCTGGGTGCTGATCTGCTCGCTGAAGCCAAGCTAGGAAGCAGATCTTACCGCCATCAACGACCCTGTCCTTCGTCCCCCCAAATCAGCCCCAGCTCCGTGCAAAGCTTGGCTACGGCTTGTCTCGTACTTGCCTTTGGTTGCTGCCCCCTCCCGGCATTGCTGCGGCTTGTCACATCCCTGCCGATGGGTAACGCCGGAGGGGCTCCGGGGAGGTGCCGAGAGCCGTCTCGGCCTCGGCCGGGCCCCGGCCGGCTGCAGACCCCCCGCTCGGCCCTGCCTCGGGATCCGAGACCGGAGCTGGGAGAGCGCGGCGGCCCTCGCCTCGGCCGCCTCGCGGGCTCCGCCGTCTCCCGCCTCCGCGTCCCGGTCCTCGCGGACGTCTCTGATCCGCCCCAGAGGCGCCACGAGCCGAAACGGCGGGAAGAGCCCCGGCGCGGGCTGCTTTCCTCAGCTTCCGCCAGCACCTCTCCGCCGCCCTTTCCCCGCGCCGCGGCCGCTTCCCGGCTCCGTTTCGCCTCCCTCCGGCGCGGCCGGCGCAAGGAAAGGGGCAGCCAGGGCCAACCTTACTGTCCGCTCTTCACCTTCTCCGGTCCCGTCTGCTCGAGACGCCTCGTTTTCACCTCTTTAACTTGGTTTGAAAGGGGTGGGGAGGGAGAGGAGAAGACCCAGGACTCCCCACCGGGCCGGGCCGGGCCGGGCCGGGCCGCTCTAACTGCGTTAACTCCCTTCCAGGCCAGAGGACAGGCGCTTTCCGCGGTCTGAGGTGTGACAATAACAATGACGTGGCCATCGCACGCGTGAAAGCGCTGGACAATAAACTGTGCTCTGAGGCCTGCTTACCTGGTGAGTGGCCGCCTGCCGAACATGAACTCGGGCTTGGGGGGGAAGCTTCTGCTCTTCCCTATGTCACCCCCTGCCCTCCTGATCCTCCCTCGCCTTCCTCTCCCACCGTCCATCCTCATCGCCATCCCCACCACCCATCTCACCATGGGACTGTCCACCAGCCATGAAACCGCCTGGCAGCAGTAGGTCAAGACGTGGTGCCCGATGGGGTTGCTTTGGTTAGGGAGGAGTTGTGGTCTAGCTTGGGTGGAAAGTTTGGTCCCTTAGCCAGGTGCTTGCTGAGACCATGGTCTTTGGGCCAGGTGTATCTAGGTATCCCTGGGGCAAGGGACGCGGAGCTGTGGCCCTGGGCAGGCCAGGGTGTAGGGCATGGAGAGCGTGGATTTGCTTGGGAGGGCCGTGCTGGGAACCTGCTCACACGCTGTCGCGTGTCCGGTTCGTTTGGCATCAGCACAGCCCCTGGCTCAGTCCCCGTGGGTTTGAGCACCACGGGTGGAGCACGAGGTTTGGTGGGAGTCTTGGCAGCTCCTCGAAGAGGAGACCTGAGCAAGGGCTTAGATACGGGCAGCAGGCCTCCCGCGAAGGCCCCAGCCGTGCTGCGGGCCTCGGCGCTGTACGAAGGTGTGGAGCACGGGCTCCCGGAGCACTTTAGGTCTAGTAGAGCCCCGAGGATTCATCCCCCTCTTCCATTTCATCATGCTTTTTCTCCCTCCCCATCCCTCCTCTCTTCTCATCCCTCTCCCCGCCCGGCTCCCCCCAGACTCCTCCGTCTGTGCGGAAGTTCATGTTCGCTCCGTGCCAGCACGGTTCCTCCGCCCCTGCTCATGTCCCGTCTGTGCCCAGAGGTGCCACGAGGCGACAAATGTATCTGCGACCCCCACCGTGGGGAAGGGCTGGGCAGCACCAAACAGCAGCTTTTTAAGCCAGAAAGAAAGGAGGAAAAAAGAAAAAAGTGAAAAAAAAAAAAAAAAAGAAAAGCCCGTCGCAGCCCGCCAGGGCTCCTGTGCAGGCCTGTGCCGATACATTTGTGGGCAAGCTGAGAGCAGCTCTGCCCCTGCCTTCCTCCTTGCTGCAAAACCTGTGGCAGGCAGCAGCTCTGCAAACGCAGCCGGCCATGGAGAGCCCAGGTCAGGGGGGAGATGGCCGGGGAAGGTCCTTCCTCGCCATCCCTTCTCCTCTGGGAAAGCTTTCCCTCCCGCTGCCCTTTGCGCTTCCCAGTTCTCCTGTTCCCTGCGGTTTCTGCTCCGGAGAAATGCAGTGAGATGCTTGTGGAGGAACGGGAGCAGCCACAAATGCCCGGTTGCCTCTTCCCACCTTTGGACGCCAGCAGCTGGGTTCAAAGCCCTGGGCGCAGGCAGGCTCCCTTTCGGTTCCTGACCGCGTCCCCCTTGGTTGTGGCCATGGGGGGGACAAGGAAAAGGCAGCTTTGCTCCTGCAGTGGCCCTGGCACAGCAACGGCCCAAGGCCAAATCCTGCTTTGCCCTGCCACTGGGGCCGCGATGGCCCCGGTCCTGGAGTGAGTGCAGGATGCGGCCCTCGGGGCCAGGCAGAGCCGTTTCCAGCCTTTGGCCACCACATTTGCCCATGTGGTCGGCACCGTTGCTGCTTGTGGGTCCTTTGGCCGTGGCACCGTGCTGCCCTGTGGGCTGGCTCCGGGCTCTTGGCGTCTCCTCCCACGGCTCGGAGAAGGGAAGGTGCCGCTGGTGCTGGGCTCGGAGGGCAGAGGAGCACGGCGCGAAGCAGAGCAGGATGCTTCAGGCTGCATCCCCACTTCCTTGAGCTTTTCTTGAGGTAGCCCCCACCCTGGGCCAGACTCCTCCACCCCTCATGGGACCTGGGGATCCCCAAAAGCTCAGTCTCAATGCCAGCTCCCTCGGGCTCGCCTTAGTCCCAAACCTGGCTACGTCGCCTCCTGCATCATTGCCTCAGCTGTCCTGGTGCCAGGCTGGGGCTCAGGGGCAGAGAAAGCAGGGAATTACCTGGAGGGATGCAGAAAGCTGCGCTCTGCCTTCTGCAAGCAGATCCCTGGGCCTGGCATGCTGCGGAGTCGGTGGGAAAACCTCCTGCCGTAGCCGCCTGCCCAGCGCGATGCGCACGGGGCGAATGGAGACCAGCGCTTTGGATCTGTCCTGGCTGCAACCGGGTTTTGCAATGTTGATTTCGTTAGGCAGCTCCTTCCTTACCCTGCACCAAGCTGCCTTCTCGCTGCCTTCTGCCCAGACCGCATCTCCCTGTGCGCTTTTAATCAGGATGGATCAGCCGTTTGGTCTGCGCTTGGTCTGCAACAGAGGTGATTTGAGGGGCGATTTAGTATTTGTGTCGGCAGTGCTGGATTCTGAGCTCTGCATCGTTGGCTGCAGGGCTGGTTTAAATGCACTGAACATGGGCGTTAGCACAGAGGTTGCAGCTGAAGGGCCAAGGCAGCTCCCGGCGCAGAGCCGGGCCGCGTGGCCACGCTCCCTCGCACTGACCGGAGCTCGCTGTCAGCATCGCAGGTTTGGCAAACGCGGAAGATTTTCCGTGGCGGACCTGTGGCTGGTATTTCCCTGCCAGCCCTGGACTCAGCGCATTTGATTTGCAGATTTGAATGCGGTTATATCCATGGACAGGCAAGAACAATGTGGATTTTTACTCTGAGGCCATGTTTTATTTTAATGAAAGCTTAAAAAAAAATCACCCCCATTTTCTGTACATTGATTTGGCTGGTTTTGCCATGATTAGACCTATGGATTTTTTTTTCACTTGCTATAACATGGGATGTGGTTCGTCAAAGCAGAAATGCTCAGTCACCCCTAGCGCTGTGGCGAAATCAGAGCTCTACAGAGATGGGCAGCGGGTTGTGGAGGCGTCCCAGATGGTACCAAGATGGGGAGAGTTTGGGAGTCGCTGTGCTGGAGATGGTGCTCAGCCTAGAGACGATCTCAAAGGCTTCTGCTGGTTCAAATCCCTGCATTGTCCTAGCGGTAGCTAATGCTGCAGCGGGCTCAGCGAGCCGCTGGGTTTCCACCGTGATGCTATTTGGGAGCTGGTCTGTGCGGGACAGGTCTGAGGTCAGCTAAGGGCAGAGGGGGCTCTGCCTTCGAAGGGCTTCGAATGGGGTTGTCCTGATCCAAAAGGGAGATGAGGAGCGTGTGCGCGTCCTTGCCGGAGCACTGAAGCCACGTCCCTCTGCTTGGAGCCTCCCGGTGACTCGCTCCTTGTGATCCTTTCAAGGACACGCCGAACTAATCTAAATCTCTGCACAGAGGCGCGGTGGCACTGGAGCGCCTTATGCAATATCAAGCTCTTAACGGGATTTCTGCGCGTGTTTATGTGTGGTCCTGTTTAATTATCCATCCCCTCCGGGATCTGCAGACTTAACTTGCCTCGCTCTTCAGCGCCAGCTCGAGATGAAAAGCTGGCTAAAAGGGGAGCTGTCATGTTCCATAAATCAGCAGGCAGCGGCGCGGGTTTTTTATTATTGTTGCTTCCTCTTGGAAAAGCCATCCGTGCTTTCCTTCAAGGGGGTCCACCTCGGGGTGAGGCTTGCTGGGGGGGTTCAGGGGGTGCACCTCTTTCCGAATGGAGCCATATAGCCCCTGGTGTGGGGGGTGGCAGTAAGCAGGGCCCAAGCTTGGCCCATCACCAGGGCCAGGTTGAAAATACCCCTTGAACCAAGCCGGGAGAAGATGGAGAAGGGCGCATGGGTGGCCAAGCACCAACGTGGCACCTGTGCGTGGCAGGAGCGTGTCCTCACGCCGGGGTTTTCCTTGGCACTGAACGCTGGAGGGTGCAAAGGGGCCACCGAAGCGGGACTTGGGAGAGGCGGCGAGGGCCATTCCCGCATGACATCCGCCTTGTGACACGGTGGCGGTGCCCAGCCCTTCCCCATCCCCGTCCCGCAGCCGCGCCGCTCGGCACGGGGCGGCTGCGCGGGCCAGCCGGCCTGGAGACCCTCGCTGCGGCCACGCTTGCTCGGCCACGCGCGTGCGCTGGCGGCTCCTTCTCGCCTGTGCTCACCTTGTGCCTTCTGGTCTTTTCCTGCCACGCAGCCGCGGTGCCGGACTCCTGCCCCATTAACATTGACGACTAGGTAGGAGCTCTGCGAAGCCCGCGCAGACCTCGCGCCCCTTTGCCCGCCTGGGATGGGGGGCGGGTTGGTTTCTGCTCTCGTCCCATGGTTATTTTGTGAGACTAAATTGCCTCCCCGGGCGGCCCCGTTTCCCGTCACCCCCGAGACCCCGCGGGGCCATTTGCAGGCCATGAGCCGTGCACTCATGGGAGAGAGGAGGCCCTGGGCGGTTTGCTGAAGCCATCTCAGAAAGGCTGGGGCAGGGCCAAAATCTCAGGGCTCCTGAGCCCTTTCTCCAAGGCGGTTGCACTAATCCCCGTGCGCGTTGCTCAGAGCCATAGGGCCGAATGGAGCCATCTGCGTGAGCGCTCCCCTAAAGTCCTGGGGAAAGCGGCCCGCACGCATGCCAGGAGGTGAAGCCATCTCCTTCCCTTCGCCTGCAGGGTTTGCCGAGTTCCCTCAGTTCTTTAAAATCCACCTTTAAGTCCCCGCCAAGGCAGCACCGGGCTCTGTGGCCGGGAGGATCTCAGTGCCGTGGCCAGCTGGGGTGCCTCCCTCCACCTGGCCCGGCAGTGGCTTCGGCAGCCTGGACCCCATCCGCAGAGCCACCTTCTGCCATCCTGTCCGTGTCCCCCCAAAACCGCTCCAGCTGGGCCTCGCTTTTGCTGTGGTCCCTCACCAGCCCCTTCTCTCCCCCCAGGCCTCGAGGCAGCCGACAACAACGCCTGGCTCCCGTGGCAGAGCCGCCGGCGCTGCTGCTCCACCAGCACCATCGAGGCAGACACCACGGAGGCGGCACGGCATGGGAAAGCTGCCTGCCGGAGGGGCTCGCGGACGCCGGCACCGCAGCCGAAACGCCCCCCTTGCTCCCCTTCTTCCCCTGGCATGGAGGAATCCTGGAGCCCGGGCGCCGCAGGCATTGCCACTGCCGACCCTTGGCCGTAGCGATACTGATTTTTCAAAAACCGGTAACCTCGAATTCTCCTCCTGGCCCGCTCCGCCTGGCCCCGTCGCCGCGGCAGGACTGATGGGACACAGCGGGGAGAGCAGCACGGGGCCGTGGCACGGGCTGGTTTTCCTACTGCCACCGAGGCAAGTGGGTCCTCGGGGATGCCGGAGCCCGTCCCGCGTCCTTGTGCTCCTCTCTGCTCCCGCAGCTCGCCGGGCAGCGCTGAGCGGGACGGGGATAGCCCAGCGGCTCCGCGGTGGGACGGGGCTCCTCGGCCACGGGGCAGCGGGAGGGTGAGGCTGGGAGGAAGGTGCTCACTGGCAGCGAGTGACAGCGTTTGTTCGCTGCCCCCCGGCTCTGGCTGTGGGCTCCGAACTGCCACCGCAGCACGGGCACCCCGGCTGCACAAGCCGGCGAGCTCGAAGCGGGGGCTGGCCCCCGCCAGGTTTGCCGGCACGTGCCGAGGCCGCGGGAAGTCCCCGGCTGTGCCATGGCGGTGACGGCGCCCCTGCCTCGGCTCTGCTCCCACGGCCCCAACCTGCTTCCCTCCGTGCTCCCCCCGGGCACAGCCCCCCGCCCCGGCTGCCAAAGCTGAGCAATAAGCAGGCTGCCGGGGCCGGCGGCTCCTTCCTCTGGCTTGCTTTTCCCAGGGGCTGAGCGCGGTGCCGGGGGCAGCCCAGCCGCGCTGGACCCCAGCTCCCGGGCGATTGCTCGTTTAACCTCACCGTCTTCCGACCCGCTGCACGTGCGGCACTCGGGGCTGGCCCTCTCTCTGCAACAAGTGCCAAAAGCGCCAGCCCGCTTCTTCGGTCCTTCTCTCTCTCTCTGAAGCACTTTGTAGCAGGGGGGTGGAGGGGGATGCGGGAGCTGCCTCCCTCGCCACCCTCCCACCTCTCCATCCTCTCGTTGTCTGTCCTCTGTTCTCCACCTGGCACTGGGCTGTTGGCATAAGCGAGTTTTTGCTTGACGGGACAGGGATAGGATGGCGATGCGGCCCCAGATCGCCAGGATTTAGGGGGGTTCCCTTGGACGTGCTGAGGCAGAGTGGAGCAAGGGAGGCTTTGGGGGAGTGGTGCAGGGCTTGGCCACGTGCAGCCCCTCCAAGCAGCTGGAGAGCATGAGGGTCCTTTAAAAGCCGGTTTGGGAAGCGTCAGACTCAGGATCCCAATTTAGCATGTTCTGGAGCTGTTTGGGCCCTTACAAGGAGTCCAACCCCCGCCTCTTCCCCACCTGTTTTTTTGGGCAGCACATGAGAGCCAAGTGAAGTTGGGGGCTCTTCCCCTGTGCCCCTGGTCTTTCCACAGCAGAAGGACAAGCCGCAGAGGGCTCGAGGCCCAGCTGGCTGCAGAGGGTCCAGCATGCATGCACGCACGCAGGCAGCAGGCATCCTCCTGCACATCCCCGTGGTGGTGCGTGGGGTCATGCTGATGGCAGCACGCCCCCTAAAAGGGGAATAAAGCCCTCTGCAAGGCCAGGGGGTGGTGGTGCAGCGGCAGCTGTTTGCGCTGCTCACTATGCAGCTGGGGGCACATGGCTGCTCTCCCCGTGGTGTGGCTCCTCCAGGAGTTGCAGTCGGTGTTGGACACCCTGCTTCCCTCTCCCCTCATCCTCGATCTCCTCTCAAGACCTCAGCATTTGAGATTGGGACCCATATCTCCTGCAGGCTTTGCAGTTCCTAAATTTCTTTCTGAGACCTTGTGGCCAGGGGTTGGAGAAGATTGAAGTCTCCAAGCCACCCTCCGGTGAGATGGGACCTGCTAATGGGAGAGAGGGGCAGGAGAAGTGTCCTAGAGCAGGAGGAAGACAGGGGACATGTGCTCCGTGGCAAGGGGACAGCTGCAGCCTGCTCCAGCCCAGGGCTGGGACAGAGCAGCCCACGGCTCGCAGACTCGCAGATTCAGGTTTCCTGGCCCAAAGGATTAAGTAGCACCTTTCGAGGCACAGGGAGACCTTTGGCTTCCTGAGATCTCTCCGTTCAGGGGTTTCTCTACTGGGCTGAGCTGGGAAATCCAGCAGCAGCGCAGTGGAAAAGTTGCACGGGAGGGAAAATCAGTCTGATGCTCCTGCACGCGCGTGTCTGGCAACGTCCTTTACTCCTCCCGGGGCACAACAAGGGCTCTCCAGACCTGTGGCCTCCCCATGAGGTTCGGTGCAGCCAGGTACCTTGGTACGGTGCTGAGATGGTGTTTCTGGCTGCTGGGGGGGATCAGGGGGAGAGCAAGCAGGCTCTTGTTCAGGAGGTTCCCTCAAGCGTAGCAGAGCAGGTTTCCTGGCCGCTCCGAGCTGTGCGTTCCTGAGTCTGCAGGGAGCTGCGGGGCCGCTGGGGCTGCTCCAGCGGCAACGGGGGGTGGCTGAAGTCCCCCTCGAGTAACTGGGACGATCGACTGGTACGACCATACGGACTCCCGTGTTGGACGCAGTCTTAAAGGCTGAGGGTTGAACTCCGCGTGGGAGCGCGCTGGTAACTCAGAGGAGTCGCCTGCTGCCCCATGAGCGTAGGGCAGTGAGGACAGCCGGGATGCTGCTGCGCGGGAAGGCTGGGGCCGTGCAAGGGTGGCCCTGCAGGGACGTTTGCAGGGACAGTGCCCTTGTGAAGCTTGCACGATTCCTTGGTGCAAGCAAAGGAACGAGCATCCTCAGGCAGCGGGGCTGGGGGGAGCAGGGCTTCCAGCGCCGGTGCAAGCTGCGCGCGTGCCGGGGCGCGCAGGGTGGAGATTGCGTTCTGCTTCCACCACATTTTCACCGCTCACAGGTAATGCACACTGCAGTCACACCTCCTCCTCGCCGGAGAGACGTCCCCGTTGCGTGCTCGGCGGGTGGGGAGTGCCGGAGAGCTTTACTGGGCCACCTGGAGCTGCCGAGAGAGAAAGTAGTAGGATGTAAGTAATAGGATGAGAGGCGACGGCCCTTTTCTCTCCCAGGTCAGACCCTTGCTCCAGGGATCCACTCGGCAGGGATTTAAGAAAGGAAACCAGATTGCTGCTTACGACTTTGCTTTGAGCATGTTTTGGATTTTGCGAGTATGTTTAATAAAGGGTATCCTATGTCGACGAAGTGCCCAGCGTCGTTCCTCAGCGGAGCGGGCGGCGGCGCAGCCGGGGTCCCGGGGGCTCAGCTGGCAGAAACCCTCCTCCCCTCTCGCCCCTCTCGTGGCGCCTCCGCAAACGCAGCTGGGCTCCCGCCTCCCCCCCCAGCCGGGCGAGCCCCGAAGGCGGCTTCGGCCATGAAGAGCTTCGCCCGGCGCGGCGGGGGGCCGGGGCGCGACGCGGTGGGGCAAGAAGAGGAGCGGGGGGGGGAGGCCCGAGGCGGCCCGGCGGCCGCCGTGCGTTTTGAGGACGGGGCCCCCCGGCTGTGGAGGGGCGGGGGGTGCAGGCACCTTGTGGGGCAGGCCTGACCGGCCGGGGGGGGCAGGAACAGCAGAGCTGAGTTATAAACTGGGCATCGATCTGCTTAAAAAAACGGGAATTTCACCCTCACCCCCCCACCGGGGCTGCCTCGCGCCCGGCCAGGGCATCGCCCGCGGCGCCCCAGAGAGCCGGCCAGGCCCCCTCGGGCCCAGATCGCTGTGGATCTGGGGAGGAAAAGTGCTTTTTAACAGGACACTTTGAGTCCAGCGGGTATTTCTGTCTTTTTTTTTTT
>NW_028186258.1:1249597-1260346 GCF_003343005.1 Rhea americana
AAGGGGGGGCCTGGCGCGGGGCCGGGCGGCTTCGCGGGGAGCCCCGGCGCGTCGGCCTGCGGGAATTTCCGTATTTATCCTGTATTTAATCGCCGCAGTCGTGCTGGGCTGCAGCGGGAGCTCGGGCAGGCGAGCCGTCGGGCGGGCGAGCCGTCGGGGCTAGGGGTGGCCGGGCCGGCTTTGCCCCAGCGCTCCCCCCCCCCTTCGACCGTTAAATATCCCGTTATTCGAGGGGGCGTCGCGGGGGAGTCGGGCTCCCCCCAGCTGCGGAAAGGAGGCTGCGCGTGAGAGTGCTTGGGGTGGGCTCGGCCTCGCCGCTTTCGGAGATGCCAGCGCCCCGGCGGGAGGGAAAAAGGCAAAATAAAGCGAAGCCCGCGGAAGTTAGCAGAGGCGGTAACGCGGGGACGGCTCCTCGACGCGTCGGACGCCGGCAGCACACAGGGTCTTTGGGAACGGCGTCCGCGCTTCGCCAGGCTGCACGGCACGATTTGGGCTTTCACGGCCAAGCGGGGCGGCTCGGGTGCCCCGGGCGCGGGTTGGAGGGAGTTTCCACCAGAGCTGACGCGAGCTGAAGCACCGCGGGGAGGAGGAGGCGTCGCAGCGCGTCGCGGAGAGGCCCCAGGGATGGGTTTCGCCGAGCGGCTTGGGGAGCGTTGGGCCGCAGAGCTGCCCAGGCACCGGGGAGCTGGCTGCCTGCCGGGAGTGTAGAGCGACTCCCTGTCGTTATTGCAGGATCTGCCCTGCGGCCTCCCTGTCCCTGCGCACCTCGTGGGTGCCGGACCTGCCCGCTCTGGTCTCTCCGGGCATGGCTGACGGCTGGTTGAACCTCCGGTCAGAAGAGGAGAGAGGGCAGGAAAGCAGCATGGGGGACTCGAGCAATCTGGACGACAGCCTCACCAGCCTCCAGTGGCTCCAGGAGTTCTCCATCATCAACGCCAGCGTGGGCAAGTCGTCCTCATTGCCCAGTGGTGCCGACCCTCACGACTACCACAAGATCCCCGGCTCTGCGGCGCCATGCTCCCCGCTGGCTGCTGACCCCGCGTGCATGGGCATGCCTCACACCCCTGGCAAGCCCATCTCCTCCTCGACGTCCAGGACTGCGCACCTCGGCCTGGGCATGCATGCTCAACCCATGGAAGACATAGACTACAAGACCAACCCACATGTAAAGCCACCTTACTCATATGCCACGCTCATCTGCATGGCGATGGAAGCCAGCAAGAAGACTAAAATCACCCTCTCCGCCATCTATAAATGGATTACTGACAACTTCTGCTACTTTCGGCATGCTGACCCCACCTGGCAGGTAGGTGGCCAGGAAACCTTCTCTTTCCTCCTTCCTTTCTTCTTGGAGTTGGACCTGCCGGTGGGGCTGGGGGAGGACTTTCTGCGCCCTCTACCATGCAATGTGAGGCTGAGTGCCGAAGGCTGAGTGCCGAAGGCTGGAGCTGCTTGTACTCCGAACTGCCCCGGCGGGAAGTAAGGAGGAGGCTGCGCTCTGCAGGGTGGCCAGCGCACCCTGTCCCTGTTTGGGCAATGGAGATCTGGTTGCTACTTTCAAATGGGTCTTCAGAGATGAGAATCTTGCCATGATACTGGTACCTTAAGAAGACATTCCCTGGCAGCAGTAGCAGGTCTTCCTCTCCCACCAAGGTATTTAGCCTGGTGCCAGCATTGAGGAGCAGGCAGAAACTGCTGGCAGTGGGATGCTCTCAATGTAAACAGGAATTTGCCCTTGCAAAGTTAGTTATTATCTAGCATGTCCCCAGGGCCAGTGAGAGGCCCAGATTTTTCCACCTGGGCTGGTGTCAGAGAGGGAAGAATTCAGCACAGAGAGGAGGGAAGGAGCAGAAACGCAGGTGGAAGAGGAAATGCCTGGGGAAAAGGTGCCGAGAAGGGGCCGTATGGGAGAAAGAGCCCCGGTCGGAGCTTCGCCATTCAGAAATGACGAAGCCGTGAGGGCTATGGAGGAGAGGAGCCAGGAGCCAGCCATTATGGGAAGAGCCAGGGCCATTTTAGGAGAGGGAAGGCAGCTGCTCAACTGCGCGTGCCTGCAGCTCCTCGCGGCAACAGGACCAGCCCCCGTGGGAAGGCGTCTCTGTCCCCCTGCTCCACCTTTTGCAGAGCCTCCATAGGAAGGTGCCTGACAACAGAGCCCTCCGAGCTGCCCCAGGCCCCTCAGTGGCTAAGCAAACACCTAATATCACTGATTTTAGGTGTTTTCTGTAGGTGCTGAGAGACAAACGTAGGAGAGGGGATGCAGGGGACCCCCAGGGAGATGTCACTTGTTGGGAAGATCCCTCACCAGGTTTGTTTAGAACAAGAATGCTGCTGCTTTCCAAACGGAGCAGGAGGAGAGGTCACCCCTCCTTTCCAGCAGGGCTGCCTGTCCCTCAGGGAGGACAGGTGAAAGAGTCCATCACTGTGACAAGCTGGTCAGACCTCAGCAGGAAGCCTGAGGCAGAACCAATTGCCTCCCTATCCCCCAGGGAGCAGAGACAGCAGCCCTGGGTTCATTACCTTGGGGAAAAGCTTAAAGCACATGGGCTTTTCCCTGCTGTGTTGGCTTGGAGCTCCTCTTCTGTCATGCAAAGGGACTGCCAGTAAGGGCGGCATTGTGGGACATGCGAGGGCAGGAGGGACCTGGGTGACACATCCTTCCATGGGTTGTTCCTAATTGCTGATTCCACCATCCACAGCACACAGCTTAGAGGCTAATTTAGTGGTTTCAGGCAAAAGAGCTGCATGTCTGCTGCCCACGCCTTGACCACCTCCCAGGGGAGATGGGTCTCCATCAGCACTTGAAGACCATCAAGGGGAAGGGAACCATCTCAGTCCCTCTCCAGAGCCACTTGGGGTCCACCAGCCTCCCTCAGAGGAGGAAAACTGGGCCTGGAGGTCTTAGTGCTGCTTGTCGCCTCGAAACCTCCCTGTGGCCCAGCTCACCGTGGGCCAGGGAGCTCCTCACTGTGTTGCCCACATGGTAGGGGCTGAGCTGTGACCAAGAGGTGAATGGGGAATATCTGTCCCACACTTACTGCCAGGAGCAACCCCAGGGGCTATGCATGCAGGTAGCAATGGCTCACATAAACAGGAGCCTCCTTGGACATTTCCACCTCTGAAAGTCGGCATGAACCCAGCTGTTTTATGTGCTGGTGGATCTACAAGAGTGTTTCAGAGGGGAGGAGTTGTTTGCCCACATTTTGACTTTCTCCTGCAAAATCATGGCTGGATAATCACCACATTTTTAATTAAATGTGTTTATTAAGAAAGAAAAGTTTTCAGTCCCTCTCTGCAGAGATGCAGGGGGTTCACCAGATTGTTGCAAGGAGGAATGATAAATATGTTAACTGGCTGCATAATAACAAACGGCAGCCCAGCCAGGCTGAATGAAATTTGGGATGGGGAGGAGAGAAAGGGAGCAGGGAATTCTGCCTGCAATTCTCTGAGCCTTGTAAAATTTCATTAAACTGTAAATTTGGCATTGCTGTAGTCTGGAACATTTGCAAGACTTCTCCTTTTCTTTTTTCTTTTTTCTCCTTTTCTTTTTTCTTTTTTCTCCTTCCACTGAGGCTATGTTCTCATCCCCTACCCCAATTCCCGTACATGAAGACAGACTTGAAAGGTCATGCCACCCATACTCCGGGGGGAGATGGATATATTCCTGTGGGAGCTGAGTACTTTGGAGAGGAGCCAACACACCCAAGGAGCTTCAGCCGAGAGGAGGGTTTTGTTGTGTGTGTGTGTGTGTGTGTGTGTGTGTGTGTGCGTGTGTATGTGTGCGCGTGTGTTTTTCAACAGCTCTAAGCATTCAAGCCTTGTTTTTGCTAGTCGGCACTACGGATTATGGATGAATAAGCATAAAGATATCCAGGCAACATTAAAAAAAAAAAAAACCTCTACCATATCCAATCTCTTAATACAGTCTTGGCTTTGTGGAGTCCAATGCTGTGTTATTTACCCAATAACTGAGTTTCCTTTCTGATTATTCACATCACCCTGGGCACATTCAGGGTTTCAGAACAGCACGACAGGAGCAGAAACTCCCTCCCCACCCCCAGCCAGTTTGGACTGTGGTGGATGAAGATGCAGTAATTTCATCGCAAGCTTCCCCAGGCCAGGACGCACCTCTGTGAACAAATATGATGGGCAACCTAAGTGAACCCAAACTCTGGGTGTGCAAGTCTCCAGCACCCCAGTTCAGGTCTGCGTTGGGGACCCCAGCACAGCTGACCCAGAGCTGTTCAGTACTTGCAGGAGAGCCCATGCGCCTGTCTACTATAGTTTGACCCATCTAGTTTCTAGCATCAGTCTGACAGCAGGGGTAGCAGAAAGGCACAGAGAGCTAATTTTTGTCAATGTATTTTCCCTTCAACATTGGTAATAAGCACAGATGAACTGGGGGGTCCAAGGAGGGCTCTAATGGTGCTGTTCCCTCATGATACTACTGTACGTTGCCATTTATAATGGGCTATGGCCACACTAGCATAGAGTCCCTACTCTTCCTCCATACGATCTCCTTCAACTTAGCTCCATGCTTAGAGCAGGTTAGGCTGGCTTTTCCCAGTGCACTGTGTGATCCAAAGCCTCATGCCCCCAGTTTAAAGCCAAAGAAAGTTTCTCATAAATTTTCTGTTGGTTGGCAAGTCCTAGCTCGAACCCCTTGGCTGCTGCCATTTCTGGATGAATTAGAGGAGAGGCAAGAAAACTGCACTAATGACTTGGGGCAGGGGAGTTTCTGCTGGGCACATAGCCTGGAATGTCTTCTGTCTTGATGATTTCTTCTGTCTCTTTGCCAAAGGTCCTTGCTGAAGATATACTTTTCCACCAGCCTCTCCAGTCTGCTCATCCAGGTAGGTCCCACGGTAGAGAGCAGGCATTCAACCTTGCTGTTTTCTCTTTTGGGTTTAGAACTCCATCCGGCACAACCTGTCCTTGAACAAGTGCTTCATCAAGGTGCCTCGAGAGAAGGATGAGCCAGGGAAGGGTGGCTTCTGGAAGATTGACCCTCAATACGCCGACCGGCTCATGAACGGCGCCTTCAAAAAACGGAGGATGCCGCCAGTGCAGATCCACCCAGCCTTCACCAATAGAGCCCAGCAAGAGGCAAGGTCTGTCACAAGCCCAGCAGCTTCCTCTTGGACCAGCAATAATGTCCTGAATGTCAATATGGAGTCGCAGCAGCTTCTGAAAGAGTTTGAAGAAGTTACCGGCGACCAGAACTGGAATCCTGCAGATGCAAAAGCAGGCCACAAGCGCAAGCAACCATTGCCCAAACGGACGGCCAAGTCGGCTCGGCTTTCCAGCTCTCCCTTGCTCACCCAGGAAGAACAAACAGAACTGGGATCGCTGAAAGGTGACTTTGACTGGGAAGCCATCTTTGATACCACCTTGAATGGTGATTTCTCCTCTTTTGAGGATCTGGAGCTCACACCTCCAATCAGCCCGATAACTCGAGACGTGGACTTGACAGTACACGGCCGACACATCGACTGTCCGCAGGAGTGGTGCCCCACTGGGCACGACCAGGTCCTGACCGAATCCAACCAGAACAGCCTGGACTTTGATGAAACCTTCATGGCCACTTCTTTCCTTCAGCATCCCTGGGATGAAGGGAGGAACGATTACCTCTCAAACTCCGTCAGCGTGGACCAATTGTTTGAACTCAACGACACTTGTTTGCCAGCGGATGTGAATGACTGGAGCAGTGTGGGATCCTTTTTATAAGAGGTCATTCATGATCTAAAGGACCTTACCAAGCCCACATACCACTTTACCTTTAGCAGGATGCTCCCCCCGTGCTGCTGAACTTAAAAGGGACAAGATTTTCTAGAGACAGAGACATACACAGTGACTTTTATCAGCCTCAGAATATGAATATTCACAGAAACACCGGGGGAAAAAAAACAATAATGCAAGAATCACTTGGTACATCTTTAAAGAACACATCAGAAGTCTCTGGTCACTGAGTTTCCTCAAGAGAAGATATATATATAACAGTACTTTTTTTTTTTTACTTTTAAAGACAAAAATGTGAATTATCATTTTTTCATGGAAACGGACAAGGCATTTGTTCCTTTTGGGCTAAAGGCGAGCACCTGCTAAACTAGATTCAAGAAATGATACTTCTAGTGGCTTAGGACTCTATAGACTATGTGCAATTTCCTCAACCCTTCTTCTGTCCATTTGTCTCTCTCTTTCTCTCTCTCTTTCTTTCCTTTTTTTTTTTTTCTGTCCAGGGAAGTTCCTAGGTATAACATGTGATAATTAGCTAGCAGGCAAATAAAGGTCCCTTCTGGATTCTCTGAGTTCAGCCTCCCTCCTGAATTGTGCCTAGAGAAGAAGAAAAGGTCTGTAAATTCAGATGCAAATCAGCAAGTCTGTCTCTTAGATGTTTTTATATAATCTATTATATATTATATATTCAAAGAAACCTATATTTTTAGCATTAGATATTCTTTTTAGTGTGAGGCAGGGGAAATACAGTTTGGGGGGTGGTTTTATATTTTTAAGGTATAAAGGTTTGTCTTTATTATTCTGCAAATTAAGAATGAAGTGTGTGGCATATCTGCTCTCACAAAATATGCAAGGGAGGATTCCTGCAGCGGCAGCAACAAGTTTTGCTATGAATCCAGAAAACGAACACGGCAGGAGAGGAGCAGAGGGGATTGGGACTTTCCCAGCAGTGGCTTTCTTATTTCTGTACCTGACATCCTTGCCATGGTTGCCGTAGGTCTAGGCTTGCACCACCATAAACCTTCTCTGTCTTTCAACAGCTGACAAAACCTCTCTGCTTTTTCTGGTCTGAAACTGTCGCCCTCCCTTTCTTTTGCTCATCTGTCAGGCTCTGAGCATCCGACAGGATGATGCAGGACCCCAGTTAAGATGAACTTTTGGGGGAGCCGTGGGTGAGGAGCAAGGTAAATGGCCGCTGCGCATTGCGTGCAGTCCCTCACGGCGTGGCCAACGGCAGCTGTCACCAGTGGAGTCACTCTTTATCTGGAAATACAAAGCTCTAGATGAGACCAAGGAGGAATAAAATCTGGGTCCAGGCTCTGCCCGTGAATCTCAGGCCAAAGACTGTGCGTCCAACAGACTCTGGGAATGACAACGAAGATGGAATTCCACCGCTGACCTGACAGATCAGCCCGTTTTGCTCCACTACGTCCTAGTCCTGTAGGAACAGCTGGCACTCAGCACCACCAGTGAGCTTGCCAGGGTCACCCTGCACCTTCCCGCGGTGCCACAGGAGGGAAGTGCCACTGTCACCCTCACAGGGGAGCGCAGCCGGGCAGGCATCGGCAGAGCGATTTCCACGGCCAGCCGCCTTCCCAAAGCGGGCACACGGGCGAAAAGTATCTCCAAAGCAGCCAGAAGACGTTGCAGTGTCACTGAGCGCCTGGAAAGCCGGGTGAGAAAGGGCTTGGTTGCCTTCAGTGTTTCCGCAGCCTTCGAACCGTCTGACCGGGAGCAGATCGTCAGCTGGGCTAGCAGCCAGGGCCGTGGTCGTTTACATGGACTGGAGATCTGGCCCTTTGACTCTGCTTGTAGAGACAGCGTGGCAGGGTATCTATCTGCAAAGTAGGTCTAGGCAGCGTAGAAACGTTACAGTAGCTGAGCAAAATTGTGCTAAAACTTGACTTGAACTGCTAGAGAACTGGATTCTTTGCCTCTCCTTTGCTACAGGCTATTAGAGTTAAGGTAGCTGTTAGTTAGCCAAGGTAAAAGCTGTAGTTTTAGTGGTGTATCTTAGACTTGCCGGAGAATGGAAGATGATAAAGATATTCTTTTTTGGTTACAAGAGAATTTAGGACTTTTGATGTGAGCAACATAACTTAGCTGGAGCCTAGCTGTAGTGTAAAATAAAATAAATTAGTCTAAAAGAAACCCCTTGTAGTGACTTGCATCCGAGGTTGTAAACACAGCACTTTGCAAGGGAGCGGCTCAGGCAGAGAGGGTGAGAGCCGCCGCCAGCACAGGGTGGCCAGAGCCGCCCCGGCACGCAGGCTCCAGGCCAGCAGCGGCAGCGTGAGGCCTGGATCTGCCCGGCAAAGCGAGGGACGGGCTGGCGGCTCCGAGCCCTGGTCCCCACGTCGGTCACCCCGGCACCGACCTCCCGGTGCTACATTTAGGGGCAGGCGAACAGGGTGGGTTCACCCAGCCCATTGCTCCCCCGGCCCCACCGGCTCAACGCGAACTACTGTCTGCAGCCTCCGAAACCGGGGCTGGGGTGGCTGCGTCACGAGGCTCGAAGGCCACCGCGATGCTGCCGGACAGCAAGCGGCCCCGGTCGCGGGCTGCGTTTCCAAGCAGGGAGGTACTGCTGCTGCCCGGGCACCGCCGCACCTCGCTGCGGCCTTGGGGCTCCACGTAGGTGTATGTACTTGTACTGGTGGTGCTTCTTTTTTATTTGTCATTTTTGTCCCATTTTCCTGTTTTGGGGGGCCTCCTCCATACCGATGCTAAAGAACTGCAAAGATACGTGTGCAGTTTAACTTTTTTCATGGAAAGCTATTTACAAATTAAAAAAAAAAAAAAAAAGAAAGAAAGAAATTTGGGGGGTGGGGGAAGAAAGACGTTTGCCTCCTCGTTTCCCTCCAGCACAGACTGGCTCTGGCTGAACCTCTCTCGTGGAGGCAGACAGCATCTCTCCATCACAGACCTGTTTGTGCATCCAAATCCCCGGGCAGCAGGAGGGAGCAGCGTGGGTGCTAACCCCTGCTCCACAGTGGGCATGGTAATTCCCCCAATGGGAAACTGAGGCACAAACCACCTTGGTGCTTGGTGCTGCTTACACAGCATCCGTACGGCAGAGGGGTGGCCGTGCCTGACCTCCTGAGTCCTGGGAAATTCTTCTAACCCTGGAGCATCCTTTGCTTCCCCTGCAGGGAGCTGCTGCATGGGGAAGCAGGAGTGAACATTCCTTGGGCTGGTGGCCACAAGTGGCCCTCACGCTGGACCTGAGTGGTGATTATCACCTTGGTCCCTTGCCTGGAGCGGCCATACATAGAGAAGAAGATGTCCCAACAGGGTTTGCAGTCCAAAATTTGCTGTTATCCTAAGTGCGCAGGGTGGGAAAGTGCAGCACAGGGAGCCCAAGTTGCCTCGTATGAAGGGAAGGAGAGCTGGAAACTAGCCCCAGCTTGGCGAGCATGGCCACCAGGCACATGGTGAGAGGTCCCGTGGGTCCCCATGCTCCTCTTTCCTTCCAGCATCTCATTTACAGAGACATCAGGCTCCAGGGTGAAGTACTCGACCCCAAAGAGCTGGCGTTGCCTCTTTCCAGCTGTGTCCTGAGAAACACAAGTGGTTTTGGATGGTCTGGTCATCACTCACCGGCTTTACGGGGGGGCGAAGGGCCACACCAGCACCCCTGCCCGGCTGCCCTCCGCAAGGCAGAAGATGCGGAGCTGCCATTTTCCACCCAGGGGAGCTGAGGGCACCCTGACATGGAGGCCAGCAGAAAAAGCCGCTTCCTGGGGCGCCCGCAGCTCCCCTGGGCACGCGGTGGCAGGAGGAGCTGCACGAAAGCCACAGGAATAGCCGAACCCTCGCGAGGCCAATTACGTCGCGAAGCGATCGGGCTCTGCGAAGGCAGGGAGTAAAAAGCAGCGTAAATCCAGCAACAAGCCAAGACTGTGGGCAGGCGGCAGGAGCTCTCCCAATCTTGGGACAGGAGGTCCGGGAACCCCGTCCGTGGTGGCGGGCATGGGGGCTGCACCGGGATGGCCCACGGGTGTTGGGCTTGGAGCAATGCCAGCAGTGGTGCTGGTATCGAACCCAGTGGTGTCTCTCCATGCCTCACGTTTGGATGCTGCTCCCAGCAATCATGGGATAAGCTGGCTGCAAGGGACTTCTGGAGGTGGCCAGTTCAACCCCTTGCTCAAAGGTCTCCAACCTGCTACGCCATGACCCAGCACAGCGGCAGCTGGACCATGCCAGCACCACCCAGCTCCCAGCTGTTCTCAATCTGGCCTTTTTCAACCCAAAATAAGAGCTGCAGGTGCTGGGGGAGTCTTGGCTGGTGCTTGCTTTGGGGGAGCTTCATGCTGGGAGGATGGGACATGGCCACCTGGACCAGGTAGGGTTGTCCCCATGTCTGACATGCTTTTGGAGGCAGGGCCTTGTGGCTTAGGGGCACCAGACCCGTGAGCTTAAAAAGCAATCAGAAAAGCCCAGCGCTGGCTGTTCCTCTTCTTGGTTCCTCGGTTGCAATGCAAGGGGATCTCGTCTCTGTTTTTGCACGTTAATAGTGTTCGTGGCAAGGCTGCGAAAAGCTGGCAGCCCCCCTTGGCTTTTGTTTCATTTATTTTTGTTTTGCCAGACACAACTGCTTAGCTGCTGTTGAGAACTTGCTTGAAAAGGAAGAGCACCAAGCACCACGACCAGCTTCCCCCCTCCGTGGCAGGGGGGGGAAAATGACGCTGCTGGGGGAAAGGAACAAAAAAAAATCTACCCTGCTGGAGCCAGTCAAGGTTTTTAAAGCAAAAAAAAAGGGGGGGGGCAAATATAAAGGAGGCAGCAGGCGAGGCCTGGAACAGCTTTGTTTTGTTCATCTTTTTGAAAGCAACAAAACAAACTTGGAAGTGCTTTATTTTTCTTTCTTTTCAATGGGATTCCCCCCCCCTCCGCCCGGTCCCGAGCAGCAGCAGCGAGGAGGTGCAGCGGGCGCGCGGGGCGCGGAGGCTGCGGGCGGCCGGCGGGGGAAGGACGGAGGGAGGGAGGGAGGGAGGGAAGGATGGAGCGCCT
>NW_028186258.1:1261822-1304236 GCF_003343005.1 Rhea americana
GGGACTTGCCCCGCGCCGGGGCGGAGGGAGCAGCGGCGGCCGCCGGCTCGCCCGGCAATGCAACGGCTCCGGCGCGAAGGCTGGCGCGCGGAGCCGCCAGGAATGCCGCCCCCCCCCCTTTCCTCCCTCCGCGGCGTCCTGCTCCGCGCTCGCCTCCCGCGACCCAGCGCGCGGGCAAGGCGCGGGGAAGGGGGAGGAGGGGGAACGGGGCCGGTCCCGACCCGCCGGAGAAGTCCCGGCATTGCCTCCCCCTCCAGGAAGCGGCACCGCGCCAAGCGCAAAGCTCGGCAGGCTTGCAAGGAGACCACCGGCGGCTCGGGGATGTCTTTTAAAAAAAAAAAAACAAAACACACACAAAACCCCCTGTTTTTGAGGTGCCCCCTTCCAGGTTGGGAGCGTCGGGGGCAGCCTGCTTCCTGCGGCTTCTTTTCGCTGCCTTCCAAATGGTGAAAACTTCGCTTTAAAAAACCCCAAGCAAATGCCCGCTTTCGCTGCTTGACCCCGGGGGCTGAGCTTTACGCCCCAAAAGTCGGGAGCACCCCGGGGCCTGGCTCTCGCGCGGGTGCCTCTCCGGGGGCCGAGCTCGGGGCAGGGCCGGCGCTGCGGCGCGCGGGTGGGTTTGGGGCCCCGGCCGCTGCCGGGCTCGGCGCGAGGCGGGACCCGGGCCTCCCCGCGGCCCCTGAGCCGCGGTTTTCACCGCGACGAAGCGTTCGTGCGGTTGATGCAAAAAGCATCGCGGCTGCCCCGGCAGCTCGCTCTGCTGCCGCCCGTTCGCCTCCCCTCCCTCCCGTGCACCCGGGCTACTACGAGCGGCGGCTGTTGACCTAGAAATGGCCAAGAATTTGGCCTGGCGCGCAGCTCGCGGGCGGCGCGCCAGGCAGCGCGGCTCCGCTGGGAGCGGCGGCTCGCGTGCGCGGGGAGGCAGGGGCGGGCGCCCGGCCGTCCCCTCCTGCCGAGCGGGATCCCCGCGCGGGCAGGCCGCGCTCGCCGCCGGGGCGTTCGGAGCCTCGAGGCCTCCGGGTTGGGTTCAGGGCCGATTCGCGCCCCTGCGGCGCCGGACTCCGCCGGGGAGGGAGCGGGGCACGGCCGGCAGGCAGCTCCCGGTGGAGGCGGCGCTGGGGAGGGGGTGAGGATCGACCCGCTTTCGCTCCCGACGGGCGCCTGGTCCCGCCGCGGTGCAGGGACCCCCCCTCCCCCACGACACCTGGGGGCCTGCGGGTGCCGAAAGAGGTGGGAGAGCAGCTCATCAGGGCGAATCGCTCTCCCGTCCCCGGTGGCTCGGCCGTGCCGGCCCCCGGGGTCACCAAGCCCCTTCCCGCCGGGGCTGGCGGCCGGCTGCAGCTTTGCACGGCCCCCCCGCCGCGTGCGGGGACGGACGCGTCGGAGAGCAGCCCGCGCGGCGGGCGTCCCCCGCCTTCCCCAGCGACGCGGCGTAGGAAGCAAAGCATCCTCCTCTCCGGGCCGGCCGTGCCCTGGAGCTGCTCCATCCGGCCCCATCCCAAACCTCGTCTCCCCGGAGCTAAAGCGGAGCGGAAGGGCTCCGACGCGCCGGCTCCTCGGTGGTCCGAGCGGCCTGGCTGGAGGCACCGGCCTCCCGGAGGGAGTCTCGGCCCCCAAATCTGCCCCTGGGTGCTGGGACCCTTCTGCTTGTGCCCCTCCACCAGCGACGAGGGGAACCTCATTAATCCTGGTCAGTCATTTACCAAAAGCCATTTCGAGCTGGCTCTGCAGGCAGTTATCCAAGTGCAGGGGAGGTTTTCCCAGCAGGACCTTAATTCCCTCGGCAAATAAAGCCGGAGGGATGGAGAGCACAGCTTGTCTGCGAGGGGGTGCTCTGCTGGGGGAGACGGGATTCGGGGCCAGCTCCGGGCCCAGGTTGGGATCAAAGCAAAGCCAGTGGGACAAAGTCCTTCGGTGGATTCAGTTCCCTTCTCATCCCTCCAAATTCCCGGCAGCGCGTGCCTAGGTGCCCGTGCCGGGGTTCACGCTCGCTCTCGCTTTCGGCCGCTCTCTTGCTTTCACTCCATCCAGCAGGGAAAGTTGGGGACTTCTCGGCCAGCTCTGAGCTCCTGGTTTTCCTGGCTAAAGATTAATCTGGCTAAAGATTAATCACCTTTGCCAGCTGGCTGACCCGAAGGGAGCGCGGCAAGGCCGGGTGTCGGGGGAGGAGGTGGTGGCCGTACCGCCAGAGACCCCGTTCCCACGCGTCAGCACGGCCCGAGGCATCGGCAGGTCGCCCCGCGGGGGCTCTCCACCTGCGGCTGCGAACGAAAGTCGTATGTAATTTTATATTAATCACGGCTCCTGCGCGCTCTGATCTCTCTCTTCTCCCCCACCAAATGCAAAGCCCTTCTGGAGACTCCTTGCTGCATTAATCTGGTTTTCCCCTGGCTGTGCCGCATGCTGCGCGCCTCGCAGGCTGCTCCTGAAGCTTGCACGGATCGTCGCCCCCGGCGCGTGCACGCCCACCGCTGCCTGCCTTGTGCAGCATCTGTGTTAACCCTGGCTACGGGAGCTGGGGGCAGGCACAACTCGTTTTTGCAATAAATGGCCATTTTTAAACAGGAACTCCTCCCGGGGTGAAGAGTATTCGACCACAATGCAGGGTGCAGAAAATCTTTGCTTCAGGAGCTACTGGACCATCAAACTTGTCAGAATTTTGTCAAGACTACACCTTTCGGGTAACGACTTCTGCTGATCTGACAGCAAAGTGGATTTGGGGATCTTTGGATCCTTCCGGTGACTCTGGGCAAACGCCGGAGCAAGCAAAACACGGCACCTCGCTGCCTCACTTTCCCCATCTGCAAATTGGGTCACTTTTCTGCAGCGCTTGGGAGAGCACCCTCCTAAATACCTCCTCCCTGGGAGGGGTTGTCACGTCCTGACCAGCGCCAGCCACTTCCTCGTGCTTGCGGTGGCGAAAATACGTCGCTGAACAACAGCGCCCTGAAGCCGTTCAAACCCTGGGCTGCTCCCGACCTCGAACACCCCCACAGCCCTTGGCCTCCGCTCTGCCATTCCAAACCTCGGGTTTTTGGAGCAGGGGGGTCTAGCTGTGCCCAGCGAACGGGCTCGTTAGAGCTCTGGTTAGCGCAACGAGAACCCAGGCACGCCGTGCACAGCCGCTCGGGCTGAGAGCGCCTGGATGCTCGGCTTGAAAATCCCTTCTCCCGTGGAGGAAAGGGGCTTTTTCTCTCTCCTCTGTCCCAGGCATGGAAAGAAAAGGGCAGCTCTGCATTCCTGGGAAGCCCCTCGGCCAGGGCTGGGTCATCACATCCCTGACGCCGCAGGAGCGTGGTTCCTCCCGGGGCCTGAGGGACCCCACGGCCAGCCGCGGGGCGATGAAGGTGGCAGCGCTGGCAGGACCAGCCCCATCCTGGTCCCTCCGGGGCTTGCCCCTGCAGCGACGTTTGGGAGCTGCATTTCCACTGGCTGCAGCCTCCGCTGGAAAATGGCCAGCGTAGAGCTGGGGGGCACGTTTGGCAACCTGTACATCCCGGATGTGTTTTGCGCTGTGCCTGTGACTGTATTTTAACGCTGCAGCATTTCTACCCAACTCTGTCCCTCCTTTCCAGTTTCCTCTCTGCAAATGGTGCAGGATGCAGCGGAAGGTGTCTGTTGAGCTCCCCAGACCAAAGCTGCACCCAGGTATTTCTGGGCATGAACAACCACTGCATTTGGCCCTGCAGGAAGTCAGAGAAGACCCATGGGCTGCTGTGATCTGCGCCCAGCCTCGGGCTGCCCGCCGGAGCCACCCTGGCTGTGGGAGACATGTTGCTCTACACTTTGGCCCTGCAAAGTGCAATAGAGAATGTGACCTGGGATCAGCAAGTGCATGTGGGCACCGCAGCACAGACACGAGAAACGGATTTAATGGCACTGGGGTAATGACAGTGTGGACTGATACAGATGTCGTGCTGTGTGGGGTCCATAAAGGGAGCTCATGCTCACCTTCCTGCACACCAGGCTGCTCAGCGACTGCTCGAAATGCCCTGTTCCACTGGATGAGGAAACAAAACGACCAAGGCACGAGCGTCGGGCTGCAGTTTGCACTACTGGTGCCCGGTTTCTGTCTGGGAAGAGAAAACAAATCCAGAGGGCAGACGCCAGACGCCCTGTGCTTCGTTTCTTTTCCGTCAGAAGTAACCACTGTTGCAGTGACTCTGCATTTGAACAGCAAGCCGCATGCTATCTGCTGTCCCCCCCCCCCCCCCCGATGTGGCATCGTGCCTCATATTTGCTCAGGCTCTTGCAGTTTATACATGACCAATTGGCAGCCTGGCTTTATCTGTGTGTTTATTTGCCCTTTATGCCCCCGGGTGGGAGGGAGGCCAGGAGCAGGGCTGGCCGCCGAGACACGGCCTGTGCATGCCTAACCCGGCTCCTCTTCTCCGCTCCAAGGGCTAAGTCATCCCATGGCAGGTAAGCGGAGCCTTTTCACTGGTCTTTCAGGAGATATAAAGCCCTATTCAGGAGATCGTGCATAACTGGGATGTCAAGGCCATCACCCCCCACGCCTCCACCGTCCGAGCCCGGAGGAGCAGCTGGCACCAGGAGAGAGGCCAGCACGTAAGCTGAGTCCTTCCTTGGGCTCAGTGAAGGGGAGGTTTCCTTTCAGCTCTGGCTGCCCTTTCAACGGGGGTGTGCATTCACAGAAAAGTTAGTGCTATGAGAAAAGCAGTTTTCCATGTATGCAGAAAAGGCATGCGTTATGCAGCCAGGGCACCTGCTGTATCCCTGCTCTGTGCAGGGAAAAACTTTCCCAACCTTGCCAGCCCAGCGTGGTAAAGCACAGCAGGCATCACGCTTGCCCAGGGCAAGGGCTGGGATCTTCTCTCTTATGCCCAAAGGGCAAAAGCCCCTATAGCCGGTACCGCTGTAAAATGTGGACCCACGGTCACGGCCAGGCAATGTCACACACAGGAAAACAAGTGCACTGGTTGTGCATCGCCTTTCACGGTAGCAAAAGCCTGGGCACAGCTGTTTGCAGCATGATAAGGTGGATTACGAAACACACTGAAGTTGCTGAACAAAAGAGACCCGTTGGGCTTGTTTCAGCTCCTTTGCAGAGCCTGGGCTGGGGTGACAAGGGGAAGATGAATGGGAGCGGTGCCCTTGCCTCAGAGCAGCACTCGAGAGAGGGAGGCTGGGGCCATCCACCGCTCTGGGCTGGATGCTGTTTATGAGGATGCCTAGCCCCGAAACTGCCCCGCTGCCAGATGAACCACCCGTCCCCATCTCCACCGCAGGAGGGAGAAGGCAGCAGCCCTCCCACGGCAGCAGCCTGCCTCTCTGGAGCGTGGATGCAGGATGGGGTAGATGGATCTGGACTCCTGCCCTCCTGCCACACGTTTCTGTAATTAATTTTATACTCTGGGAGCAAACTTGTGTAACCTCGACTCTCGCTCCAGGCCCCACGAGGCCGGTAAATCCCACACAGCAGGACACGGAGGCTCTGGGGTTCCTCCGAGCAGAGTTGTCCCCTCCTGCTTCATACAGGCAACGTATACTTAATTTAAAGGAACGGGCATATTGCCGATTTCCCGGGATCCTTCCCCGGGGAGGGCTTCACGGGACACGGTGCCGTGCCGGAGCCGCGGGCGGGCCCAGCTCCAGCTCGCCGAGGGCTCAGCCCGGGGAAGGGCCCGGTGAGCTTCTCCGCACGCGGTTGGCTTCTCGCGGGGCAACGGCCGGCCGAGGCCGCTATTTCCTTCTTCCGCGGGCGGCTCTTTTGTATGCCGTAGGCAAAGCAGGCAGCAGGGTCGAAAGGTGGGGAGGAAGGGAGGGATTTGCCCAGAAACGTCCTCTCTCCCGGCTCTGTGGGCGCCGGGGCCGCGGGTTGCGTCAGCGCCCGGCTCCGGGCAGAGGCGCGAGCGGCCGAGCCCCCGCTGAGGCGCGGGCAGGGGAAAGTTGATACTGGAGGACATCTGGCGGACACGGGGCTTGTCACAGGCGCTTCCCGGCTGGAAGGACCCGCGAACTCGTCCCCAGCGGACCGTCCTTCCTCGTCTCGCGGCATCGCGCCGCTCCCGGCTGCCTCCCAGGGCCGGACGCGGCGCAGAGCCCGTCCCCGCCGGGACGCATGAGGCAGGCCACCCAGGACTGGCTCCCCGGGCCTGCGCCGCACTGCTCCTCGTTAGCGGCGCCGCGCTAATCGCCTGCGGGCTGCCCGGGCACCCGCAGCGCCCGCCCGGGAGGCAGCCGGCCGGCGGCCCTGAGGGCGCAGCGCAGGCGGGAGGAAGGGGAAGAAGGGCCGGCTGCCGAGCCTCGGCCGCCACCGGAGGAGCGGGAAGGAACGCAGCCCTCGCTCCCGTCCCCAGCCCCGTCCCACACACTATGGCTGGAAGGGCTGGGCTCAGCCCAAGCCGTAACTGGGAGCGGTGGGATTGCGGGGACTGGGAGCCAGCCCCGCTCCCCACAGAAGGGGGGGCAGGGGGACCCCACTGGGCACACCCCCCCCCACGCCACTCCCAATATGGCTGCCCAGCCTTCCCGCCACTCTCCGGCAGTGCGCACGCGTCATTTTACCCACTTGCGCATGCGCGCTACCTTTGCTGCCCTTCCGCCCCCCCCCTTACATGGCGGCCACTCTCCAGATGGCCGGTGGTCCTAGCGCGCATGCTCGGTGCGTCCCGCCGCTCCCAAGATGGCGCCGCGGCGCTGACGGGGGGCGGAAGAAGGTGACTGCAGCGGCGTCTCTCGGCGGGCCCGTGGCACGATGATTCCCACCGAGGAGGTGTCGGCCCGCAGGAGGGAGATCGAGGGCAAGCTCAAGCAGGTGGGGCTGCGCCGGGGCCCGCTGCGGGCCTGGCCGGAGGCGCCGGGCCTGTGGGGTCCCTGCTCGTTGCCTGGGAAAGAGGCCGGGCCCCTCCTCGGGGCCTGCGGGGTCCACGCGGGGCCTGGGCGCCTCCCCGGGCTCCCCCCTCGGGGACTCGGCCCTCCCTGTGTGCCGCTGCCCGGGAGGGCTGCTTGGGAGCTTCCTCCCGCATCTCAGGGCCTCGGTGGCTCGAATCTGGCCCTCGGTGGTTGCTTCACCCCGATTTTGTGCCGCCCCTGAAATGTGGTGCCTCTAGAATACCTCTACCGCCTATAGAGCACCCAGGGGAATGCGCAGCCTGAGTCGGGGCACCTCTGTAATCAAAAAAGTGTTACTTTTCCATTGTGCTTTGACTGCGAGGCAAGCTTCTGAAGTGTTGGGATTCAGGGTACTGGAGGGAAATGTGTAGTCCTGTTTGTTATGTGATAGGTTTTCTCACCTTGGGTTAGTTATCCTGATTTCTGTTAAGAGATGGCATGTTAAAATGTGGTCTTACCATCAGATCAAGCATGACTTGCTGTGGTGTTTAACAGGACTTGTGAAAACCCAGACCCAACCAAAACTTGTTTGGTCCTGGTGTTGTATGATTAAATGCTCAGGGTTAAGAATTGAAGATTATTCTTTTTCTTCCTAACTACAGGAAGAAGAAACTCTCTCCTTCATCAAAGAAAGCCTTGAGAAAAGCGACCAGCTCACAAAAAACATGGTAAGGAGGACTGTGAAGTTCAGCCTTTGAGTTGGGCCTGGGACTGCTCTTTTTTAGGAGTCTTTTTTTCAAGTCTCTCAGTGTGCACAGCTGAGATGTAAAGACATCACTCTCCCTGCAACTGTTTTAGGCTTTACTGATAGGATAAAGGGAAAGGTTGATGAATGTTTCAATCCAGAGCTTCTCTCCTGAGATGAACTGGGCTCAAATGAGCCCGTCTTTTTGGGATTCATCAAGTGAAACTCCATTTTTCTATGGACTGTCCTTCCTTGTGGGAAGAGGTGTTAATAGACCCCAAATTGGATTGGGCAACGGTATCATGATGTTGCTTCATAAAGACAAGTCTTGTTTGGAGTTTGGTTTAGGAATATTTTGTATAAGAGGTAGAAAGTAATTATTGAGCTCTAATTGGTGCTGGTGAGCTCTTAGCTTGCATTCTATGCCTGATTTTGGGCTCAGTGTTTCAGGAAAGTCGTAGAGGCACCACCTGAGAAGTATGGAAAATGCAGTAGGGGAGCACATCCTGAAAGAATTGTGTTCTTGGCTAGAAAAGATGACAGGCATTGTTCAACCTTCAGAGGTGGTATCACAGTATCTTTTAAAGACTAAATGTCTGTGATTCAAGAGATGGTCAGAGTGGTCATTCCTGTGCTTTTGTGTTGCACGTCTCAGTTTTGGGTTTTATAGTATGGAGCAAGGTGGATGCTGGGTTCTGCTTTTGTCGCCCTTGTTACTTAAGGTACCTCCAGGCAGTTCCTGTAGATCTGTTTTCTGCTCTTAAATAAAAGTTTGTTCTTCCTTAGTACTGTCTTGATATGTTATCTGTATGCTTTCCCCCAACATTTAATTCAAAATAGATCATCTGCCGTTGAAAGATAGGTCAATCTTGTAAGTGTTAATGGAAATTAGGATACAGAGGGATTAAACAGCTAGTCTAAGGAGCCATGGCAAATTAGCAGAAGAGCCAAAAAAACAAGCTGGGACCTGAAGGTCCTTGGTCACCCTATTCTAACTGCTAACTTACTGTGTGGATCCATGTGGAAGGATGTCTTTAGCTCTGTTTCTCTCTTGGCATGTAGGTTTCTATCCTCTCCTCTTTTGAAAGTCGTTTGATGAAGCTAGAGAACTCGATCATCCCTGTCCATAAACAGACAGAGAACCTGCAGCGCCTGCAGGAGAATCTGGAAAAGACCTTGTCCTGCTTGGATCATGTCATTAGTTACTATCATGTGGCTAAGGACACAGAGAAGATCATAAAGGAAGGGTGAGTTGAGCAGCTTAGACCTTACTGGGGAGCTTCATCCCATTGATCTTTTGGGACAGAGGTAGGAACCAACTCCCCACACTATTCTTAGTGTTACTTGTATATCTCCCACCCTCTTTCCCCACCACCTGTCCCCCAGAAATCATCTTGACTAGACCTTCAGCAGTCCTCTGAGGGCAAAGGCTGTTCAAACTTTTCATTGGGGTCCCTTCCAGGTTTCATGCGCGTGCTCCCACATGAAGCTCAGGAGCATTGGTCCTTTCTTTTATTTCCTCTGCCCTTTCCCAATGATTCTTTGTGTCCTGTCAATGTTGTTGTCACGTTTGGGATAAACTGAGCTGTTCTGGAGCCTGCCCTTCCTCTGGGATGGGATGTGCAGCTTTGTCTAGCTTCCCACTAGAGTTTGGCTGGGAGAGGAGGGTAAGGCTGAGAGCTGTGAGCTGCTGAGTAACCAGTACTTCTGCACTTGCTGCGTGAGTTGGGTTTTCTGTTGTGGCATGGAGTGGAGGCAGAAGGAATCCTGTGATCCTCTAGTAGGAAGAAAGAGAATCGAAACTTCTTCTGTTTTTCATCCTGAGTCTGGTCTGGTCCTTTTTTGATATCTTTATCCTCTTCCTTCAGTCCTTGGATCACTGTGTTTTTCTTTTTTTTTTTTTTTTTTTTTTTTTTCTTCCCCCCCCCTTCTCCCCTCCCTCTCCAGCCCCACTGGAAGGCTAGAAGAGTATTTGAATTGCATGGACAAAATCCAGAAGGCAGTGGAATTCTTCCAGGACAACAATCCGGACAGCCCAGAGCTGAATCGTGTGGTAGGTCCTGAATCTGAAACCTGGCAAGGGTGAGAGAGGGACAAACATTGCCCTGCAGCTTGCTGTCTTGCTGTGAGTGGCTGATGGGCTTGTTGCCTGGCGAAGGAGGTGTTTGGGCACAGCAGAAGGAACGGTTGCTTGGGCTTCTGTTGCGAACTCAGCAGCATTTCTGCTTGTGGCATTTTGCTTTTTTCTTGTTTTACGCTGGTCAGGCTTTTGAGAGCATATCTTGCATGTGTCGGAGTTGATTGAACCTCCCTCTGAGTAGCTCTTGTCAGCTCTTTAACTGCTTGAGCAGAATAGGGAATCAGCTTCAATCTTACTTGAAGGCTGAGCAACTCTCAGGCATTTTTGTATTTAATTCACTTTAAAAGTCTCTTAGTTACAAGTGTTGGAGTTTGAAGCATGCGGCACTTCGCAGTGGTTAGGAACACTGCCGACAGTGATTGAGTGTTTTGAGTCACTCATGACTGATGGCAGAAACCCTGTGTTTTTCTACTCTTCTGCTGTTTTGTGCCAGAAATCCCTCTTTGAGAGGGGGAAGGAGTCGCTGGAATCAGAGTTTCGCAGCCTGATGACACGACATACCAAGCCAGTTCCACCCATCCTCATTCTGGACCTCATCAGTGGGGACGATGAAATGGAGACACAGGAGGAGATGTCTCTGGAGCACCTTCCGGAAAGCGTCCTGCATGATATTATCCGCATTTCTGGCTGGCTGGTGGAAAACGGCAGGAATCAAGGTTGGTAGCGTTGCATGTTGCTCCCTTATGCCTCTCCATCAGGTCAGTGCTCTCCAACTGGTTATCACAAGTGGTTGAGAGCAAAAGCAGAGTGTTGAAGGTTGCTTGTGGCACTCTACAACTTCACTTGTAGATCACAGACCTGCAGCCATCAAGCTTGTGTTCAGGTGCTTCTGCAGCTAATGAGCCGAGTCACACTGCTGTTGGGAGCCAGCAGCACTAGCAAAACTAGTGGCTGTCTTAATTGTGCTTGTAGTGGTTCAGTCACCTATCCAATGTGCTCTGTCAGTTAGGCAAAATGATCTATTGGTAGACAGGATCAAAAGCTGCATAAATAAAGTACAGAATATTTTAATGTGTGGTTGGTCCTACATCAGAAATCTGAGAGGAGTGTGTTATTTAATCTGCATCTCTAACACCTTCTGATGGAATTGCAGCCACTGCCCACCCAGGTGTTAAAAAGGTGCAGAGTGCACTGATCACTTATTCCCCATTTGGGAACTATTTGTGAACAGAACTTTTTGTATTGAATATGACCAAGGGGAAGGAAAACAGCACAGCGGACTTTCTCCAGTCCATCTATGTCTTTTTTTTTTTCCTATTCTGCAAAATCTACCTATAGCTTTATACTCCTTTATTGACTTTTCTTTTTGGAATTAATGACTGTGAATTTGTTACAGGAAACGTGTATTCTGACATACATGCAAATACTAGAATTCTTCCCCACCTCAGTGATTTATCTTGCTTTTGAGTGGGGTTTACAATGCTTACGGAGTATGGCAATCATCTTTGAGTTGCGTAAAAATTTTTTTCACAGTCAAAGGAGGCAACTCCAGCAAGTGTATTTTATGTTAGTTAGGCAGTTTGTATTCTGCTCTCAGAAAACAAACACCAAAACTGATCCATTCTTGGTAGCAGTGGGCAGTTTGTGTATGGTAGGAGGACTTGGTGAATACTTCAGGGGAAGGAAGCCTGTTTTAGAAGAAAATAGGAGGTTTTTTTTCCCCTCTCTGCTATAACATGTGAGTGGGGCAGCAGCTAAGCCTGCTGCTGAGTGGGTAGGAGGGATCTGTAAGCTGGAGTCAAATGTAAGAGGGACTTAAAAGAAGGGCTCTGAGGGGACCTGAGTTGGAAGAGAACTGGATTCTGAGTGGAACGGTGGCACGTGGAAGGCAAGGGGAAGGAGGAAAGGTGTTTGAACAGGAGATGGGAGGGGAGATCGATTTGAGTTTAGGTTAGTCAGCCCCACCTACTAAAGGGTTGCTCTGGAAGAAAGGTGTGTAGAGGTGGCTGAGCAGGGGCTGAAACAGCATTTCTTTTGTGGCACTTGAGGTGACAAAGAAGAGTTTGTATGGGCCCTGAGGGGCTAGCCTGGCTGAGGGGGAAGTTAAGGAGATGTTAGGGCAGGAGATGGGACAAACTAACAAAAGGCTGTGGTCTTCCACAGCTCTTGCCTTCCCTCTCCAGGCACTGTAGCCCATGTCCAGCGCTGTGTTGCTGCAGGTGTGGGCATCTCTGGTGTCCCTAGCTGATGCCTGAATATCACAAGGCAGCAGTGTGATTTGTCGCCCTGGGGTTGCACGATTGCAGCTTGGGCTGGACAAGCAGTGAAGAGTGTAATGCCTCGATCTGTGTCCTTTGAGAGCTGATGAGTATTTACAGTGGTACAGGTATAAATAACCTGTATAAGGAGAAGCTGCTATGCACAGGAGCCCAAAAAAAGAAGGCTAAAGAGAGTAAACCATCTCTTCCACCAGCATAGTGTCTAGGGAAAGCTGTGTGGAACAGTCATGTGGAGGGGATGACCAGTAGTAAGCACAGGGAAGTGAGCTGGGAAGAATCCATAGTGATGATCACTAAAACTCAGTAATGGCTGCTGTGTCCTGACAGTTGTCCTTGTAGGTGCACAAGTCTGTACACTGCTGTCGGAGGGCACATCTGCGCTTAACTCAGACCTCTGTATCTGATTGCTGAGTGCCAAAGATTTTTTTTTTCAGCCACTCCTTATCTTCTGTTCCTTGTAGTCGCTGAACTCTACATTCAGTTACAAAACGCCTAGTCTCTGCCTAGACTGTGGATATACAGTGAAGAGGGGTTTAGTCCTTGGCAGGAAGAATAAGAATCATCTTGCTCTGTGCATGATGAGCAAAATTAATAGGTGATACCTGTGTCCTGCTGGTTCCCCCAACACTATTGTGGCTTTGCAGTAGAGGCTGTCCAGCTTCGCCCCACAACCAAGCTACTTCGTTGTGTGCTGAGGTCCCACTGTCAGTTGTAACTTGAGGCTACATGAGTGGCAGGGAGAAACCTCAGTCCTTCAGGAGTGTGGTGAAAGATGTAACAAGGCACTTGACATCTTTTCAAGTCCAAGCTGGTAACTCAAGGCTGCATCAGGACAGGAAAGATTTGCTCTGGGAATGGAGGACTCTCAGTGGATTCTGCTTCAGACTTTGCAGTCTTTGGAATGTTAGTTTGCACGTCTGCTGCAGTTCTCAGTGATCTTTTTTTTTTTAAAAAAAAAAAAAAAAAAACTGTTTCCTCTATGCTGAGTTGTTCTATTTTCCATTGAGTCTGTCTGTATTTTGGCTTCTTTCTGGGTTCAGCACTGTTGCATTTGGGGTTCCGCAGAACTCTGCAAGTATTTAACATAGTGCAGTAACATTAGCAATTTGAGTCTGGCTAAGTCCTCTTGTGCCGGACACCATACAAATATAGGAAGTGACGTTCCCTTCCCAAAGAGGTCCAAATGTCTAAAATAGGGAAAAAGACTTATTGAGGATTGCACATCAATACTGATAAGTTCCAGTTGGGTCACAGCATGTTTCAGGAGGAGAGGTTTGCTATACTGTAGAGAGTGTTTGCTGTTTACTTATAATCTTTTCTCTGCCTTATTTCCATAGATTTCATGACTGTTTACTTCCAAATCCGATCAATCCAGCTAGACCGCTCTATCAAGGGTCTGAAAGACCACTTCCGTAAGAACAGCTCCTCCTCAGGGGTCCCGTACTCCCCTGCCATTCAGAACAAAAGGAAGGACACCCCCACGAAAAAGCCCATTAAGAGACCAGGTGAGTACCAACAGTTGGGGCAGGGGTGTCACTGTGTGTGTCATCGTGCCTGGATATCAAACACACTTGCACAGGCCGTCTCACTGCTGAGGGAGCCTTTAGGCCTGAAAGGCCCTTTTCTGTCTTGATTTGTCAAGTCGTCAGGTCTGCTGTCTGGGTGGATGTAAGGAGAGGAGCGGGTGCCTGCGCATAGGGAGAGAAGAGACTGTTTAAGTTAACAGGGACATCAGTAAAAAGAGACCTGAGAGGGTGATAAATGAATATGATTGGGAACATCCTCAACCTTGGAACACAGAATATAGCCTGTGCCACTGCAAAATGGAAAAATTGGACCTGATAAAATGCACCAATTTAGGTACTAGTTTAGAATAAATGATTACTGCACTAAAGCCAGGAACTCATCAAGAGTTGAAAGGGGAGCTAGATGCCTATGGGCATGATTTCCAAAGCTCTCCTAACTTTGGAAAGGCTGTTAAAGCCTGTGCCTCAGCCCATCTCTGAAAGATAGGAGTGTGACTGGTGGGTTATTCCGCACCTCCTCATAATGGAGTTCTGCCGCTTTCTCCGCAGCTGGTGAGGCTGGTCACTGCCATCTGCTGCTCTAGCTGGAGTGCCAGAACTGAATTTGTCCTGGAGTTCTCAGATCTCTGAAATGTGCCATCTAGTGGGAGCACAGCCATAGGGAGAGTCAACAAGGCATAGCACTTGCCTCCTACAGCAGCATAGTGATGTTGTCACTCCATGTGTCTGTCACAGCACCCCGTTGTCTCCTGTGTAACGATGATGAAAGAAAAATACAGATTTTTGTGGGGTTTGTCTGGCAAGTAGTCTCCTCCACCCCAGTATTTTTCCCACGTTGTCTAAATAGCTTTGCCAGATCCAGGAGAAAAACAACTTGAGATGCAGGTAGAGACAGGGAATGGATGGGATGGGGTGAGGGAGGAAAAGAAATATCCATTTTAATCATATTGTGTTTATTTTTATAACCCTGATGTGAATGCAGTCCTCATCCCAGGTAATGTGCGTCTATGTGTGTGTGTCCTGGCCCTGGTGCTCGCTCTTCACTTCTGCGTGCAGAGAGGCTTTTTTGGGCCCTCCTTGCTAAAGCAGAGGGTGTGCCTGGGATATTTGGAAAGGGAGGTCTGTCTGAGGAAGGCTGTGATATCCAGAGATCACTTCTCTGGGGTTTTTTTTTTTTAATCAGTCTGTGCCACTGCTGCTGTGCCCAGGAGCTGTTCCTGAGAGCTGATGTGCCAAACAGCTAGTGAGTGCAGTGAATCTGTGTCTTAAAGAATTTCTTTCTGTCAGTAGAGACATGCCTGGCAAAGGCATCTTTTACCCCTCACTTGGCCTTCCTCCAGAGTTTGAATTAGTTATTTACCCCCAGTATTAGGAGGCCTATAGAGGGCAACATCCTCCTGCCAAGGAGAATTAATGGACTGCAGATGGAAAGAAAGCAATGTTTAACACTGCTGCAAAGCATGACAGCAGTCATTTGTGTTGAGCTTCTGACCAGTGGCCCATGCCCATCAAGGTGATTCCAGTAGATGAAATTTGTTTTTCCATGATTCAGTAGCTCTCTCTTGGAAAGATGCCAGATAGGGATCTGTAGTTGAGAGTTTTTGGCAAAAATTTGCTGGAGCCATGGGAAACTCAAGTGGCAGATGCTGTCCTAGAATTTGGTCCACAGTTCTTAGTTACCACCTGGTGCTGAAAAGATCCCTTGATTTTTTTGATTGCTGTGAAGTGGTCAGCAAATATTTCCAACTCACCTGACAAATGGAGCCCACGTGTTTGGAAAACTGAAGCATCTGTTCCGCACAAATAGTGCTCCTCCAGTGTGGCTGCATGTGGGCATCCAAAATTAGTTTCCGTTCTAATGTCTCAGCTCTAGATCTGTTAGCGGATCTCCCCAGTTTAATCTGAGTTTGTGAGATGTGCCTGGCAGCAAGCACAGAGTACAGTCTGAATGCACTTAGAGCTGAGAGTGTATGAAGGGAAGTGCATGTCCAATGATCTATCAGGGTATTGTCAATCTCGAGGAAAAAATAGTGGCTAACATATCTCCAATCTCCTGTGAATAAGGAGAGAGAACCAGACTGGAGCTGTTGAAGGATGAGGGTAGTTAACTTTGTACACCAGCCATCACTTATAGGTACTAAATTGTACAAAAGTGAAATGAAGTGGGCAGGGGGAGTAGTCTACCAGAGATTGGCCTGTCTTTCTGCAGTTCCATCAGCTTTCAAGGACACCTCACAAGGGGAAGATCTAACAACTTCTGCACACTGGTATGGTGGCCTTCTTCATAGCAATGTTTATTTGGTGGCATTTGATTCTCCTGATTTTAGCGTTTATGTAAATGTGGACAAAGACATTTTTTTCTGTGCTGTTGCTTCAGTAAGTAAAATGAAGCCCCCCTGCAAATTGTATTTCAGTTGATTTTCCTTAATCCTTAAGGACAAATATCCCAGAGCACACTCCGATAAACACTTTACCTGTTGCAAAGAATAAATAACAAACTAAATCTGCTGTGCTAGTGTTTTTTACCCATAAGGCAAAGTGCAAGGGTAGTAGTAACTGAAGAGAAGGTGAGGTATTGGGGACAAGGCAACAAGGCAAAAATCTCCAGGCTCTAGGTTGGATTCTGGGGAATATACTCCATGTCTACGTATTGTTTGTGAGCACCCTTGTTGCCGTTATTTGTTGGTGCACCCTGTGTTTCCTCCCACCATTACAATGTGCAGTTGCAAGTCTATAAAGGCTGGAGATGCTTTTAAAGCAGAATCATCTCCTGTTGACTGAAACTTGCCAAGGCAAGTTGGGCTGATGGAGAAATCTGTAATTTTTTTTTAAAGCAGTTTTCTGCTTGAAATGTTAGCTGTCTGTTTTGGAGAACAAATGTGTTCAGATCCTCAAATCTTCTGTTGCAAGCATCTGTCTGTCCATAAAATATTAAGGTGATTGCTCTTTTCCATGATGCCTCTAGACCCAGTGCTCTTTGGTTGGCTTGAGAGCAGCAGGTACTCAGAGCTCTCTGAATTGCTAGAAGCTTGTGACGGATAAGGCCATAAGAAACCTTTAGGGACACCTAGCCTGGTTGCTTGCTCAGGAGAGGAGGCTAGATTGTCATTCTTCTTAGTTAGAAAGCTGCCTGGTGGACAAGAGAAACAGGAGGACAACAAGGAATTGAAAAACTGTGCTTCACACATGCCTTAAAACCATTTTATTTAACAATCAAGCTACAGGAGCAAAAGTGTCAGGGGACTTTTTTTTGGCTCTCGTCAAGCTGCAGGTGAGCTGTTTCCGTTAACTTACTGCTTCAGTTTACCTAGCAGTGAGGTGCTACTTTAGAGAAGGCTGTGGAGTCTTTATGTGGCAGAATAAAGAGCCTTTTCCTGCTTCCCATATTGATCACTGCCTAGCCTGAATGAGACGCTTTCATTAGTAGCTGAAATGTCATCCCATTTGGTTTGCAAGCTGCCTAATAGACGAAAACAATCATGGAACAAAGGCATTTGGTTTCCACTAGAATCCATTAAAGTCTAATTACAGCCCTAAGTACTAGGGATACAGCAGCACTGAAGTGATGCCTGTAAACACTTGGAGTGTGTCAGTGTAAACACAGGTAATTGTGCTTATGCAAATAAAATGCAGCAGAGACATTGCAGCTCTCATCAGAGAAGAAATCAAGAAGAAATTGTCAGGGCAGGGCCGGGGACAGGTGCACCAAGTACCTGTAAAATGAGATCCTAATGACAGCAGCAGCAGTTGTACTGTCTGCTTAGTTTTCAAGTTTTATAACCAGTTTACTTTTTTTATGCTTAAAAGCAAATGGGAAGGGTGGAAAAAACCTGGTACAAGAACAGTCTGTGGATTAAGTTACTGTGAATCAGCTGGACCGTGGTGACAGCAGTAAGGAAGGGCTTAGTACCCATCTGCAGAGCTTGCTATGGCCCTGCTGATGGCTGTTGCTTTGCTTGGAGGCACTTGCTGTTGCAGCCAAGCTCTCAAAGTTAGGTCTTAAGGTTTCTGAAAGCAGCTAAGAGTAAAGTGGAAGTTCTGGGTGTGAAACACATCAGGAAGCTTGGAAGAAGTCATTTAGCTCTCTTGTTTAGTCACATGATAGAACCTAGGCTCAAATGCATCAGCACATCATAGTTGTGAGTCTTCCCACCTTCCCATCTGTGGGTCTAGAGGGCAAAGTTCCCTGCCAGATGAATGCATTTGTGGTTTAAAGTCTTTTTTTTTTTTTTTTTTTTTCCTCCTAAGTGGTTAAGAACAGTTTGAACTGACCGAAGGAGACTATTGCCAGTGAAATTCTGTACTTGAAGATCCACGTTCTGCTATTTAATAAGTGAAGCAGTCTGAGGCAGCTCGGTGGTAGTTTAATGGTAATCTCTCTCTCTCCAAAAGGCATTCTTGTCTTCCTCCGTTAGAGTCATACTGTCTGGGAGACCTGAAATTTCCTTCTCCCTGCCATATTTTCCTGTGTGGGATGAAGCTCCCCCCCACCCCTGCCAACACCAGGCTGCTGCTCTGCGATGTGTACTTGGACTTCCCCTCAGGGCGGCAGTCCTCAGCATTCAGGCAGACAACACTCATTTCCATGCTGTGCTGTAGCTGACAAAGTTGCTGGTGGAAATCGGGGTTTGTGCAGGTCTGAAGTTCTTATTACTTTTAAGCAGAAGAACAGTTTCTAATTTGGCCATGTTATTTTTATTTTAGATGCTTTTTTTTTTTTTTTTTTTTTTGTTTACGCAATCCAGTTCTGTTTCATCTGGGTCTACTAAAGAAATTCCTTGTACCTTCCCAAAACTTTCCTTTCTCTCTTGCACAGACAGCATCAAGGCTCTGCTGTGGGAAGTATCCACGTGCTTGTGATCATTGTAGCTTGTTGCATGTCCACTAACTTTTTTAACATGGAAACAGTGCTTAGTATTTGGTTGTCACATTAATACTTTGTTTTGTGCTTTTTAGCAGCATATCTAGCATCAGCTTTTGTTCATCTCTGTCTGTTTTCTTGTGTGTGTTAAGAATAATTCTTTTAACCTGTGTGTTGTTTTTTTCCTATGATTTTAAGTTATTTGCAGTTCCTTAGAAGAGAAGTGCCTTAGAGATTAGGGTACTTTTAACGAGAGCTAGACATGGGTGAGCAGAATCCACCCATTATTCCTATGATGGAAATTGCTGCTGCAATCGCTCTCTTGAGCCCTGAGATTATCACCCTTTTATTGCTTCCTGTAAAGCTAGAGATTATTTCTTGTCTTGGCTGTCGGGCTCCTGATGGATCTATATTGAGCATGCTCAGAAAATACTCTTCAAAGGGCACTTTTTCCTGCAGATCTAGCCAAACAGCTAGAACTGTGGCTGTGGGAGCAGGCAGTGTATTGCTGGCTCGCAGTAAGACTGGGCATACCGCAGAGCCCTGCTTCTACAGCTCAGGGAAGGCAACAAGCCTTGTATGCTTGGATGCAGTGTACTAGCTTAAATAAAATCGTTACAGGGAAGGATGATTTGTTGCTTTCCTTCTCTGGTTACATCTCATCCAGCCATATCACCTCACCAAACTGACTTGAATGCTCCCTGATTCTGTAGCATTGACTGGAAATTGTGCTACTTCTCAAAAAAAGGGAACATCGTGGAAATGTCGTTGCGTCAGCGTACTTGGACATCAGTTTGGGGTGTGTGTTCCTGTACTGAGCATGCTCATTGATGCCCAGCATCCTCTCTCTGGGACAGGGTGACTATTGCTGGTGGAGGGCTGGTGTTCTGGTTTTGTTCTCTTTCGCTCATTTTCTAGGTCTTCTTGTCTCTCCTCTCTGACTCTGGTGACAGGCACGATCCGGAAGGCTCAGAACCTTCTGAAACAGTACTCTCAGCATGGTCTAGATGGGAAAAAGGGGGCCTCTAACCTCATTCCTATGGAAGGTAATCACAGCTCTAGCTACTTCACCCTTGAGCTTCTCTGTGTATCAGCCTTGCTTTTCCAGGTAGGGCTTCCATTAGCCCAGTGCTCGGACAGCATCGAGTAGAGTAGAGCAGCCCTTGGGGAACCAGGGAGACACTGGAAGCCCAAATCAGTTCTCTGAACTGAGTGTCTGAATTTTGAAATGCTTGTAGACACAAGCTCAGATAAAGGAATCCTGCCTTAAAGCAGTCAATTCACCACAGCCAGCTGGGCTAATGGAAGCTCTGTTCTGCTCTGGTGACATCTGCCTTTGGTGTTTCTATGTTTTTTTCCTTTTGCCTGGACTTCAAGACCTTCAGTTTCCTAGTGACCTTTCCAAACCTGATGCAGAAGTGTTAGACCACAGCTAGCCCGGTACATCTTCCCTTTGAATACCTACCTAAATGATCAGGATCTCCTTCTGTGTTCTGATACACTGTTCTCAGAGAAGCTCTACCAGGTAGAGAAGAAAGAGGTCACTTGCTTCAGAGCATCAGTAAGACCTTTTCACTTCCTGCTTCTTAATCTGATGTAGATCTCCTCAGTGTCTCTACTGTAGTCTACTGAATCCTCGATGACTACTGTCATCAGTTGTAGGAGAAGAAATTCAACAGTGTTAAGCTGGAGAAGGGCTTTGAGCTCAGACTTGTAATGGTTGTAGGTACAAATTGGACTTTTGGTACCTACTGCCAAGAGTTTCAAGGGACGTGTGTGGCACAGCAAAATGATTCGTTCACACTTCTCATCAGGTTTCGAAAGGTTGCAACTCCTATATAACCCAACAAAGGGATTTAGTTAGGTAACGTTCCCAGGATTGTGTAGAAAAACGTCCGTCAGACCAAATAAGCCAAGCTTGAAGTGGCTTCCAGCCAGTGTGAGCATTCATGCTGTAACCACCCTGGATAAATTGCGCCTTCTGTTTGTGCCGGCTGACATCTCACTAGGTCATGAGCATGATTTACGAGTTAAACATCTTTCCGATACCCTGAGCGACAAGCATGGGCCAGCTGCTGGTAAGTACCACATTGTCACTTCATAACAAGCTGGCTAACATCCCTTCTTTCCAGCATGTTTCACAGTAGTTTTGTAGCAGGTGGCTGTTCATCTACCTGGGCAGTGCTGGAGCATGGGCCTTCTCTGGCTATGAAGCTCTGGCTCTTCTCAATAGAATTCACTCCTACTAATCACACACTCCCCACACCCTCAGACAGGGGACCCCAGCTTTGTCAAACCAAAGACTGGCAGCCGCCATGCTCAGGGGCTCTTTCCTGTAGGCAGCTACTGGCTTGTTTGGTTCTGAAATGGAGTAAGCGGGGAGGGATCACGTGTGGCATGCAATACAATGGGCCTCTTGCCACGGTAGACTGTTTTTAAAATCCTGAGACATGTTTGTGTGTCACCTGCTGACTAACTTTTAAAAGATCATCCTGAGGAGCCTGTAAGTGTAGGGGAGAATTTATTCTTTGTCCGTCGAAAGTTGCAGATCCTGCTGGGAAGAGGAAAGCAGCAGCAGCACATAGCTTGGAGAAGGCCTCTCTGTGCTTATTTTTGTTGCTCTGTAGTGGTCACTACTGGGCTCTGAATAATGCAGAATGAGAGTCCATTTGTGTCCATCCTGCTGACACATCCAGCTGGTGGCTGGCATGAGTTTGTATATGCTCTCATCTTATCAGAACTTCTCGTGCCTACTAGGTGGATTTTTTGCTGGATCTATCTGACACACTCGTACCAGGACTTTTGTGGCAGATAACTGTGCTGATATGCCTGCTTTACAACATTTAAATGTTCATCCGCCTGTTTTTTCACTTTGGTTACTTCCTGTGGGAAGAGGTTGCCTTCCAGGAGAACCTTGATTTTTTCCCAGAAATGTTGATGCAAAATGGCAGTCTTTTATCTGCATGACAGATGGAGATAAGGAATTCTAAAAATACAGCCATAGATGTTGAATAATTCACCTCAAGCCTTCCCTATTTTAGTACTCTTTGTTCAAGCCCTTGATTAAATTTAGGCTTTGTCCCAGAAATAGAGAGCTCTGACTATGCCTTCTGTCATGATGCTGGAAATTGCTGGTGATGTCCTGATGTGCCTGTTTGCCGAACTGCAGATGACTTTGTGTGCCTCCTGTGAGGTATTCACAGCTTTCCATGCATAAACCAAGGGGGCAGGCCTGGTGAGAAGATAGCTCACGGTCTTATGCCGGAATGGGTGCAAAACCAGTACTGCCTGTTCCAGAAGAACCTTGTGCTCTGTGTAAACCAAGGCCTTGGAGTGAGCAGAGCTGCTGGAAGCTCCGTGCGAGTTTGGCTGTCTCTTAAAGCCGTCTTGCCCCCCACAGGGAGAGATGATGTGTTCGACATTGAAATTGATGCGTACATCCACTGTGTTAGTGCCTTTGTCAAACTGGCCCAGAGCGAATACCAGCTCCTGACAGAAATCGTCCCAGAGCACCACCAGAAGAAGACCTTTGATTCCCTCATCCAGGTCAGTTGTGTCTTTAATCTTGGCTGCTCTTGTAAAGGATCCACATAAATTCTCTTTCCCTTCCTCTTCATTGTGAGCACGTGGTTTCAGCCACCTACTGTGGGTGTCCAATAGCACCACCTCTGCTGGGTTGTTTGCCAGAAATTAGGGCAATGACCTTGGAGAACATGTGTTCTGAGTCACTAAGCTTGCCACACTGGCTAACACCCAGTGGTACCTGTGGTACCTGTCAGCTAAATTGGTATCCTTAACAGGGGTCCTGATCCTTTATTATGCTACCTGAGCAAGAGTTGCACTGCCTCTTTCTGTCCTGCTTTGTTGCAGGAGTCATTAGATAACTTGATCATGGAAGGGGATAACATTGTGTCAGCAGCCCGGAAAGCCATCATACGACATGACTATTCTGCTGTTCTCACCATCTTCCCTGTTCTCAAGCACCTCAAGCAGATGAAGCCAGAATTTGATCAGGTCTTGCAGGTAGGTGTGATGGAGTTAGAGAGGGTCCTATGGCTCAGGCTGTCTGGCACACTTAGTGAAAGTGATGGTAACAGTAGCTTTGAACAACGCCATGCTGACTCTGTATTCCAACATGGACTGGGAGTGACAGATGCAGCATGCTTCCTGCTGGGATGCTGGGCCTGCTAGTTTCTCTCAGCAGCAGTTCTCCAGTTGAAGTGGTGACCTGGTGATGGACTGTCTGGGTTATCCATGCCCTCTGAGATGTTAAATCTCTGACAATGTTGAACTCAGTTTAGATGGTGCTTGCTGATACATGGAAGATCAGCTGCTCTGAGGAGAAGTCTAGCAGGTGCCTGCACAGGTTTTACAGCTAACAAATGGTGTCATCCAGGTTTAGCAGGGCTTCTCTTCACCTGCTTCCACCTGAAGCTCATTACTGATACACCAGCCTGCTATGTACTGCAGAAGAGGCATGGCATTTTCCCTTCCTGGATGGCTGAAGAATGTAGGATTTCACTCACCGCTGCTGATGCTGTAAATAATCTCCTAGTACAGGGGAATGAGACTGAGATGCTGAGGTGGGGGTGGGTGGTAGATACCAAATGAGAGGTCAGATACTGATTATTCACTTTCTCTGATCTGTTATGGGACTGTTTCAGGGAACTGCAGCAGGCACAAAGAACAAACTGCCGGGGCTGATCACTTCAATGGAGACCACTGGTGCGAAGGCATTGGAAGAGTTTGCAGACAACATTAAGGTAGGATTCCCCTCATTATGCTCCCTAGCAAGGCCAGCAGGTTTGGAAGAGGGTTTTTCTGAGCAGAGCCCCTTGTTCAGCTTCTGCTTTCAGTAAGACTTTGTGCTTTCTGACTCTAAAGCAAGGCTGTACTTGTTGGATACTGATTTGAAATTCAAGAGGAGAATCCTTGCTTTGTGCCTCTGGCTTCAAATGTGCTTATGACTAAACAGAGGCCTTTGCCCAGGACCCTCAACAAGCATACCACAAGTTGACGTGGACTTCCAGGCCTCTGCAGACATTAAGTCAATGTCAGACTTCAATCCTGTTTAAAAAAGAAAGGAAACTCGCTGAGTATAAAAGCTTTGCTGGACTTGCTTTAAACTGTCTCAGCGTAAGTTTGGGGTCAGTGAATACCCTGCTCAGACAGCGTACTCAACTTCTGATGGTGACATGCAGAATAAACCCCTTCTGGTCCTGAGCAGCTGATGGCTGGTACTTAGCTGTGGTTTCTGAGCACCAGGAGATGGCACTGTGAATGCTGGGACTGAGGATACTGAGAGAGGCTGTGTAAACAAGCCTGCGTTCACCTGCAGCAGTTACTTTACATGCCTTTTTTCTTCTTCTTACACACTTGCTTTATGTCTCTTTTCCTTCCTTCTCAGAATGATCCAGACAAGGAATATAACATGCCAAAAGACGGGACAGTTCACGAACTCACCAGCAATGTACGTGAGAATGATTTGAACCACCCCTTCTTTAAAATCCACTTTTCAGCGTCTGGTTGTAACATGAGCAGTAGGGAGATTTCTTGCCTTAAATTAGGGTGTATTGGTATTGGAAGGAGGATTAACTGGCCTGCCCTAAGACAGTAGCTAGTTAATCTTGCTAAGCTGTGATGTGACTGTGTGAGTAAAACCAAATAGCTCAAAGGAGTGTTGTGGTTTATTTCTTGAAGGCTTTTTGGATACAGTGGGACATGTGATTCTTTGCAGTCCTTATTAGCAGACATAGGAGATCCAGTGCCAGTTGCAGTTAACTTCTGCTCATCTCTTCTAGGCCATTCTCTTCCTGCAGCAGTTGTTGGATTTCCAGGAGACAGCAGGTGCCATGCTGGCATCTCAAGGTACATGCATGGGGCTTGTTTGGGCACACAGTTTCTTCCCTAAATTGTCTGAACATCTTCCCTAGAAAGATTAAACGTCAACATGCACTGTGAGCCTGTTCTCCTCCTGTCCTTTGCCCTGTGATTTGTTTTGCCTTCCAATCTGCCATGACCATGTAGCTGGTTACCTGGAGATTGCCAAGGGATGCAGAGTTTCCCTGCTGGCCTGCCAGACTTGCTCCCATCAGGTATTCCTTGGATGGTGTTTGTTGCTAATGTGCACTGTAGTGTCAATAGTGGATGCCTCAGCCATTTAACCTCAGCAGTCAGTCTCAGTACAGGAGTGAGGATGGTTGGTCTAGATGAGTTAGCTGTGGTGGTGAATTAGTTCCTCGCCCTGCTGCATCCTCTGCTCAGACTAGCAAGAATATTCCCCTCAGCATCCAGACGTGGTCCAGCTGTGACTCATGAGCTATTCATGTGCCATATGGCTTAACAGAGTGACAGATTTTAGCTGGGGCTCTCCAGGATGCCAAAGAAACTAGTTCCAGAGAGAAATAGATGGATCAGAAGCTCATACCTGCTGCCTGATGTAACAGGATACTGCTCCTGTGCATCAGCTGCAGCATGATTTCTCGGTCCTGTGCAGAGAAGCATTTCCCAGCTCTGTAATGAACCCTCAGCCTTGGCAGATCTCATGCTTTTACCTAGAGAGGCTGGAGTAAAGCAAGTTGGAGAGGTGGATAGCCTGCGATTCAGGAGCACAGGGGCCTGAGGAGGCAAGGAGGCTGGCATTTGGAGAGAGCCAGGGTAGTGCCTTAGGAGCCTGGGGAAGGAGGAAGCTCACAGCTGCCTCAAGACTTCTAAATGCACTTTTTGCTAGGAAAGTTTGGCCAGCTCTGGGCTAACTAGGATGTGTATCTGCATCTTGCCACTCCTGTGGCAGCTGCTATGTGGCCTCTCCAACTGCAAGCTCATTATGCTCAAAGCCTCTGTGGCCTTGTCTGTCTTTGACCAAAGAAATAATCTGAACCTTCTCTTAGAGAAATGGACAGTTTGCCATGTGCTTCCCTGAATGATGAGGCCAGCACTACCATTCCAAATACTTGAAGTGTTGTCATGCAACAGATCTGTCATAGGTGCCTATTAAAAAGGTAGCGTAGGCTTTCTTTTTTGTATTAGTCATATAACAAAATGTCAGGGATGTGATCAAGTCATTTTCTTTTTAATTGTGGCTAATTGTCCCATCAAGTATAGAGAGATCCTGCTGGGTAAAGACAACTTGAGGGGGAAAGTGCCTCTTTGTAGTCTGCTCAGTTATTAAGTGTGAGGTCAGTGCAGTTATAACTGATCTGGTAACTTAAGCTGACATTTTGTACATTAGAACCATGGATGAGGTGACCCACAGTCCAGGTATTGTAAATCTTGCTCTCTCCGTCTGCAGTTTGGCCTTCTGGACCATCTGATGCCAGACGCTCCCTGCTCTGTGCTAGTGGTGGTTTCTTGTGCAGAAACAGCTCTGTTGCTCAATCCAAAAGCTAGGCCTGGTCCAGCACAGGACGCTTATACCGGGCAAAGCTGTTTGTTGCATTATATCTCATTCTGAGTTATGCACTGAATGCTGGCTGAGCAGTGATCCCTGTGGAACCATGGGCCTAATGTCACCCTAGACCAAATGTCATCAGACCGGAGGTGATCATATCAACGGAGCTTGAAGGAGAGTCACTTCTGACTAACAAAGGCACCTGCTTTGGGATGGCAAACTGCCCCCAGGGGTACTACTCTAGAGGCAGCTTCTGGTCACTAGGTCAGATGTGGATGTCTGGAGTTGAGTTAAATAGTTCCTATAGCTGACCCAAGTGGTTAGTTGGGAAATCCACATGTCTTTCTCAACAATGTTGCCCTCAAGTATTAGCAAAAGCAGAGCAAATAAATGGGATTAGTGCAACCTGTCACTTGCTGTCCTCTAAGCGGTTTCTGCGTAGGCTTTGTATTACCATGAGGAGATGCTGAAGTACGGGAGTGGTGATGGGATGGCTCTGCTCAGCTTCCCAGAAAGGTGCAGGGGGCTGTGTGGCTCTCTTCAAGGAGCAGCTGAGCTGCTCCTGTGAAGTGAGAGAAAACTTTCCCTTGTCTTGAAAGCAGATCTGAACTGACTTGGAGTGAGGCATCTTGCTGTGTATAAACAATGACATGTGAATGGCTCTAGCAGGGGAAGGAGGTTATAGACTTGGCCTTTCCTCCATCATTGCCAGCTCCATCTGTGGCCTTGGAGGGACTCTTGCCTGCTCTTCTGTGTGGCTGCTCTGTGTTAATATCTGCTTTGTTCTTGAAAGGATGGTGGTCTCTAACCTGTCTTTTTGCACTTTGCGTTTCTTTCTCTCCTCCACCTTAATCTTTGTAGTTCTTGGGGACACATACAATATTCCTTTAGACCCCAGAGGTAAGCAAACTTACCTACATGTACCTGTTTGTATTGCCTTGGACTCTGATGTATGTTAATCCTTTATCCTGTATGAGCGGTAAATAAATCACCACATAATCGAGAAGTAAAAAGGGTAAGTAACTGTTGCCAGCGGTCTGGAGAGAATAGGGAGGGCTCCTCACCTGCAGACCGTGAGGGATGCCCATGAGCTGAAACAGGCTAAAGACTCTCATGACATTGAATCTATTTGGTGCATGTAGCAAATTGTCCCAGTTGGTATTGCACCTTGTGCTATGTGTGCTCAGCTCCTTGTGGTCCAACTCCCAGCAATAGGAGTCTCAGCCTTTCCCCTGAACTCAGACCACCCAAACCAGGCTTAGCTGCCAAATACCTTGGAAGGAGAGGAGGGGATATCTGCCATACATGTCCTGTGGGACCCAAGGCCACAAGCCCTTGAGGACAGGAAGCCATCCCTCGTGTGTAGTCAGAGGAACCTGTGACAGTCCAAAGTCATTGCTTGGATTTGCAGGCTCCTATGCTGGCACAGTCCCTTGTGCAGATCAAGGCAGGCCCTTATCAGCAACCATGGGGTGGCTGAAACTTTTCAGAGCCCTTTAGCTTGTGTGCCTGCAGCCAACAGCTTCAGCTCTCTGTTTTCTAATTGCAAATTTCTAGTGCTTAAAAAGCCCATTTGAGGTGGAACAGAATGATGGGGAGGATGTGTTTAATGGCTCAATTTCAGATCAAGAGGATGTCCTCTGAGCTCTAGCAAGGAAGAAGGGAGGGCTTTCTGCCAGTGTCCAGCACTTGATGCAGATACAAGGATCATGGAGTGCAAAATTTTTCTGCTCTCATCCTGGATAATGTGCTGACAGTCAGCACTGAAGGAGGGAGCTGATTTTGCTGTTGACAGGAGCTCTGCACTAAATCCATAGCATCAAGGAAGTGGCATATTAGAATAAAGGTAGGCTTCACGGATCTTCTCCTCTCCATGGCATTTTAACTGGTGTAAGGCTCATTTCTTTTCAGAGACCAGTTCTTCAGCTAGTAGCTACAGTTCAGAGTTCAGCAGACGGTTACTGAGCACCTATATCTGTGAGTACTATGCACACCTTCCCATTTCTGTCACGTCAACTGTTCTTCACTTTGCGTGTTTTTGGGTGAAGAGTATGAGCTGTGTCTTGCTGGCTGTGTTTGAGTTGCAATCTCATGGGAGGGATGGAGGAAAAAAAGTAAGAATGGAAACTTGGGACAGGACAGAGCACAATGCAGCAGTTCCCTGTGCTGCAGAGCTGTTAGTGTTAGTTGGCACAAACCATCCTTGCTTTGTGCCTTCAGCCCAGGAAGGGTTCACTATTGCTGAAGTGTCTGTCTTCAGTAAAAGAAACCAACGAACCAACCAAAAGAAAAGGAAACAACCCTGATCCTGCATTCAGTAGTGGGATGGTTAGAGGTGCTCATGGCACTGTTCCCTGTGATCTGTTATAACAGTAGTCAGGTTCCTCAACTTCTTGGAGACCCTGGTCTGTGTCGTACTCAGACTGAGTCTAATCACCCATGTTGGACCTGGAACTTGTGCATTTACTGCAACAGGTTCAGAACTAGTTCACAGGGAGGTTTTGGTTACCTGCTGAGGAAAAATCTGCATAGGGCTTGTAGGCTTTTCAACAGTACTTTAACAGTACTTTTATTTGTGCGCGTAGTTGGGATTATACACTGTTTCTTTGTTGTCGGTTCAACAATACTTTAAGGTGATGCTAGAGTGCTGCAGTACTCTAGGGCACTCTGGATTGCCAGTAATGATGAATCTCAGTGCGAATCTTGTCATGTGTGGTTTTTTTTCTTTTTTTTTTTTTCCTGTATAAGGCAAAGTGCTGGGGAACTTGCAGCTTAACCTTCTTAATAAATCCAAGGTTTATGAAGACCCAGCTTTGAGGGCCATTTTTCTGCATAACAACTACAACTACATCCTGAAATCTCTAGAGAAGTAAGTATGTATCTAGGTAAATGTCCTTGAAGTCCAGCCAGATTCTTATTGCAGTAAGTACTCTTTTGGAAAGTGGCTCTGATACAGAGTGTGTTTATTTGCTGGCCTTTCTTTTCTCTACTTTCTTCTATTCTTGAAGCTGCTCTTCTGAAGCCTTTTCCCTACTGTAAATGTTACATTACTTGAGGGCAGAAGATAAAAGCAGCAGAGATGCCTTAGGTTGCAGAGAATCTTTTGATCTCAGAAGAATGGTGGACATGGCTTTGGAAAGTAGCTTGGAACAGCTTCTGTTTCCTGGCTTGTGCTTTTCAAGGTCCCCTTTATTGTAAAGGGTAAAAAAGAGGTCTTATTGATAGCGCTTGAAATGTGGCCATCCTGTTAGCAGCCCTGAGAACAGCTGACTCTTGTGCTTCCTCAGGTTTTCTGTTCTTTCAGATCTGAGCTGATCCAGTTGGTGGCTGTGACACAGAAGACAGCAGAGAGATCGTACCGGGAGCTAATAGAACAGCAGATCCAGACTTACCAGCGGAGGTCAGGTGGCATCTTGTGCTTTTCCCTTTGTCGCAGTTTGAGAGTTCCTTGGGAGATTCATGGCCAATGCCGCTGGAGTGGTGGGAGAGAGTAACCTAAAACAGAACAGCCAGTATCATGATTTTCAAGTGATTAATGTCACTAGGAGAATGGTTGCTGTAGACAGGTGTGGGTGTGTGTTGTCTGCAGTGACCTTTGGGTCGTAGGTGAGGACACAGATATTCTGGTGAGTAACTCCTTCTCTTTCCCTCTTTCCCAACTCATTTCAAATGCAGCTGGTTGAAAGTGACAGATTACATTTTGGAGAGGAACCTGCCTGTCTTTCAACCAGGAGTGAAGGTGAGAAGATGCACAAGGATGGTTTTGAGATGATAGAAATTGCCAGTTATCTCCCTTGTATTTAGAAATCCCAGAGATCTCTATCTCCTACCAGTATTGCTCTGCAGAGTAAATACTGTGGCTGTGACAAGATGGAGAGCAGCACTGACTGCTAATCTCCCCTGCCCCAGATTCTCAGAAGACTCTTCATCTCTGCCTCCATCCTCATCTTGAGCAAATGCTGCTATTTTGGGTTTGCAAAACCCTGAGCCTTTCCCCTAGAAAGGGCTCAAAAGCATGAAGAAGTTTATTTTTATGACTGTTCTGGCTGAAAATTACTCTCCTTAAACCTACTTCAGATGAAAGCCAATCACTGAATGTAGGATGTGCTGCTCACCGCAGCTTTCTCTCATCCCTGCTTTAGGAGAGGCAGTTTGGTCCAGGCAGGTAGGAGGACATCACTTAGATTGGATGGGGAGTTGGGGAGCAGATGGTGATGTTGAAATTTATTTCTGGAAGATTAAGTGAAATCCTTTGCCTTCTTGTTGCAGCTTAAGGATAAGGAGAGGCAGATGATAAAGGAACGCTTTAAGGTAAGGAGGCCTTTAGGGGCATGAGAACATCCCCTTGGTGGTCAGTACAGTCAAACAGGGTCAGACCAAAGGTCTGTCTAGTGGTGGCCAGCAGCGGAGGGAAAGACTGTCAGACTCGGCAGAGAGACTTGACTATGAAGAGGTTGTGGAGTTTCCTTCTCTGGAGATATTCAAGGCCCGCCTGCATGCAACCCTGTGTAACATGCTCTAGGTGACCCTGCTGAGTGGGGGGGTTGGACTAGATGATCTCCAGAGGTCCCTTCCAACCTTACTGATTCTATGAATCTATGAGGGAGATCTTCACTGTGTTCTGTTTTGAATAGGGTTTTAATGATGGGCTGGAGGAGCTGTGTAAGATCCAGAAGGCCTGGGCCATCCCAGATGTGGAGCAACGGGACAAAATCCGCCAGGCACAGAAAACAATTGTGAAAGAGACCTATGGTGCCTTCTTGAACAGGTGACAACCCTTTGCAACGTTATCCTTTCCTCGGGATTCACAGAGGTCTTTGGGGCCTAGAGTAGCCAGGCAGAGCTGAGGCTTTTTCCTGCAGCCCTCTGTCTCATACTAGAACATGCCCAAACTGTGCTCTACTAGTTGTGGGTAAGTGCAATCACCCTGATTCTTGTTCAGTGTGAAATAAATGTTCTACCTAGTATAGTGCCCTGAGCCACACTCAGGTGTTTGTGTAAACCTCATGAGACCCATTGTAACTAGTCACTTGCTCCCCACCCAATATCCATTCAAGTTCAAGTGGAACATGCTGGAGTGGAGCTGTTTCCTCTGGCAAAGGAAGGCTGTAGGTGGGGGCAGCCTTTCTCCATATGGAGAGTGTGAGGCAGAGAGTATCTCTTGCTCAGTTCCTGCTGCTTGTCACCCAGGGGTTGTCTCACTTTGCAGATATGGCAATGTGCCCTTCACCAAGAACCCTGAGAAGTACATCAAATACCAAGTTGACCAGGTGGGAGAGATGATTGAGAAGCTGTTTGACACATCGGCATAAATCCAGCTGTCTTGTACCCTCTATCTGCCAAGTATGTGGCAGTGCTTTCTTGGCGATCTTTGGGACTCCCTTTCCTTCTCCCCTGCCCTATTGTTGTGGGCAGGGTGTTATACTTGTATTTATCAGATTTATTAACATGTGGAAACACTATCTCCTGGCTGTCCTTGCCTTCTTCCATGGGTCTTAAGAAAAGGCTCCAGATGCTCACTGCAGTGCTGTGTCTTGGAATTTTGTTTGCACATCTTCGGACCTGTGGATAAGTGTTTGTGCTTTGATACGTAGTCAAGGTGGGTGAGTATGTACCTCCAGATAAGTGCAGTCTTCTTTAGGTCAGGAGGCTCCAAGTTCCAAATGATGCTGCAGGCTTCTCTGATGTGTTTTGAGAATCTCGGTTCTGTAGGATCCCAAAGACTTTTCCTATTGTTCCCCTGACCATCATTAATTCAGTGATGGGGTCAGATGCTGATTCTAGGGTATGGTGGTGTTGAGATGTGATGGTGCTTGGCAGGCCTGAGGTCTAGCTATGTGTAGAAGGTATCTTACCCCCAGAGCTTCGTTAGCTGCCCCAGTAGAAGTCCTGTTGTGTGAGGCCATGGTAGAAAGCAGCAATGGCTGGCTAGGATCATTCTGTGGATTAGATCTGGCAGTTTGGGCCTTCCCTTGGAGCGCTGTGGGCTGGAGACGTGACAGAGCAGTGAGAACCAAGGGGAGTTCGGTGTTCCTTCTTGGCCCAAGCACAGCATGTGTAGAAGTGTCAATGTGCACATTTTTGCAGAGCACCTTGTTTGTTCCTGCCCCCATTTTTCTTTGTCTCATGCCTTACCAAGATCTCTCTTGCAAGAAACCAAATCCATCCCCTTCCTTTAACCCGTGGGTGTCACGTGAGAAATAAATGCTGCTCTTGGGGACAAGATCAGCCAACAGCATGCCTTGGAGTGATAGTGGAAGTCTTTGCTACAGTAGCTAGACTTGGCCATCTTCATGCCAAGACCTTTCAGAGCTTTAGAGCCTGTACATGTTCTGTGGGTTTCTGGCCAGGCACCTCCTGCTCCCATCTCACCAGCTCTTGCTGCTCCCTGTACTGTTGCAGTCTTCTCCATTATTTGCCTACAGTAACATTTGAAATACAGGGTTTCCATAGAGCTGGAAGCATTCACAATAGCTGCTACTTTGTAATTTGGGTCAAATCCATTATTCACCTAAGCTCAGGCTTACAGAAATGAATGTACATTATATTGGTGTCTAATTAACCCAGCAGTGAAACAGCCATTGTGTTGCCATCCAGGGCACTGCAAACAGCACAGGGAAGTGGTGAGGGGAGAGAGACAAGTCAGACCTTGGTATGAAACAGGGAGTGAGAACAGGATGGCAAGGTGGTGGAGAACTATTTTAACCCTTTTGCTGTTGTGCATCCACCGATACTGCCTTTTCCTAGCAGAAGCCATTGCTCTACCTGGTGAGTGTGTCAGAGGCGGGCCTTTAACCCTGACAAGGTCAGAGTTGCATATCCTAGGAACAGTTTGTTCCAGGCAGTTTTGGTGCCTAGTAGGTGAGACAGGCCAAGTGGGAAAGGGCAGAAAGGTAGCATGTCTTGCCCAGCATCATGCAACGGTTGGATTTTAGGGCCAGGATGAGTACGCAGGTCCTGCAGTGGCAGACCCAGCCGCTTGCCTGGGTGGCTGCCTCTGTACACAACTATTTTTCCAGACAGTTCCTGCCCTTTACTGTAAGTACTTGATGTGTAGAGACAACAAGGACTCCGATCTCCTCTGGCCTTTCTAAGCCCCTGACATACTCCTCCTCAGCCTGGACCTTGATGTGGTCTGAGGCACAACACACTTGAGGTGGCATAGGAAATGCCTGAAAATGCATCATTTTTGACAGGCTGATCTAGTCCAAATTGAGTCCACTGTGATTTTGAAATCTGTCACACCTGTGAGGCTGTCTTTCATTTGTCAGGTTGGCCATGCAGGCTTGTAGTGCTGGTCTGAAAGTTATCCTCCTGCTTTCAAATGCAGAGGAAACCTAAGATCCCTGTACTAGTAGTTGTCGATTTCATTTTTTTTTTTTTTCTACCTTTCTCTTTGCTAGTTCTGAGAGCTTCTCAAAGGCTGGCAGGCTCTGGACAGTGTTCCTTAAGCATAAGCAAAAGCATTCCTGGCCTGTGTTATGTATTGCACTAAGTGTGCTGGATACACATGTTGACACTGTCCAGAAGGGGCTGGATTCCATCTTTCTGGATCTGTCTCTGCTGCAGCAGTGATCTGGTGTGAATTTTTTTCTCCGGAAGAGCGTGTGGAATTTGATGTGTTCAGGCTTAGGCTATAAAACATATGTTTTATTGCAGCTGGTTCTCGGAGAAGGTGATTCACTAAGAACAGTTACCACCAAAGCCAGAGGAGGGAAGGGGGAGCTTAGCAGGGCACCTACAGCCTTTCTAAAGAAGTGAGCTTTAGGGCAAGGGTTAGTATTGTCCTTGATGCTCTCTCAAGCTAACCAGGATGCAGTATCAACCAATGGCTTTGGTTTGGGTCACCACTCAAAAAGAAGATGGGGGAAAGCCCGAGAGATGTAAGGTCCTTTCCAGATCTGCTTGCCTGATCTGGTGGTTTAACCAGCGTGTGGCCCTGCAGCACCAGTCTCTGGCAGGTGGAAGACTGGGATCCCAAGGCTGCAGTTCCCACCTTGCCTCAATCCGTGCCAGCTGCCCAGATAAGGGGAAAATGTGTGAGGTCCCTTAGAGTCTGGGATGGAGGCCGCGTTCCATGGTCCAGATGCTCTGGAGAGGCCTCTGGGTGGTCTATGCAGAAAGCCATGCTGGGCTTGCCATCAGCTGGTCCAGCCAGGAAAGCTGTGCTGGGGGCCAGAGAGGGAAAATAATGCAAAATGTCTTCGACCCTCTATTTTCTACCCTGGTGATGTCCATGACCTTGTTTGAGGGAAGGAGGGGGCTGAGGGATATAGGGTGAGGCGGTGAGTACTCCAGGAAGGAGATGGCTTCTCTTGCTCCCGGTTGTACGGCTCTCGCATGGGAGCCGACAGGAGCCAGGCCTGATAGGGAGTCACAGCCCCCCCTGGCCAGAGCCCCTTCGCCAGGGATGCTGCTCGCCCCCTCCAGCCCGCGGCGTGCTGACCTCGATCGCTGAAGGCGCGTCGCCTGCTGCGCAGCGCTCGAGGGACGGCGTCAGACGCTCTGTGGCTTTTTATGGTAAGGAATCTCAGCAGCATCTTAATGAGGAGCGAGCGTGGTCGCCAGGGACCTAGGCTCACTCCCCGCCGCTCGCGCAAGGCGAGTGTTTCAGCCCCCTGCCCCTTGCTCAGCACCAAGAAACACAGTGAAGGGAGAGGCCCTGGGGCCCCCCAACCCTGGTTGTTTTAACACACTCTAGTTTCCTCCTCTGTAACAGGCCCCCCAGCCCCGCTGACGCTGCTGTTGCTACTAGCAAGTCCCCTAAGCGTCTGACCCATGACATTCACTGATTTGGGGCCAGAGCCCCATTTCTCCTGCTTCTGCTGCATGGGGCCAGCAGCAGGAGCTGGTTGAAGGTGCTGGGGTGGGACCCTCGCTCTGGGGTCCCTGCAGCCTCCAGGGTTACCAGCAGTGGCAGCGAGGGTGGAAGGCTCAAAAGCCTCAGCCCTGGCTCTGGTGTCCTGACTCCCCCCACTTCTTCTCCCCCCCTCTCTCCTTCCCCCCCCCCAAAAAAAAAATAGCAGTGCCTATGAAAAGCTCTTGTGCTCCCAGATAAAGCTGCTTTCTGAAAAGCTCAAGGTTTTAGTCAAATGGTTCTTTTTCCTGAGATGGAAACATAATTTAGCCTATTTATTTTCCTTTCCCAGGTGCATCTGCTTCCATTAAAATTTAACTGCAACGCAGACTTTCAGTAAGGTTTGAGGAAGGGGGTGGGGGGGAGCTGCTGCCCGGCTCTGGCCCAGCTCTCCAGAGCAGATGGGCTCCAATTACCACCGCTCCCAAGGCGCTGCTCCGTGCCGGGGCCTCACCAGCGAGCGTTAAGCCGGGAGCCGCCAGGGATGGCATCTGCCTCCCTGCCACTGCTCGGGGCACCCGGCTCACGCTCAGCTCCATCGGGACCTCCTGCAGCTCCCGGGACTCGGGATCTCGCACCGTGCGAAAGGGTTGTCCCCACTCGGAGCGGTGGCTGCGGGAGGAGGCTCGTTTTGAGGAGCGCCTGGTGCCCAAGGAAAGGTGCTTTGCTCCCCTCTCCCTGGCTTTTTACAAAGGTGGGTGTGATTAACACCGCTGCAGCACAGCACCGCGCTCGTCCCCACCACCCGCTCCCCATCCCTGTAACATCGCTTCTCCTGGTCGGGTTTGGTGGCCCCGAGGCCTCCTCTCTTCAGGCCCCTGGGCTGCGATCTGCAGCTGGATTCGGAAGTGCTTGCAGGGGACGGACGCGCGGACGGAGAAAAGCTAATGGCTTGAGCCGCAGGAGGGAGGAGGCGCTGCCCATACCGAGGAAGAGGAGTCCCCTCATGGGCGTCCTGCGAGGCTGCTCCCACCACGACCGCCCCCCTGGACGGGCCCGTGCCCTCCCGGCACCGGGGCTGTAACCCTCCCCTCGGCCACGTCCCTGCCTCCCAGGGCTCAGCTCGGCGCCGGCGGTACGCGCTTCGTCTCGGCGCTGCGGGAGGGCGACTTGCTCCGTTAGAGAGCAAGAGGGAGCAGTGCGGGAATGAGTCACCAAAGTCGATATTTTCCCTAAGCGTAATTAGCGGATGTGCTGGATGTCTCTGCAAAACCACTCTCCTTCTTCCTGCATCCTTATTCTTTGAGAGGCAAAAAATTGTCCCCGTCTTCTCTTTGGGGCTTCTCCCGTGTGCCCCCATGGGCACCCGTGCATGCGTGCGCCCGCCTGCTCTGCGTGTCGCGCTCAGCTCACAGGGTCGTGGGCACCACTGTCTCGGAGCTGCTCTTTGCACCCTCTGGCAGGGTCTGTGCTGCTGTGGTCGCATCCGGGTGCTGGACGGGTGCTAGGATGCTCCCGGTGCCTTGTAACCTAAAGCAGCGGCGGGCGGCTCTCGGAGGCGGCCTGGAGGGTGGCCACCGTGGGCCCCAGAGCGGCGTGCCGCCAGCGGCTCCGCGGGCTCTGCCTGGCCGTGCCGTCGTTATGGCAATGCTCCCGAGCTGCTAAATGAGCAGCCGCCGAGCGTGGGGAGAAGCGAGCAGCGAAGAGGCTTCCCGGGAAGGTGATCGACCGCTGCCGACCTGGCACGATCGGCTCCCAGCGAGGCGGTGCCGGGGCCGCGCGAGCCCCGGGGAGAGGCAAACCCTGCCAGCGACGCGCGACCATCGCCCTGGCACCTGCTCGCCTGTTTTGGGGTGGTTTCCTGCTGTTTTGGGGTAGTTTCCTGTAGCAGCACGAGATTGCAAACGTGGGTTTGTTTCACCCGCAACAAAGCGTCTCGTGAGCGGGACCGCAGCCGGGCGAGTGGCCTGCCGCTCTCATTGCCTGTGAGAACATAACGAAGTGCGGAGCCCTTCGCCTCTAGTGCGGCACGTGGCTGGGATAGGTGCGCTTTCCATGAGCTGGTTCAAGGGAGGTGACCCGTCCCCTTCTCCTCTCCAGCTGCACGTCACAGCTCAAGGTTCATAACGTTGAACATCCCTTTCTGTGCCGCTCCAAAACCCCAGAGTCTGGGTTTACAAAATCCACAGGGATTTAGCACCTTTTCTCTCCTTGATTCTTGTCCCTGCCGCAGGTGGCTCAGTGCCTGGGCAGTGTTCACCAGCTGGCAGACCACATCCAAAGGCGTTATCCCTTCCCCGAGCATCTCCAAGATGCTCCTCAGGCAGCTGGGCTCGGTTGGGTTTGAAGGTGAGGGGCCACGGGGCTCCTTAGGAAAGCAGCCGCAGTGGATGTGGCTGGTGCCGGAGTGGAAAAATCAAGGCAAGAGGAGCCATTCCAGGAGATGCAGGTAAACCCCCATGGGTGCATGGGAGAGGACAGGGCAGCTGACTAGCAACTAAGGTGACTCTTGCTTGGGGTGGAGAGCAGGCGAGAAGACCTCTTGCTACCCTGGTTTTATGCTGTTTGAAGAAATTTGTGAAGACAGTATTGAATGCGACAGCCCCCATCCTGCAGGGAGAGACTGAGAAGGTCAGAACATCTAAAGAAAATGTCCCCCTGCTGCACTGTGAGCTGCCAGCTGGGGTCATCTCCCTCTCCCACCTGGGTGTTGATGGCCAGGAGAGCAGCAGCAGCCCAAACGCAGCCCCAGTGGCTCGCTCCTTCGTTCGGGTCCTTCCCTCCAACACCCCAACTTTCGGTGGCAAGAGCAGGTGCCTGAGCACTTGCTCCCCTCCTGTGCGAGGCTCAAAGCAACATCTCTCTGAGCGGGTTTAGAGCCCCTCTGCAGGGTCCAGCGCAAGGACTTACATTGTTGGCTGACTCGCAGACCTGTGATTGGGTTATTTTTATTGTGTTTCGAACACTACAAAAAGATGAATTGTGAAGCAACTCTCTGTCCTTTCTGGGAGCTCAGCCCCGTGCGAAGGGGAACAACGTGGGCTTTGCAGCAAGTGTCAGCTTGCTGGTGCTTCCCATGGGGACAAGCCGTGGCCCTGGGACTCACAGGGACCCTCTGCACAGCCTCTTGGGTTGAGACCAGCTCTTGCAGCTGGGTGCAAAGGGAAGATGAGCCTGGGATGAGCAGAAGGGAAAACAGGGCAGTGAGAGCAGTGGAGAGGCAAAATCCCTTCTGGGCAAGGTGTGTTCCCATTCCTGTCCCCAGTCTGAGTGCTAGTTTGTGTTTGGTGACAATGGCACAAGGGGACAAGGATGTGGCACCTTGTGGGAACTTGGGACCTGCCAACCCCAGGCCTGATGTCCTTGGAGAGCAATGAGGTAGTAGGACAACTTCTCAGTCCCCTACATCCCTAGTCAGGCGGGTACCATCTCTGGGAGAGAGGATCCAACCTGCCCAGGTGCCATCACATGTTTTAGGCAGCTGGGCACCCGAGGGACTCTGGGCTATGCTGGGAAGGGGACCTGGCATCAGGGCTCATGTGGCATCACGAGTGTTGCGAGGTCTCTGTGCCCTCCGGGGACTATGCTGCTCTAGGGGTGAGAGGAGCCCCCCAAGTCCAGCCCGTGGCACGGTCAGGGCCACCATGGGGACCCTGCCACAATGCGGTGTGGGCAGAGCAGCTTCAGCAGCCACCAGCACTGGACCTTATGGATCTCCAAGCAGAGGTGGGCAAGGACAGAGGAAGGAGACAAGGCCATGGCTTTGCATGGCTGATTAAATGTTTTTCCCCGGCTGCAAAAGGTTTGGTAAGGGAGATAAATACAGACATAAGTAACGGAGCTGTTTATATAATAGTTCTCTGTGACTTATGCTGTGAGCAAACCTAGACTAAATATAATTGTTATTGATATGAGGCAGCCGCCAATTTATGACCCTCCATGGGGGGATAGGAAGATCTGGTTAGAATAACGCTCAGCGGGGAAAAGCGAGCGTTAGCCAGCAAAGAGCTCCTCGGGGCGAAAGGCTGAGCGACGGGGCCGAGCGGAGGGTGGTGCAAGCATTTAGTCACGTTGGTGTATAGACCTGAAAGCTGCAGGGGAAGCTCAAGAAATCCCCTCCACCCCCTATATATGTCCCCACAGCCAGTCCCAGCTCTCTGAAAAGTTGCCATTACAGTTTTACCTCTCGTACATCTGTGCTCCATGGCTGGGTTTTACAAGGAACAAATTGATCCTGTTCCAGCTACATTCCTCTTTCGGTCCGTAAAACGATGGGTTTTTAAATAAAGCTGCTGGCTAGAGCAGAGTTCAGCTGCTCGTGGAGCCTCTTTAGCGTTGAGAGCGCAGATGCGTGAGTCACGTTCGGCCTCTTCCGTGGGTACAAGTGCACCTACCTGGGGTTAAGTGTTCGAAGGTCCATGAAGCACACGTCCGCCGTCTCTGCAAATGCCCATAGTTTCCATCTGGTCAGAGGCTCCCACCACCCCTGATGCCTCCAGCACCAGCTTTGAAGTGCTAGTGAAACCAAGGATGAGCAGGTCCTGGTATCGGTTCAGCCTGAGCAGGAGGGAAACGGAGGATTTAAATGCTCAAGGGGCAGCAAGCCAAAGCGTACCTCAAGGGACTAGGACGTGGGACTGGGGAAGTCAGTCTTTACTGAAGGGCACAGAAAGATCATGGGTCTCCCTGACTGTCCTGTGGCCCCACCAACTCATACGCCCTTTCCTTGCTGCGGGCTGCGTCCAAGGAGCCCTGCTTGGTCATGCCTCCCCAAGCAAACAGCCTTCTTCCCTGGCAGCTCTGCAGTGACCTCCGGGCGCTCTGCAGAGCCTCGGACGTGCAGAAGGGGATGAGCGATGTACAGCAAACAGGTGATTTTATATGAAAATTGCTTCGGGGTTTTGATCTCTCTGCTCTCAGCGAACGTTCAGAGGAAGCAGATCTTGCGCTTGGATCCTCAGGTGTTCACTTGACTGAGTCCTTAGAAAGCAGCATCACTTGAACAGTTTGACTTTTGGGAGCATTTGAAGGGGAAAGGATGAAATTTGATTCGTTTAAACATAGAGTGTAGCCTAGGCTTGTGAAACCGCAGGAGACACCGCAAAGCCATGGGGTGGTGAAGGAGCTCCGTTAGGTGACGTTGAAGGTGATGAAGGGGGCGGATGCTTTCTGCTGATGTCCCACTGGCTCTGCCTCCCCCCAGGGCTGGGATGAGACCTTACAGCGTGTGGAGGACCGGCCAGGCAGGGCTTCGCTGATGTGGGTCACCTCGCTGAGCTCTGCCTCTATTGTGCTGACAGTGTTCGTCACTTGTGCCACGTGCACCTTGTTGGTTGCTTTCTTACTCAAGAGGCAAATGAAGATCTTCTTGAAGCCCTTGCGGAAGTGTTTGGAGACCAGGGCGTAGACGATGGGGTTAACGCAGGAGTTGGCGTAGGATATTAAATGGGAGAGGATCCTGAGCACATAGGTAACGTGATTGAGGGGAAAATACCCAAACCAGACGCAGAGGATGACAAGATGGTGGGGCAACCAACAGAGGCAGAACAGGACGGCTACAATGATGATCATCCTGGTGACCTTCCGCTTGGCTTTCTTGGACTCTGACATGTCTTGGAGGGGGTCCACTGACCTCCAGAGGTAGTGGATAGTCCGCATGTAAGTGAGGCTCAGGATCAAGACTGGGATGATGTAGCTGAAGACAAACGTGCAGATGTCCATGACTTTGCGCCGGGAAATCTCCCAGATGGGGTGGCAGACGGTCAGATTGGCCACCTGAAACTCCTTGTAGTAACTGAGGTAAGGGCCCGAGAAAATGAAGGAAAGAGCCCAAATGAAGCCAATAGCCATGAGGGCGTTCCTGGGCGTTCTCAGCTCTCTGGAGTGCAGGGGGTAGCGTATGGCCAAATACCTGCACGGGAGAGGAGAGACACAACTGCAGTTCTGCCAAGGCACAAACATCTGCTGTAGGAGTTAACTGGAGAAAGGGCTAAAGTGATGGATTTTAGCCTTCCAGGGCTAATTTTGTAGTGTGCCTAAGGGTCTCCCTGTGCAGCACGCTGGGGTGTGATTGCCTGGGACCTCAAGTAACTCATTAGCTCAGGCAAAGGCAAGGGCACTGGTTTGAGACCCGTCCCATGAGGCCAGTCACACTCTCTGCTCCCACCAGCGCTCTGGGGGAAGACAGGGATGGTCCCCTTCCTAAAACAGCAGATCCACACCTGATTTTCAGTTTAGTTGGCACAAGTGACAGCAGGAGCGAGGATATGAAGGCAGGAGCTTTTAAGTGCCACTGGCTGGAGCAAGTCCCCCAGCTCCCCAAACACAGCGTTTTCCCCATGCTGGCACATGCTGAGGGCACATACAGCCCCGTTTTCAGTCCTATTATTAGTTAGCTCCTTAACTGACCCCAGAGCCAGGGGCTGTGGGGAGCCCCTGCTTGCTCTGCATCTGCGTGCCTCCTGGCTCCGCGTGGATCCAAAAGAGGCAGTCTGGGGAGACTTCAGCGACACACGTTCCCCTGCAGTTCCCAGGGCAGAGGATGGGGCTGGACGGAGCCAGCTGTGCTCCAGGGCTACCCCAGCTCTTCCTAGGGGACTTTTCCAGGGTCCCTTCACATCCCACCATCTCATGGGTTTGAGCACCCCGTGCTCCCCATTGCAGCAGAGCGGCTCCAGGGGATCCCGGGCTCCTTCTCGCCGCGAGTCAGTAATGCGGCAGCCTTTGCTGAGCCGGCACAGGTGGAGCACAGGCACCAGCAACAGGCTGCTGCTCGCAGCAAGCTTCCCAGCTAAACCCTGCTCCCACTGGGCCAGCCTGGGATGGTCACCAGGGACCCAGTCTGGAGAGAAATGAGCTTTCTGCTCGTGTGTGTGTGGGGGAAGGATGTCCTAACTAAAATGTCTCAGTGTCTTCTCCTTTTTGATACTTGCCTGTTTTGCTGTGGGCTGGCCAGGAGGCAGCAACTTTCCAAGCGTCTCTGTAAGAGCCAGGGCTGCCCAATTCCTGAGCCCAGGATGGAGCAGGGGCAAAGATTTGTTTCTCTCTAGTTTTCTACCCAGTTCTGAGGGTAAAGAGGGTGCCACAGCTTTGGAGAGGGGTCTGAGCTCCTGCATGTGAGCGGCAGGCAGAAGGGATCTGAATCCAGCCCTCTCCTGCCTGGCAGCAGTTCCCCAGTATCAGAGCTCAGATTCGGTCCTTGGTGGTCGCATTTCCTTGCACATGTGAACTCAAGAAATGTTCTCAATTCCCCTGTCAGCCCCAAGAGGTGCTCTGTTCCCCCCCCCCCCCGCTGCCCCATCATAGCGATCAGGGCTTTCCCCCCACCCCTAGGGAGCTCATCTCCTCACCTGCCCCAGAGGGGCTTCAGAGAGGGCGAGCCAGAGGGTGCAAGGAGCCCCTCTTCCCCTTTCCTACCTGTCCAGAGAGACGGTGGCCAGGGTGAAGCTGCTGGCATACATGGTGAGGTAGATGAAGAAGTGGACAGCCTTGCACATGAAGGGCCCAAACACCCAGCCCTCCAGGGTGTAGATGGTGGCTTGGAAGGGGACACAGAAGAGGATGAAGCAGAGGTCAGCCACCCCCAGGTTGAGGATGAAGAGGTTGGTGGTGTTGTTGACCTGCCCGTTGCGCAGCAGGACAGCCAGGACCAGGCAGTTCCCCACTGTGCCCACCAGGAAGATGAGGAGGTAGAGCAGCGGGATGATCACTGACTCGGGCTGCCAGCCCGCCTCGCCGCCCGCTGCCACGGACCCGTTCATGGCTGCGAGCGCACGGGGAAGGTGCCCGGAGAGCGCACGGCTGTGTGCGGCGTTGCACGGAGAGCGGGCAGGGCACGCACTGGAAAGCACACGGTGAGTGCACGGGGGGTGCAGGGGGTGGGAGAGCACGGCGAGCGCACCGGGGATGCACGGGGGGTGCAGGGGGTGGGAGCACGGCGAG
>NW_028186258.1:1304712-1308544 GCF_003343005.1 Rhea americana
GGGGCGGAGGGGAGGGGACGGTGCACGGCGAGCACGTAGGGGCGGGGGCCCGGGGATGCAGGGGCAGCGCCCCGGCGGGGTCCCGGGAGCACAGCGACAGCGCCCCGGGGCCGCCGGAGCTTCCCCTCCGCTGACCGCTCTCCTCCCCGCGCCCCCTCCTCTGCGCCCGCTCGCCCCGGGCACCGGCGCCTCCAGCTCGGCAGCGTCGCCCCGCTCCGGCCCGGCGCGGCTCCTCCTCCGCCGGGATGAGCGCCGAAACCGGAGGGATGGGGGCCGTAGGAACCGCCCCCCACCGGGGGGGCTCCGGCCGGGACGGCGCTGCCCAGGGGCCTGAGCACACCCGGATTTCAGCGGGCAAAGTGGTCCCCGGGGGGTAGAGGGGCACCCCCGAGAAGGGGGGCTGAGCACCCCGAAGCAGTCCGAGCGGGTGCCCTGTTGCTTTCCGCGTTGCTTGCACCCACAGCGGCAGGAGAGAGATGGGTTTTGAGAGAGTTTGTTACAGGAGGGGCTGCGGGGGAAGGGGGGGGAAGAAGTGGGAGCCTGCTTGGAGTGCGAATGCATAAATTAGCCAGCGCACAGCCTGCACCAAAACATCCAAAAGATGAACTGGGGCTTGCAGGAGGATCTTTTTTTCCCCTCCTAAAAGCAGAGGATCAGGCTAAGTTACTGCAGCAAGATCAAATCTTTTAAATGTCTCTTTTGCTGCCTGAAAAATTGCCTGTTTTGTTCCTTCAGAGCCCGCACAAATGAATGTCTCAGAATCACCTACGCAATCAGTTCTCCAAGGACACCGGGTCTGGCCCACGAGCCCCGGGGAGTCACCCTGGCCCTGGTGAGGGTTGTGCCATGTCCTCAGCCGCGGTCTGTTGAGGTGGTGTTGCCAACCCGCGGGCCGAGCGCAGCCCCGGGGAGCCCTTGCCCTGCTGGGAGCTGCCCCAGCTCCTCATGCCCTGGAAGACCTGCAGGAGGGCACCAGCACTCGGGTGCACTGAGGCTGGCGGTGTCTTCGGCTTTCCTTGCGCTCGGGCGGCGGCAGGCAGCTAGGAGAGAGGCTGGGTCTCCTGCCACGGAGTGCGGAGTGAGACCACTAAAAGAGCTAAGGGGAAACAGCCGGCTCCTTCCTGAACACCGGTATGCTCGTGCTGGCAGCCTGCAGCCTGCTGCGAAAAGATCACCGGCGGGATCTCCCCTCCAGACAGCTGAGCCGATTCCCCTCGGTACGTTCAGCCAGCACGCCCCACAGCCCTCAGTCTCCCTTGGCCCGAGAGGCAGGTAAGTCATCTGGCCATGGATGCGGCAGACTTGGTCAGAACAAACGTGTGTTTGGGCCCAGACGTGGCCTCCAAGGGTGGCTGAAAGCAGAAGGAACAGACGTGTTGTAGCACCTCCAACTCAGAGCATGCCCCTGAGCTCCAGGCACCGGTGGCAGAGGCACAGCCTGTGCCTGGTGCCATCGTGGCAAGGAGAGCCGCCAGCTGCCTGCACGAGGGTCGAAGCAACGGCTGCCTCGCAGCCATCCGTGCCAGGAGAGCAGAGCTGCTCCGGCTGCCAGCCCGGCTGCCCCAAAGGGCACCTCGGACCATGCCTCACTGTAAGGCTTTACCCAGGCTCTGCAGGATGCAGCGCTGCTTCTCCCTCGGCACCGCAGGAGAAGAGCTGGGTCTCCAGCAGGAATGCGCTCAGGCAGCCAGCAGCTGACAGTTTTATCCTCACGCTTACAGATTCCAGAGAAGCAGCAAAGTGCCAAGCCGGAGTATGAGGAAGGCAGCGTGGCAGAAACGTGCCCAAGCTTAGCCCTGCAGCTCGGCATTTGAGTGGTTCACGACCATTCGCTGCACAACACGTGTGTGTTTGCACGGGGACTTTTGAATGCAAGTACTGTAGCACCAGCCTCATCCACATCCGCCTGAGATGTGGCCAGGAGAGAGGAGAGGACTTCCATAGAACGTGCTTTAAGTGACGTGTCTCTGGGTGGATTGAGCATTGCCTTGAAACACAGTTTGATTCAGATAAGGAATGGGTTGCTGGGAGATGCATCAGAAACCAAGGTGGAAACAGGCTGGAAGTTTTGTGGTGGAAAGCTGCAGCTTGAAGATTTGGGTTTTCTTTTTCCCCTTCTGAGCTTTCATATCCACAAGAGGAGATGGGAGCTCTGAAATCAGAAATAAAATGTCATCGCTGAGCCCTCTGGAGGGGAGAGGAGCAGAAATTGCTGTTTGCTCTGGCATCGCAGCAGCAAACTGTGCAAACATCCTGTTCTGCCCTCCCTGCAGGGGGGCAGAGCCCTGGGCTAGAGGGGACAGACCTACGGGTTTCAGCCCAGCTGGAGCAGCAACTGGAGCAGCCTGTAATGTCAGGGTTAATGGCTATGTTTGCCTAAGTATTTAGGACAGTAAGATTATTAAGGAAACGGTTTTGTGCTAGTCCCTAAAGAGGCGTCTCTAAGCCTAATTCACATACTTAAAACCCTTGTGGAAGAAGAGCTGGTCTCAACTCCTTCTGTTGAGGCTTATACCTCTAATGAAGCTACAAGAAAGTGCTTCTGAATTTTGGTAGCAGTTTGGGCTTTTAAATAATTCACAGAGGGTCTCTCATTTCACTAGACACGCAGCCACACAGGGTAAAGCTGCTCACCACCTTCCTACACATGGTGTGGCAGGACGTGGAAGATTTTGGATAGTGCTTGAGCCGGGAGAGTTTAAACACGCTCTCCTAAAGAGATGCCTGGACTACTAGGCTGGAAGGTGTCCTGGGAATGTGGTAAGGGGAAAAGGACATGCACCGAAGAGTCTCCAGTGCAGGGAAAGCATGCACAGATGGCCCTGCATGGGCCAGATACAGTGTCACCCAGCAGGGACTGGTCCCATAGGTGCCCAAGAAATGTCACTCTTCCCAGAAACAGGCATTCGCAGGGTCTCTAAGGATCATGCTCTGAGACCACGGTGGATATGTCCACCTCCGCCCTTCAGCAGCTCTGGCAACATGAGCAATCTCATCTCAGGCGTAGCATGCTGTTTGCAAGGACTCCAGGTTACGCAGGGCAATGGCCGAGGCTGTAACCATGGTCACGCCTGTAGTCCTCTTCCAGGCCATTTTTGTTAATGAAGTGTCCTTCGAGGGTCTGCTGCAGCCAATTGCTCTCAGACTCCTCAGGTCTGCTCAGCTCGTGGTGGTGAAAGCTAGAGCCAGCTCTGCAGAAGGGGTTTTCACTAGGATCTCAACACCAAAAATCACCCTTATTTTGGTAAGAAAGATATGAATTCGCTGAAGTTTCAAGTGTCTAGCCCGCGTTGAAGCAGGGCAGAGCCATTCTGCTAGCTAGGGGTTGACAGTAACCACAGATGCAGTGAGGCAGAGATGCGGGGAGGTTGCTCCTTTCTACTATAGATGGGTGCTTCCCTGCGAGGACAACAGGTAGCAGCTAACGGACACGGTACCCGAGACGAGTAAGTCCCACGGTTCCTCTCCCATCACCTAGAGTCACAAGGGGACTGGGATGCTGGGTGCACCCAGCCCCAGGTTCAGCGTTTAAAGGTGGCCCCGTTTCCAGCAGATCCTGCCAGTTCCCAGCACAGCGGGAGCTGGTGCAAGAACAGCACAGGTCACACTTGGGCCACAGCTTCAGACCTAGAACATGTGAAACCAGCAGGTGTTTGGGCACCTCAGCCCCATGGGGTGCAGGATGAGCAGGCCAGCGCTTGCAACAGGGGAAGAGGATGGGGCTGAGGGCCCAGATCGTAGGGAAGAGAGGGAAGTATCCTGGGGGCTCAGCCCTGGGGTGAAGGAAGGGAGCAGGGCTGTGGTGCTCAGCCCTGGGGGCTGGGGGATCAGC
>NW_028186258.1:1309705-1367774 GCF_003343005.1 Rhea americana
CGGCCCCGCGAGGCGGGGCGGCGGTGGCGGCGGGAGCGCGGCCGGGGCCGGGGCCGGGGTGCCCTGCCCGGCGCGCAGGCCCCAGTCACCCGCCTGGGCTTCGTTCCGGCGCGGCGAGCGGGGCCGGTGCGGTCACGGTGCGGCTGTTGGGGCAGCCCGGAGGCGCCCTCGCGTCCCCGGCGGTGACGGCTCGAGAGGGACGAAATAGGGCTGCAGGCTTCACATCGCTGAGCTGCGGCGTTGTTCTTTACCTTTCCAGCCCCTTCCGAGCCCGTCAGCCTCCAAAGCAGACTGCGTGCCAGGCCGCTTGCTTTAGATACAGGGTGTTGGGAGTTTTCTTCTGGTAGTATTAATGCTGGAAACAGGTGCTAGTGGATAAAGTAGATCTAATGGATATGCTGAGATAGCAGACTGACACCTCCAGATTTAGCACGTCTGAAATCTGATGTGGCATGTAAAGCTGTTGTCTTTTTGTCGTGTGAGAATTTCGTGTGAAACTAGTCCAGCTGCACAGCTGTGATAGAGCGGAGTTTCTGCTCGTGGTAAGAAGAAAACCCAAGTGAAATAAGGCTGCAGTTTTCAGTTTAGCATATGGCAGGTGAAGATAGTAACTGTAGAGTAAAAGGCAGACATGACAATTGCTCTGGTAATGTTAGGAATACCCAAGTCAGTGAAACTGTGAATAGAATAGATGGTGTGAATTTGGTGAGTAACTACACAGGCTAAAAGAGAGCTCGAAAAAAATTCCGTGTAGTTAGCGAGGGTTGCTACCCTAAGCTGTATTCACGCATTACAGTTTGACTTGTTTGTTCCACAAATGCAGATTCATTAAACGTAGTAACTATTGATGCAGGTTTTTGCAACTTTAGCAATGGAAACTTTTAGGTGTATTCCCCCTCCCCCCCCCAAAAAAGAAAAGGAAACCACCCTACACTTAGATAAAGATCTCCTATTTTAAACTTGAGAAGTCTGACAGCTTCTTTTCCTGTAGCTATAATAATAGTATTTCATGTCATAGGATTATTGTACAGTTTTTTTTAAGGTTTATTGATGTTGCTTGAAAGGGAATAAAAAGTGAATAAAATAAGCACCAGATGCACGGCAGTCATCAAATGTGCTAAAGAATGAGTAGACTTGATAGAAATCATGATATGAAAGATGATGTAGCAAATCACAGGCCAGTGCGTCCTGTTAGGGAATACTTATTACAGTAACAGACAGCAAAACTTGAACAGCGTTAAATATTTCAGTAGAAAATAAGCTCCCGTGAATACTTCAAAAGAGCTTCTCGGTGTTCAGAAAGCAGTTCTTTCGTGGAAAGCTGTATCAGGAAGACAGCGCAGGTTCTGCTCAGTTTAGTACAGCACCTGTGCCGCCCTGAGAAATGGGACATTCAGGGAAGAAAGACTTCTCTGTATAATTCAGTTTTGTCTGTGTAACTGTGTCACCAGTTGGGGGATGGCCTGTCGGGGTGAGTAATGTAGCTAGGCAGTCAGTTTTACTGGCCTAGATGCTTTTGTCAGTGTAGCTTACTTTGCTTGTTATCCAGAAATGAGCTCTAGTGACAAGACTCTTGTGGTTGTCTGTAACAGGAGATGCTTGTGACACTTTAGTCTTCGCCTTGATAATGGTCTTAAGGTTTTGTAACAGGAAGTGGAAAAAATGAGTTGTTTTAAACCCATCAGTTGTCTCAGTTCTGGGTTTTTATGAGGCTTTGGGGTGCCCTTACCAAGCTCTGTCAAAAAAGCACTTGCTTAATAAAACCCATAGAGTTCTCTTCATTATTTTGGGCTAGAATGATGAACTGAAAACAGACTGTACTGTTGATCTGCCTTAACTCAAATTGCAGTCCTTCAGATTGTGAAGGAATCTCAACAGCAGCACGGCTTACGACATGGAGATTTCCAGAGGTACAGGTTAGTAAACTGTGTGGATGTCTTGGGGTTACTGTCTATCATGCAGCTGGTGTGACTTGGCATATTGGCACAAACTCATTTAAAATACGAGCCCACTGTGGAAGTCAGCGCATATTATCTGCCAAATAAATATCCCATAACAAATTGCTTCTTATGAAGTGATGCTTTTCATCATCACTCATGGAAAAATAATAATAATAATAATAATAATAATAATAATAAAAAAAAAAAAAAAAGCTTTTCTCTGTCCTGTAAGAACTTGTTTGTTAACACCTTACTGGTAATCACTATTACAGAATTACTTTTTCAGTAAATATACATAAAGCAGTTAGGCAATAAGGAGAACATCATTCTATATATATATTTTTTTCAAAATTAATAGTTATTACCTGTTTTCTTATTTTTCTTTTATTCCATTTGGTAACCACTGTTTTACAAGTTGTTCCTCATCTCTCGTGTATGGAGTTCTTAGTTGTTAAATATTGTGTGTCGCAGCCTCTAGTGCTTCTCTTTCTCTGGTTGCAGAGAGCAGTAAACAGAAATAAAATTGTTCTTTGGCCAAACTGACTTTTTTATTTTTCTTAGGGGTTATTGCTCCCGTAGGCTAAGGCGGCTCCGAAAAACTCTCAACTTCAAGATGGGAAACAGGCACAAGTTCACTGGAAAGAAAGTAACAGAAGAGATTCTTTCAGACAACAGGTACTGTCACTAAATAGAATCAAGCATCTAGTAGATTCATGAATCATTTCTTTAATTTCTGTAATTTATTTTCATGTGGGAATCAGGGGAATACGGTTGTGTACAGTATACTCATAAATGTGTCTCTCCAGAGAAGTGTGTTGTTGGTATTAATAAAAGATCAAAGTTCAGGCTGCAGCGCTAGGAAGAGAGAGACTGCTCAGGTCCTGCTTCATCTTGTGAATGAGTGGGAGAAGAGGGAGCACCAGCCAGTTCCTTCCTTCACTTATCATAGCTATTAAAATGGTTCTTCTCATAATCAGCAAAAATTAATTAGATATTAGAAAGGAAATGCTTAGTCAGACCTGCTGCAAGGCAGCTATCTGAAATGCTGATAGCTGAGGTGCTGTAGCCAGTAAGAATATGATTGGAGACATAATCTATCTGTTGAACAAAAATACTGGGTTGCGAGTTTTTCTTGGTTCTTCAACATTTGGCAGAATGATCGATAGAATACATGGAGAGTAACCAGGGTCTCAGGCTTATTTCCCAAATTCTAGAAGTACTTGATGTGTCTGCTGTTTTATCATCTTTCCTTGTGGGGGAAGAAAAACGTGATGTTGTCTTCACCTGTATTGTTAAGAAGCTAGATTAATTATAGCATTAACTATGGGGGAAAAGAGGTTTGTTTACCCATACTAACTGGTTTGGAAGCCAGCCTAGAACCATAAATACGTGTCTTCAAAAGGTTTGTTGTCACTCGTCAAATGTCAAAGAGAATTCTATATCATTCTGTAATTATACTTCTGTGATGTGAAACACAGTAGAAAAGAGTTAGCGGTAGTACAGCTCTATATGCTTGTTCGCATTGAGAAATAAAAGCAACTACCTCTTATTAACCAAGCCAAAGTTTTGCTGTCAGACTTTTCAGATCACATGGTAAGGAACTAAATGTGACATGGGAGTAGTTTTTTGAACCTCATCATATTATCAGTAATCTTCTGCTGTCCTGTAGGTATTTGCTGTTGATCCTGATGGATGCAGAGAGAGCCTGGAGTTATGCCATGCAGCTTAAACAGGAAGCAAACACAGAACCTCGCAAACGATTTCATTTGCTGTCTCGCCTGCGCAAAGCTGTGAAACATGCTGAGGAGCTGGAGCGACTGTGTGAAAGTAATCGAGTGGATGCCAAAACAAAGCTGGAAGCTCAGGTAATCTCTGATACGTTGATTTTGTTTTACAGTAAAAACTGAATGAGAAACCTGGATTTTAGGTGAACAGATTATTCCTATCTGGCAATAGGTAATTAAATGGGCTGATTCATGAATTGGGTAATGTCTTTTTTTAAATAGACTGGGCTCATTGTTGGCGCTGCTGGAATTGCAGAAATAACCAGTGGCTCCAGCCAAGATTAAGACCTGGCACCTAGAATTTGTTTAAGCCTATCAGGGGATCATCCTTGCTTTAAAAAGCAATTGGTTTTGTAAAAGTGAAAATAATTGGAAGAGAGTAAGATAAGGCAGCATGGCTAAGAAACTATGCTTATCTATTAAGAACAGTTGTTTAAATCTGTTTGTTTAATGTTTAAAGTAGCCACCTAGAACACAAGCCTTGTGACGGAAAGCAGCTATATTGTGACACCAGCCTCTATGTACAGGGACTACAGTGTTAATGGAACATTAAAACTTTCATTTCGTAACTTCTTTCTTGTGGGGAAAAAAAAGCTTTTTTTCCTATCAGTGGGCTGTACTGAGGATTCCCTCTCCTTGGAGGTGTAGAAATGTCACTTAAAATAGTCGGCTAATAACTTATAAGCCAAATAATTGTTTTTAATGAGCAGTCCAAACAGAAAGATTGAGTTAAATCACATATCCTAGATGTCACAGCAGTTTTCATGCTAAAGGCTGTACAAACTAGGCAGTCAGTCTTGCAGAGATTAACTTGCTTGCCCTTGCGCTGTCTGCAGGCTTACATGGCTTACCTCACAGGAATGCTTCGTTTTGAACACCAAGAGTGGAAGGCAGCAATGGAAGCTTTCAACAAGTGCAAGTGAGTACCTTCACTTCACCAACTTCATTTAGTAAACAGTGTTAGATCAGTCTAGTGAGTTTTATGTACTGTACGTATAATAACTCTGAAAGTTGTTCAGTTAATTGTGCCGAATGGGCAGTATTACTGAAGAAATAGCATCCTCCAAAGTACAGACACAGCCTCTTCCTTTAAGTTGGCATCTTACAAAATCACACATACTGCAGTTTTAATCTGTATTCTTTGCTGTAGGACTATATATGAAAAACTGGCCAATGCTTTCACAGAAGAACAAGCTGTGCTGTATAACCAGCGTGTGGAAGAGATCTCTCCCAACATTCGCTACTGTGCCTACAACATTGGTAAGGAAAGCAGGGTACCTGATCTCCAACAAAAAGTAAAGTTTGTTCATAGGCAAAGAATACCAACTTGATGGTTAAATACTGGTCTGAAGTGATGCTGGAGTGAGTCCTTAGTGATACTTTGGGCAAATATGACATGTTCTGTGTCAGTTAAGCAGTGGAGGAAATTATGCTAATTGTGCATGTGGTTTTGTGTAAAATGACAAAATGTCTGTTTGTGGTTACTTTGCTTATAAAGTCAGAATGGAATTGCAGTTTGATCCCACTTGCCCCTAGATCTCCAGTATAAAATCTATTGATTAGTCTTTATGTATCATAGTGATTTTTGAACTTGGGTGGAAATGGCATTTCGATTTGTTAATTTTTTCAGGTGACCAGTCTGCTATCAATGAGTTAATGCAGATGAGACTGAGATCTGGTGGCACTGAAGGTCTTCTTGCAGAAAAACTGGAGGTAACTTACTGAATATTTCAGCAGGCAAATATTATTTTGTTGAACATAAATACTGCTGCAACATGCCATTCGGGAGACTGATACCTATGAGGAAAGAGCAAGTAAGTCCCAGCTCTATGGAAGACCACACTTCTGTTAAAAAAAAAAACAAAACAAAACAAAACAAACAAAAAAACCCAACAAACGTTTGATTAAAAAAAATCAAATCTAGTGAGTTTAAAAGGTCCAATTTTGGAACGTCTAATTTCAGGCTCATAATTTCAGTCCATTGTCTGCAGGCTCTGATTACCCAAACTCGAGCAAAGCAGGCAGCTACCATGAGTGAGGTGGAATGGAGAGGAAGAACAGTGCCTGTGAAGATAGACAAAGTGAGGATCTTCTTACTGGGGCTGGCCGACAACGAAGCAGCCATTGTTCAGGTAACCTGGAAGCCGTTTCCAGTGCCAATGTTCTAATAGTCCTGTTTCCTTCAGTGTGTAAGAAAATGCATGATACGTGGACCAAATGGTTTTAAATAATCTTTTCTCAAACTTGGGGTCAGAAGGCTAGAAGGAGAAATGGGAAGGTTGGCTGTAACCCAAAGCTTAAATGGCAGTTGAGGAAAGCTCTCTCAATTTACCAAGTGTTATTTTGGGAGACCTGTTCTTCTAAACCACTGGATATTGCTTTTCTTTTGAACACCCCATTCTACCCAAAAGTGCTGTGTTTCAGTGGCAGGGTGATGGTTGTTACTGTTCGTAATGTTCACTTAACAATTTTAAATGCCTTTGAATTACTGCTTTTGTTTCCTTAAGTATCTCACCCAAATGCTCGAACTTCAGAGCAACCAAAAAAAAAAAAAAGATCTATATTGCTCACATTTTATCAGCAGTGCAAAGCAATTTTGCCAGATGAAGCAGCTGCTGTGAGCTTTGTAGCATTTTCTTGTTGACTTATGCAAATCTTCAAAAGCAGGAAGAGAATTGCTAAATGTCAGGAGCTAAATTCATCTCAAATGTAACGGATGGTTTTGAAACACTTGCAATAGGCACACCCTATACGTGTCATGGTATTGCATTGCAGCAGGATTTTCATATGGCGCTTTTCCCTTGGAAATGGTGTCCAGATAGTGTCTTCTCCTTCCCACTGGCTGCATACAGAGCCTTTGCCGTTTAAAAAGGCAGTTAAAGGATCTTTGGTAACAATTGCTGCCACTGAAGATGGGTGATATACAGCATCAAAAACCTTTTATAACCAGGAAAAGATGAGAATAAATACCAATTTAAATGATAACATTAAAACTCTATAAAGGTATAAGGTAAGTGGGAAAGAGCAGAAGATAGTGTAAAGTAAGTTAGCATAAGTAGGTTAAACGGGATATGGCTGGATAGGAAACGTTAGTGGTACCAGTCTTATCGGAAGCATTATGTTGCTGAATTTATTTTTTTCTAATGATTTTATATATATTAAAAAAGTGATACAGGTAGTACGTTAGTACGGCCAGCAGGTGGAAGTGCAGCTTAGAGTTCAATGTTCCCCTGTTTAATCTCCTTCCTGTGAGGCTAACACTTGGGACTTTTCAGTTTAGTTACCCTCCTTGTTCCACAAGGCAGTGGCAGAACAGTGGTCTGAATTAGTTTCCCTCTTGCTTTGTGTTCTTTAGAAGCTCTCATTAAATAGAGGACTTATGTGGCACCAGATCTCAACTAGTAATGGTGAGAGCTAAGCAACACAGCAGCAGTATGCGATATGAATCCGTGCTTAAAATTACTTACGTGAACCCTCTTGAAGACTTGAATTAAAATTGTGATTTGAAGGGCCGCATTGACTTTAACCAGGTAAAAGTGAGAAGGTTAAAGGGCAGTGACAAAAGCATGCTTATATTTAATAATCCCTCAGGAATTTTGTGACCATCTGTAGCAGCTAGGACTGTACCAAAACTGAATTGTAATAACTTTCAGAGATGATATACAGTCTTTCAGAACAAAGAAAAATCTTGAAATGATCACTTCTCCAATTTCGGAAGTAGGTTTGTGAGTAAGTTCTGATTTCAGTTCCCTTGATCTCTTTAAGAGCAAACCTGAACTGTTCTGTCACCACACTTTATCACCAGCTGTAGCACTTGTATCTCAGTTTTATGATCTAGTATCGGCCAAATAAGAACACGTGTGTATTTACGCTCATAGAATCAGTTTAACCTTAGAAGTTCTTGTTTAGAAAGGAAAGTCTTAGTTTCATTGCATAACCCAGCCCTTTCTCTGTTTGTGCTTGACTGATGATCTAGCTATGTCTGTTTTCATTTTTGTTCATACAGTGAAATTGCTGTGCTCCTCTGGGTGAGGTTGAGAATGTTGCCAGACTTGTCTCTGGTTATTCTCAGTAGTTAGTCCCACCTTAAAAATACTTGCAGCAAATCTCAAAAAAAAAAAAAAAAAAAAAAAAAATTAGCATTCATATTGAGTCAAGATACCTAAGGCTTTATGAGGGAGTAAAAATAACATTCCTTAATGAAAAGGGGAGAGGCGTTGAAGGGTAATGCTCAGCAGCTTTTTACAGACATTCTAGCTCCTAGAGGAAGAGAATGGAGAGCTCTAGTTTTCTATGGATTTTCACCAGTCTGGGCAACTGCAGTTTGATTCAAATTGCAAGTTAGAACAAATGTTCATCTTATGTTGTTATATGAAGTGGAAGTCATATGACACAATGCTGACATACTTTGTTCTTTCCAGATTAATCCCTCCTTCAATTGGTAAGGTTGAGATTTGTTTCTGGGTGGTTTTCGCTTGCAGAATCAGTAAGAGTATTATGATCCCTGTCTGGTTATCTTCTCAGTCAGATGAATGAAAGTGGAGTTTGGTTTTGGGTGCATTGTTTAATTGGGTACATGACATGAACTGGCATGTCTTAGGCAAAGAGCAGGCTTCAACTTGTTTTTAAAAGGTGTTTTCAAATTTTGCTGTGGCGGCAGAAGGCCCAAAACTGCTTTGTTTTTTGACAAACCTTGTGGTGACAGCAGATAAACTACTCAACCCCTGCTGCTGAAATACAGATTTACTTTAAAATAAAAAGTGGCTACAACAAGCAAATCATTACCACTGTAAGCGTTACTAGAGTGAGAGTGTAGAATAGATAATCATCTAGATGTTCTTACCACACTCAAAATGTTAAATCAGTATAACAGGAGCAGTCTGCATTGGTAGTTTGCCAGCTCAGTAATGCTCAGCTCTTCTTCTGTTGCTGTGGCCTTCCCACAGTGCGGGACAACCTCAGCTGTTCTCTGAGCAATGTGGGTGCCATCCTGGAAGGGGAAGGAGTTGCTAGGAAAGCAGCGGAGGCATGGATGTGCTAGGCCTTCAGTGCTGCTATATTTCTGGTGCTCACCAGGTTCCCTGCAATTTCTGGCCATTTGCCCCCTAGGATACGTTGCAAAAGGGTACAGATTGGCGCTCTAGTTATCCATGGACCTTAAGGCAATAATTTGAGAGAGATTTGGTTTATTTTCCTGTATTAACTCTTGCATCGTGGGACGCAAAATGCAAAAATGTCTAATAAGTGTGTTTTTGACTTTCCTTTGCTCTTAGGCAGAAAATGAGGAAACAAAGGAGCGTTTGTTTGAATCTTTACTCAGTGAGTGTAGAGATGCCATTCAAGCTGTTCGGGAAGATCTGAAACCGGACCAGGTAAGTATCAGACATCAATATTTCTACTTTCAACAGCACAGTGTCTCTTTGGGACTGCTCTGTTGCTGTTAAACTTGGTTAACAGCAGAGGTGGCTTTGGGGTTTTCTTTAATAAAAAGCCACAAAGAGTTGATCTTTTGATTTGATTTTTTTTTTCAGAATTGGAAAGGGTAAATAACTATGTAGAGGCCCTCGCTCTTTTACCCAGAAGTGTGACATAATTTCCTTGGTTTTATCCCAACTTTGCATTATTTCTGATGTTTTCTTCCCCCAGCTGCCAGTCTTAAGTAAATTGTGCAATGTTTTGTCCAATTTTTGCAGAAACAGCGGGAGCACTCTCTGGAAATGGATTCTGGGAAGGTGTCCAACATCCAGTACTTACACAGGTATTAAACAGACACAGCTGCCTCTACTGGTGTGAGGAGATCATGCTCTTCCATCAGGTTCAGTCACCTGATAAGTGTGTGGGATTTTTTGTTTGTTTGTTTTGTGTTGTTTGTTTGTCTGGTTTTGTCCTGGGTGCCTCTCAGATCTCAAAGAATGACTACACAGATAAGGATTTGATTCATGCAGCTTCAAAAACATTTTCCTTAGACTATTATGTTGACCTTTTAGAGGTTTTTTTCTTGTAGTAATATCAGCTTGCCCAGGAAGTAATATCTGAGTAGTTCTGATAGTCTGTCAATGGTATCTTTTTAGTTATTTGACTTACATCAAGTTGTCGACAGCCATCAAGCGCAATGAGAGCATGGCAAAGTCTCTGCAGAAGGCACTGCTGCAGCAGCAGCGGTCAGAAGAGGATGGCAAGCGTACACCGCGGCCTCAGGACCTGATTCGTCTTTATGATATCATCTTACAGGTAATACTAGGGAAAACAAATCTAATTCTTTTTACTGACTGGGAAACTTTGTTGTGAAAAGATATTGTATAAAATATGGCAACTGAAGCTGAACAGACCATGAATTTTGAAGAGTAACTTGGTACTTAGAGAAACCTTGTTGAAGGTGTTGGACAGCTATGTAGAACATGAGAGAATGCTTTTAGTTGTGAGCAGAAAATGCTGCTAGGACGGATAACCTTGGTTTTATGCCATGCAGTGTTTTTTCTAGCATTTGTATGCAGCATCCTGATAGCTGCCAGTGCAAATGGCAGCTAAAAATACTTAAAATGTACTCATTCTTTATAAGCAGTTTCTCAATTTCTCACGTAAATGTTAATTTAACTGTGAGAGTCTGTCACTGGAGTAATTGTGAATGGGAAAGGAAAAGTCTTATGAAAGAATTACTTCATGTGAAATCTGAGGAGCCTTTGTCCTAATGCCTGTTTGTGTCAGGAAATCTAGCCTGGGATCAAACTTGCACAAGTTTCCATGAGCGTCCTTCACAAGGTTTGCGTACTGACAATTGGAAAACTGGAAACTGCTTCCGTGGGAGTCTGCTATTGACTGTTAAAAGAGGCAGCTCTCTCTTACTTCATCAGATTCCAGAGGAAAACAAAGCTTGCCTGAATTCATCGCTCTAACTCTGTTTTGCACAGAACCTTGTGGAACTGACACAGCTTCCTGGCCTAGAAGAGGACAAGAACTTCCAAAAAGAGATTGGACTGAAGACACTAGTATACAAAGCTTACAGGTGACTGAGAACAGCCAGGTTGTGTTTAGCAGGCATTAAGTCTTCAAAGGTTATTAGCCCTCACCTGTAGGTGCTGTGCAGGGCTTAAATGCAATTTCCTCTGGTCTTTTGTGAGATGAAAGGGACTGCTAAGGGGAGACTGGCCAGTGCTATCTAATATCTCCTATTATCAGTGGTTTGAATTGGCAAAGGTGTGGGCGAAGAACATGGATGCATCAAGGATCAACTGTTTGCTGTTGCAGGTGTTTCTTCATTGCGCAGTCCTATGTCCTGGTAAAGAAGTGGAGTGAAGCTCTTGTTTTATATGAGAGAGTGCTGAAATATGCCAGTGAAGTTCAATCAGAAGCTGGAGCTTTTAAGAACAGCTTGAAGGTAGGAACAGAGGGGAGCTGAACTTAATGAAAAATCTCTTGAGGCAGTATTTATTGACAGTTAGATACTAGGCCATTACAATTCAAGTCTGATATTTAAGTAGCAAGAAGAGTAATATAATATATCAAGAAGTCACACTTGTACTATATAGGCTTTTCTAATGATATGTAAATGCTTCAACTGGCCACTTGCTTTGGAGGAGAGGCAGACTTGCTATGCTAGAATACTTTTCCATGTTTCTCCTGTATCTGCACTTTCTGTCATACTACTTCTGTAGTGCCTGAAGGACTGTAATGTAGGTTTTCTTTTTCCAGGAAGGCTTATTGGCCCTTAGTCCTTACTGTGACAGATTTTTACTTTGCCCTAACTCTTAAAATTCTGGCACCTTTCAGGCTCTCAAATAATTGTTTTTAATGCTCTAGGAGCTGCCTGATGTTCAGGATTTGATCACTCAAGTCAATGCAGAGAAATATTCCTTGCAAGCAGCAGCTATATTAGGTGAGTTGCACAATTGTACAAGAGTTCTAGCTTCACTTGCATAACCTGGCTCTAGCTATTTCATTTCCTTTATTTCGTTTCTGAAATGCCAAATGTTTTTCCATGTTACTTTGATCTAGACTCTGGAAAACTGTTTCTTCACAGTCCTAGCCTTTTCTAGCTGTGCGTAGTGCAGATAGGCAACCATTCACTAGACACTTGGCATCTTGTTCTCTGACCAGAGATGCAAAAGCTCTTCATGAGGACTTGCACCTATTTTGGTAACCTGCATGGAACATCTTGATCAGAGCTTAATTTTTTTCCAGCAGACAAGTTGGAGTCAGTTGATACCAGCTTTTCAGTAATAGTACTTGCTCCCAGTGCTTTTACTTATCTCGTTTTTTCCCTTACCGGGGAAATAATGAAAAGGTGGGAAAGCAATAGTATTCTGCTCTTTGTCCATGTGAACCAGATTAGGAGAATTTCAAGGGAATGGACAACCCTGATGGTGTCTTAAGCTGCTGGCTTTGTGCTGCCTACTGCTGGAAAGCCAAGAAAAATAATGGACAGTCTCAAGAAAAATAATGGACAGTCTTGTCTTTTATTGCTTTAACATATCTCGCTTGTGTCTTTTTGTCATCTATTGCTTAACTCAAAATCTGTGCTCTCTCAGGAGCTTCTCACAGCCATGCTAGACTAGAGAGCCATGATGGTTGTAAACCAAAGTCTGTGACCCTCTTAGTCTAGAAAGTGAATAGCTTCTGCTGAAAATGCCGTGTATGTCCCTGAAAGCAACAGGGACATACATGCAGCTTAGCTTAGAGGGCAGCTGACATCTGAGACACTCTTAGTTTGCACAGAGATCTATTCTGTTGTTTTTACTACCTTTTCCTGATTTTTGCAGATGCAAATGATACTCATGAGACAGAGTCTCCATCTCAGGTCAAGGATGGCAAGGTAAGAGCTGAGAACTCAAACACTGCTCAAATCTCAGTAGTGTCCTTAGTACCAGCTTAAAAACAGTAGTGAGTGTTTCTTTCAGCCCAGGCTAGTTGGAGTTTTGTTATGACTAGCATATTTAAGAGGTTTTAATAGGCTACTTTTCCCTTTCCACAAGTCCTGAAAGTGAGTGAGAGGGTGGAGTCGCTTAGGTAGGAGTTGGGCTGCCTCTTGCGGCTTCTGGTGTGGCATCTTCATTTTTTAGCTTTCTCCCTGCACTTGGGAGGACTTTCCAGAGAACCTGCAGTGAGCTTTGACAAGTAGAGGACTGTTTTCAAGAGCCCAAGACATCACACATAAGAACATCAGCTTCTGCTGGCTCAGTGCCGCTTACTCCTCTTCACTTTTTTGGCCCCTGTCAGATGTGATGTGACACATGTTTAATTTACGTTTCTGCGTTCCTCTCTTTCAGCCACTCTCGGAACGGTTTGAGACTTTTTGTCTGGATCCTTCTCTTGTCAGCAAGCAAGTCAGCCTGGTGCACTTTCCTCCGGGGTTCCAGCCCATTCCATGCAAACCCTTGTTCTTTGACCTGGCCCTTAACCATGTTGCTTTCCCACCTCTGGAGGACAAGGTGGAGCAGAAGGCCAAGAGTGGCCTTACAGGATATATCAAGGGCATCTTTGGATTCAAAAGTTAACCAGGACCCCTCTGAGGAACGGAGGTTTTATTCTGTATTAAAGGAAAAGCTCCAAAAGGTTCTAGGACGTAAATATCTGCATCTGAAACTGGCAGAGGGAGGTTTTATCTTCTTCCCTATGTTCTGTGTATGTGTCTGTGCAGTTACATTCTCTCCCAGTGTATTGAAGGCAAACAGTCTATTCAGATACATCAGTACACTATAAACATCTGGAGCACAGAGAAATTCCATTCTGCTTGGCGAAGTTGGAGCTCACTTTGTGACCAGTGGCTCATTCAGGGCCAGTACACATATACTTACCATGGACCAGGGCATAGGCATATCCTGATGATTTTTTTCCCCCACTGTTATTTGACATTATGTTTTGGTAATTTGATCCAGAAACCTTCTGGGTGTGGTAGGGAAGCAGAGGAAACGGTAGATGCAGAACTAAAACAGCAAGATGAGACTGCCTACACAATGGGCATGAAACAATAGCCAAGGGGGCTAATTTTTCCTTCACTTTGGATTCCCACTGTCCACTGAAGTATATATAGTTGTGTAAAGAGAAGTCTGTTTATTTTTTAAAAACGTAACATTCAGAAATGACAAAGCAGAACCTCTTTCCTTATTGATAAGGGTGAAAAGTACCTTATCAGATGTCAATGATTATCCCAACTGTGGTGGAATATTGCCTGAATTTGTACTCTGGGTCAGTAGAATCCATCTTCATTGATAATTTTTTGTTAAATGCCTAAATACAGTATAGAACCCATTCCTACAAGGCTTTTCCTGGGAAACTTAACTATTCATGGGTGGCATTAGGAATAGCTACTTGCTCTTCATGGGAAGCTGGGTCTCTCAATGTTTATTTTGTCTCTGATCTAAGCCTTGCCTGAAAGCAAGATGATCTTTTTCTAGAGTTCATCTGCTGCTTTTTCCTCATTGTCAGTCAGTAGATATACCTGAAATGAGAAATGAGCAGCAGAAGATCAGTAGGTTGTTGAGTGATAGATCTTTTCTGTCACCCGAGCCAGCATTTTTATAAAGAGCCCAGGTGCTATGGTGATAGGCACTTTCAAAATACAGGTAATTCTGTAATTGTGTTCATTAACGAGGAAAAACAACAGCACATGGGCAGAACTGTTCCTAAATAAAGTATTTGGAAGTTTCCACAAGCCATGTTTGAGTTTTTACTCAGTCTGTTGCCACTGGAAGCTGAGATAGCAGTTATTTCTAGCTGCTTTTTAACTACTCTTCACTGGTTGTCTTGACTTTGCATTGTTTCTCCATTTTTAGGCATTGGAGTTAATGGGGGTGAATGACTGGACTGGTGTTGTCGTGGGAATTTTCCATGGGAGGTGCATGTGTCAGATGAATGGGGGGAATTAGCAATTCCCATGACTTTAAGATGAATGTTTGCTTTTTTTTTTTCCAAGCTAGTCTGATTTGTGAGTTCTCAAAGTACAAAGCAGCTCTAAGGAGGACTCTAGGCTCAGCAAGAGGTAAGAGAGTCAGGAAGAACTTCTTGATTGTGTTTAGCATTTGCCTCTGGATGCCAAGTGGCTTTGCAAGAAAAATGGCAAGTATAACCTGAAAGAAATATTGAAGAGTATTTTTACATCTGGTGCTAATTTCTAGCAAATATGGTTGTGGATTACAGATTTATCTGTTCACTTTAAAGCCTGTTTCTTTTTAGACATAATGAAAGGTCATGCTATTTACTATCCCAAGCATCAGCTGGTTGATCAGCTTCATGGTATCTCTTTCTTCATGCTTTGAACTTCTCTATCATTTTCTTTTATATCAAATAATTTTGAGTACTGTTCTTCTGTTAAGTTTGTAAACCAAACCTCTTTCTGCTCTCCTACCAGAAATCTGTGTGGTGCCTAGATTCATTCCAGTGAAACTTGTACTGCAGCCACTTTCTAATTGGTTACTGTTACAAAAAGTTATGAGCAATTGGCCTCTTTATGTTAAACATCTCTTGACAGATAACTGATTAGTTAGACACAGATAAGAAGTCTGAAAACAATAAAGTCTTATTCCTGACCTCTGAGGCGTGTAGTTTATGTTAAGCATGGAGAATGCCAGGCACTCTCTGCCTCCCAGGTGTTCAGATGATTAATGCCATGCCATGCCATCATTGGGACAGCTTAGCGCCTGGAGAATGATCACTTTGATTTGGAGAAGGATCTTTCTGAAGGCTCAGATACATGCGTTGGTAACTTACTTCCCTGTAACGTTAACAGAAAGTGAACAGAATAGGATTTGTGAGCAGTATTGTAATGTGGAAGGCACTGATAAGGCACAAGGAAAGAATCTAAAGTGAGAAAAATACATACTGTTGTTCATATAACCTGTATGAAGAAAAGTAGACTTGTAAAGTTTATTGAGGACCATAGCCCTGCAGTGGAGCTTGGAGTTGCAAAGGTAAGGCCTGGAAAACAGTTAAAGGGGAATAGCATTGGCAAGTCTGATAGTCTGAAGTGTCTGATGTAGCGTGCAGAACAAACTGATTCCCCTGGCACTAGCAAGCATTTAGTTGTGCCACTAGCTGCCAGACCACTAAACTGCTAAAAGAGCCACAGCGAGTTGCAGAACACTAGCTTGTAATGCATAGAAACCTTCTTATTGCTATTCTTTGAGACTGCAGTGTTTGCTCTGAAGTATTTAATGAATTGGCATGTAGTCCACGTGATTGAAGGTATAAACCTTGACCATTCTGCTAGTTTCCTGATTGAGAGCAATCAACTCTGCCAGTGAAGTGCAATATCTTTTGACTTAGCACTGGAATTTTAATTACAGGCTGAACTATCCATGTGTGGTCCCACTGCACCAATCAAAGCATCAGTAGGTTGAACGTAATGGCCTTTGGCCCACTGTCAGTGATACGCCTGCATCTCAGACTGTTCACTTCTGGTCATCTGCTCCTAAGGGGCTTGTGAGAATGGATTGACAGTGTGAGAGAACGTGTGGTTATAGGGGGTGATTAGCGTGACACAGACCAGCCAGTCTCAAGAGCTGAATGGGAGGTGATACCACAGAATCACTGTGCTGCATAGTAATCTGATCTGGGAGCTTCTGAGTAGCACTTTACCTCCTTAAAAAAAGGAATTGGTATTTTAAATGGAAGGTATTGGATTACTGGAGGAAATCTCGGATGCTGTACAATGGTTCAGATGAGAAGATCACTAGATGAGCGCTGATGGTAAGTTCTCTGGGGCCTTTGTGGCCAAGTTATCCTGATGGGCTTGTTGCAAGTTTGGCTGGCAGCTTGCATCAGGCATATGTGATAGTGAAGGGCTATAGTCCCTTGAATTAATGCCCAACTACAGGAGGAACAAGTAGAACTGTTTCTTGAGAAAAGATATCTGCTGAGATGCCAGTGCTCCCATGTTTCTCTTGCCAATACCCTGTTACTCCTGCAAGCACGAACGCCCTGTGGTGTTCAGCTCAGAGGATGTAGCTTGGGGCTTGCTTGCTTAAAGTGGTGCCTTGGTGTGATCTTGATTCTGTACAGCCATTCCTGTTTTTATTCAGGCCTAGATTGCCGTTTTTACGCACGAGAGCAGCTGGAGGCAGGTTTGCCTACCCAAGAACTGGTGCTGTGCAGGCTCTGGCCCGTTGCGCTGAGGTTGGCCTTTGGCTTGCTTTCAGCACCAGCAGATGTTAAGGCTGAATGTGACCGTCTTCAGGGATGTTACCTGTTCTCCCAGCTACAGGATTAGAGTCTGGGCACTCAAAGGTTGGATGCCTTTGCTTTGAGGAGGTAGAAGTTTGAAGGCTTTCCTTTGGACATGGCTCTGAGGGTGGTGGGCAGGGGCACAAATACAGCTGCTTTGAAAGGGGAGAGCTCTTTCTGATCAGGGTGGGAAGACTGCATGGTGGGTGTCCTTGGTATAGAAGAGGAAACAGGCAGTGATCCCAAATGCTACTTAGGTGTAGCTGCTTGTGTGCTCTGAGCTTTTCTGGAGCTGTGGCAGGAACAGATAGCAGCTCTGCCTACTTTACCTACCTCTCCCTGCTCTGAATTGAGGAAGCGCTGTGGAGCGCTGCTGGCTGCAGCGTTACCTGCCCAGCCCGGCTCATCTCATCACAAGTGTGGGTTACCGGTCAGATCAAGTCTGTCTGGCTTCTTCCTGCCAACTGCCCCAGCCGTCCGTTTGGTCCTGGCAGCTAGAGGGTTTGGTGCAGCACAGCTCCGCTCGGGGATTCGGTCACGCGGCGGTAAGACCCCTGCAGCCAAGGTTTGTGTGCTCCTGGGAAGAGTGCTGGGCTCTTGCTTCTGAGGCTCGCTCAGCCTTTGCAGAGGTTTGTGAAACGCAGCCTCTCCCTGACCCTCTCTCTTTGGGTGAGGTCTCTTTGGTCTAAGTGAGTTTCTGACGAGGAGAGGCTTGGTACTTTGCTACCCTGACACAAAGCCACCTGAAGCATAAGCTGGTTAGCCGCTTCTGCAGCTATGAAGCTGTCTGTCTTGCAGAAGTGGACCTCGTTTGGGTTCCGGTGGGGGCAGAGCCGGAGAGCCTTTGCCCAAGAGCTAGCCTAAATAGTTGGACTGTCTTGATTTCCCCCACCTCCGCCCCGTCCCCTCCTGCCCGCTGGAGAGCGAACGATCAGCGCTCCGTTCTGTGCCAAGTGCCCCATTACGACGTTTGGGTTTGCACAAGTGCAAATTCACGCTCGTGAGCGCTGGTGTGGGAGGGAGGCTGCTGCCAGCCCCGCACCCACCTGCTTCCCCAACCTTCTCTAGGCTGATGCGAGTAACCTGGGGTAAAAGCCTTCCCACCTCTTGCCTAAAAAGCAGGAATTTCTCAGTGAGGGAGGTCTGAAACCACTTTGAAAGGGTAGTTTGCATGTCTGTTGCGTGCATGTGGCCTTGGGTGTAGCTTTCATGTGCTCCAATTCCACTGAATTCAAATTTGGACCCAGGTACCAGTGTGTACTTAGCATTTCTAGGGACTGTTGCACTCTGATCTTTGGCAAACTCCTCCACTGCTGGGCACCCGTCGTGGTAGGGTTATTGAAGTTAAAATTCATGCTATGGAAACAGTCTTCTTGCCACTCCCCTGCTTGGCTGATTGATGGTGTTTTCAGTGCACAGAACAGACACGGCAATTTGCCTAAGGCCCAAACGCTGTGAGTTAGAATTAGTGGCTCTCATTCCCAGCTCCGTGGTCGGTCCGGGGAGCGGTGTGGTGGTTGTGGTGCCCGAATGACTAAAGAGCAGCATCAAAGCCTCTGAATTGCATTCAGTGTTTACCTTTTTCCACAGAAGCAGAGGAACTTCTAATTTTCTCAGAGCATCAAATGAGCTCGGAGAAGGTGAAGTCTGACCTCTCAGAATTCGTTCCGGCACACGGATTCATCCCATCCTGTTGTCTGCCTGTAGCACAAAAGTGCTCGGTCCCTGCTGTACCAGGGAACAGCAGCTCAAAAAGGGAGCTTTGCAGGAGATTCAGAGCTTGTCTAACACAAAAAAATGCCTGGACTTGAGGACTGGAACATGCCTCAAATGATTTTTGGGTGGTGTGAGCCAGCCCAGCAAAGAGCTCCTCTCTGTGATGGCTCTCCTGGGCAGAGCAGGCCCTGAAGATGCAAGCCTGCTGCGTGGGCTGATGGCTTGTGCTCACCAGCTGTTGGAGGTGGTTTGCACAGGGCTGTCACCAGGCTCTTCCTCCTGCTTTAGTTGCTCAGGAAGAATTTATCTCCCCTCCCTGTTCACCTTGTGCTGCAAGTGAAGCCCATTGATGAGCTTGTTTTGGTTGGGAGGGAATCTGAAAGTACAAGCCTTGCCAGCTGGCCAGTGCTAGAGTATGTGAGCATCCTCATTTTTAGTGTCCTTCAGGCCTTGCCAAATGATGGTGCTGCAGCCTGGTTCCCTCATCCTCACTTAACTTCCTATCAGGACCAGAAAGCCTTCTCCTAAGAAGGTATTCCTCTGACCTCTTCCAGGTATACGTGTTTCTGCACCACCTACAATGTAACATCCTGCAGGTATTTTTGCACATCATAGCACCTTTGCATTGCACTCGAGTGTGGTGCCACAGCTGAAAACAAATCTGCCCTTGCATTTTATTTTCCATCATACTGAAGCAGGCTCTTCTGTGCCTTAGCCCAGCATTTGTACGGGGTGGTCCCTTTTCCAAGGCACTGCCTTTTGCTTTCTCATGAGACATGAAAGAGATCTCCCCCCAAACGTTCAGCTCTTCCACTTTGATTTCAAGAGGTGCTTCTGCTATGTGCGAAGGCTGTCCTTTCTTGGAGGAGTGTTTGGTCCAGTAGTTTGCTGCTTCTCGTTGTCAGGTTAGCTGACCTGGGGGACGCACACCTTGGTCAGAGCAGATCCAATCGCCATGTCTGGAGCAGTTCATTGCAGCAGTGTCACTGGTTCATAAAGCAAAAATTACAGGCTGCAACTTGTAAACAAGTTTTCCAGTAAAAGTGTCTGGAGAATCTGCTATTAGTGAATTTAGCGCTATTATAGCCTTGCTAATCCTCTGGGGAGAGGCAAATTGGGCTAAAGCTCTAGCTGCTGTAAGGAATTGCAGTGATGTCCTGCTAAACTGGCTCTAGGGCTTCAACTCGGAAGACACTGAGGGATGCCGCAGTGAGCGCAGGGAGCCAGTGGAGCGGGAAGCAGGTTGGTGCTTTTGACGTCTGAGGGGTCTGGAGATGAGTAGCGTGTAAAAGCCCTGGGACCGAACTGCTAATAAGCAGACGAGATGGCTTGGGGCAAACATCCTCGTGTTCGGATACAAAGGAGCAGGATTTGGACTTTCCACTCGCTTGAGACCTTGAGAGGAGGAGGAACAGCCCGGCTGGGACAGCTCTTGCCTGTGGCCCTCCCTGGCCTCCCACTGTTACGCTTCAGTTCGGGGAGGAGGATCTGAAGCAGGCGGAGTCCCGCGAGCCGAGCGATCGCCCAGCCACCGGGACCCGTGGCGCAGGCGGGGGCCGCGGCTGGCAGCTTGCGACTCGCCCGGCGAAGGGGGCCGGAGCGCGAGGGAGCAGCCTGCGTCGGCGGACAGCGCGCGCGTCCCGGGTCTGCTGTGAACACTTGGAAACCAGGCTTCGGTCGGCTTTCTCTGGTATTTTGGGGAAAGGCAACGATTTTGGGGAAAGGCAACGATGGGGCTCTGCAAACCAAGGGCCGGAGCCCAGTTTGGCTCCAGGCGCATTGCTGCTGCTTGGGCATCCCACCCTTTTGGAGTGAGCAGGGGTTCCTCCTCAAGAGGAGGAGCGGGGAGGTCCCCATCCTCCCCAAGCAATGCTCCATCCTCTGTCCTGCTGACAGGAGGAAATTTAATTGAGGTGGATGAAGTAATTGATCCAGGTCCCGCTGATGCCATCGGTGTGTCGCTGCTGGCCCCTTTGTGTGCAAGTCCCCCCAGAGCTGTCGCCCTTCCCAGGGTTGCCCTGTCCTATTTGGCTCCGGTTACAGCTAGGGGCCGCAGCCCAGTTGGGCTGGGGAGCTGGTCTGGTAACAGACTGGGGATCGCTCAAGTCACAGATCGCCCAGAGAAAGAAGCGCCGAGACGATGAGACAGGACCCCTGAGGCTGCCGCGAGGCTGAGGAACAGCAGGTGCCCTTCTGAGACGTGGCCCTGCCCTCGCAGGGATCTCTTCTTCGCCCTCCTGCGTCGAAGATCACTCCTGAGGCCTCCACCATCCAAGCAGCTGTGGCCACTTGCCTGTGTGAGTCCAATTCCGTCGCTGCGCAGCATCCCTCCCTCCGCTCTTCCCGCGTGCGACGGTGGCAGGCCTCTCGCAGAGCTGCCCCCGGCGTGTCGTTGGGAACAGCAGAGGTTTTGCTGGCTACAAGAAGCCACCAAAGAAACCCCACATCAACACGCAGGCCCTGCCTCTTGCTCAGCGGCAGCGGTGGGCTGCGGCTGGCCGTTTCCACCTTGCCACCTCCCCATTCCAGCCAGCAAAAGCATCCGGAGGAATTGCCTGCAGAAATCTGGCCCGGCTCGCCAGCACGCGCGTCCCGTTGTCCACGAGCGGCGGGTGCCACCCTGCCAAACGCGCTGTCTCTTTCTAAATCAATCCGGAGATAAGCTGTGTGCTTTCCTGTCCTGTTGCTGTTGGCATCTAGCACAGAGGTTGCTGCTGCCTGCCAGACCATGTGTCTCTGTGTGCAGGGTGATAGATCAAGGAGTCTTTGCTTTTAAAATGTTCTTTCAGAGAGATCCTGCCCAGGTGGGGACCAGCTAGGGGAAGGATCACAGCTCTGTCTCGTTAAATGTGGTGGGAGAGAAAGGTGCTGTTTTAAAGCTTTGCAGGTCAGGAGCACCAGCTCTTGGCTCCAAACCATGGCTGATGGACTGCTTGGAAGCAGGTAATCTCGTTGGGGGGGGGGGGGGGGGGGAGCTGTCCTGGGTTGATATGTGCCTGTTTTGGTTTTGTGTTTCACAGCACCTCTACTGCGTGCCAGTACACTGCCTTCCAGGGGATTGCTGGCAATAAGTCTCGTTCACTTTTGTGTTGCTACTTTGAATTCACAGGGGATTAGTTCTCTCCTGGCCTGTATAAACAGCGGCCCTGCAGAAAATGGGGTACCCCACGCAGTCATGGGATCCTGCTTGCTCCTGTTTTATACGAGTACAAAGTGTGGCTGAGGTCTACCTGGGCCTTAAATGCTTTGAACTCTTGTCCTTGGCAAGGTTTGAGCTTTCATTAAGCCTTTGAAAGCAAATGCAGCAGGTCCTGTGGGCTAGAGCTGATGTGCTGTACTCATTTCCTCCTCCCTGGGGCCCTCCAACAACTGCAATTTTATGCTGTCCAAGGAGCACTGTTGCTGTTAGTGGTGAACTGGACGTTAATGGCAGAGGGATGATCTTTTTAGCAACCGCTTTCTGTCTTGTCTCTAGACCACTGAACAGCAAAGATAGGCCTGAACTATCTTCTGTTAACTCCAAATGCCTTGGAGGAGAGGTTACCCCTCCTGCTAAGCTCCCCTGGTGCTCTAAATGTCAGCTGCCTCCCAGTACTTCAGATGCCGGGGACCTCCTGCCTTTACGCCCGAGTCCCGGAACGAGAAGCAGGGGCCAGCAAAGAGCCGTGCTCACCCAGCAGCATGGTGATACCAACAGGAAAAGGCCGTGCTTTGTGGCTTGCAAAAGAGCAAAACCATAGCGGGAAGAAAGGCCCTATACAAAGGAACCTTGTCCCATTTACATCTTTATCTCCCGAGACAAGTATGATCTGTTCTGCACCAGTTTAAAGGGACAGAGGTCACTCCGGAAGTGCCGAGAGGTTTCTGCCTCCAACCCCAGGGCTGCAGGAAATAGGAATGAACAGCCCCAAACTTGTGTTGGCATCACAGGCGGCTGGTGTAGGGACTGTGCTCTCAAACCACCTCTGTCCCCTTCCTCCTCCATCCTCTGCCCTCCCTCCTTGGTCCTGCTCTGGATAAAGATCCTGTGTCACTGTGGTCTCCACGCTGGACTGACCCGAGAGGCAGAGTTCCTGTTTAGCGGAAAACTTTGAACTTTGCTTTGGCTGAAAGCAACAAGATGATGTCAACCAGCCTTTGCTGGGGTTTCAGAGAGCCATGGGGCTGGGCAGCCCTGCCGTACAGCGCAGCCTGGACAGATATTCCCGGGAGCCGTGGAGAGCCCAGGCTGTTGTCATGCGATCCAGCTGGGACTCTGAACCTGTACTCCGTCGGGGAAAGAGCTGCCTGGAGACAGAGTCTGCTCACTCGACACAGTGTCTAGTTAGAGCTTCAGCCACAAGTCTTTGGGGCTTTGCTACTTGAGTTTGTCCCAGAGCCCGGATGGTGGTGGCTGAGCTCTCCTGATGCTGCACGGCAGCTGTGGAGCCAAGGTTTGCCGTGAGCCCTCAGTATCTTGCTGGGAGCCAGGGCTAGCTTGTATTGAGCCAAAAGGTTATTGAACTGCAAAAATAAGATCATCATCTGGGAACTGGTGATTTGCAAACTAATGCTGCTGCTTTGGAAAGATCTTGTATTGCATCCTCACCAGGGCTCCTGCTGCTTCAGCAACATTTTAAATAACTCACATGAGAAGGTGCTTCAAAATAGGTTTTCATAGTCACAGCGGACTCCCTCTAAGTCATGTTTTTGGGCTTTTACTCCCTGGGAAGGCTGTGCTCTCTGCCCTTCTGCTGGGAAATTGCTGCACAGTTGTGGTTGTGTGCACCGAAGCACACTCCAAGCCAGGGCGAGGTCTCCCGTTCTCCTTCTGGGGCGCTGCTCTTTCCACCCCAAACTGGTTTTTCGAGTCATTTTTCATATAAGCCTCCATCTCTGCTTCTGCTCACCTGCGTTTGGGGAGGAGCCTCTCAGAAACTGCTCTTTAGCACACTGCCGACTTTCCCCTGCTGAGTCTTGTCATTCCATCCCGACAGACTGGAGCGCAGAGCCGGCGCCCACGACAGCCCTGCAGACTCCAGGAGACAGCCTGCGTCTAGCCAACATGTTCAGGGGGATGGGCAAAGGCTCCCCAAGAGCAAGTTCCCCGAGCAGAGGTTCCCCGGTCAAACCTAGCAAGTAAGTGCAACTCTTTCTAAGTTGTCTGGTGAGTATTGAGGGAAGATGAGAGAAGAAGGGTCTCAGGGTCCGTGAGACCATCCTTCTTGGTGGAGCGATCAGAAAGCTGGGGATTGCTAGGGGCTCATGCCAAAACGTGCCATCCCAGCAGAGACGTTTTTGTCCTTGTCTTCGGTGGGGTTTGCGCTCCACCCCAGAGGTAGCTGCACAGCCCAAGGGAGGTGCAGCATCTGCGTGTGTGCTTGGAGGTGCATTAAGGGGACAGCGAGGTGTGAAGCTCCTTTTGGACAGACAGGATTAGGGAGAATAATTGCAACCTCTTTGCTCGGCTGGAGCAGGCTGTGCAGGGTGGAGAAGCAGCTGTGAGGCCAGATTAGAGATCCCAGGACTCTTCTGGTGAGCGAGTCTGGCATGATGCTGCCCTGGGAACTGGGATCCCAAGAGAGGGAGGCTCAGTTTGGTGCTGCCCTGCTGTCGGGTGGCTAAGACAGGTGAGGGATGGGTTTACTGGCAAGTGATTGCTCTAATCCATCTTGGCAGCAGGCTATTTCTCTGTGGGTAAAATAGCTGAGGTTGCTTCTTTCAGGCCTGTCTAAGGTTGCACCAAAGGGATCTGACAGCCCTGTCCTCCTCTGAAGAGATCAGCCGAGCTCTAGGGGGGCAATGTGCATGATGGGACAAAGAGGGGGAGAGATACGTCCCTAGAGGCAGACTTTCTCCGGGTGCCTCTGCAAAAGGACATTCCTGAAGAGAGAGAGAGAGAAAATCTCGTCCGTTCACTGAGCTGCAGTTTCTAATTCAGGATTCTTTTTCACTTTCCTTCAGCAATTTTGCACTTCCATGTGTTAGTGGACTGCTTCTGCAGGAATCCCTGTCCCCAGCCGGGGGTAAAGGCTGAGGAAACTGCAAAGGGGGCAGGTCTGAGGAGAAGGGGGCCTACCACAGAAAAGGGGATGCTGGCCCTGTCGCTCACGGCCCCCAACGGCAGCAGCCCAAGACGGCATGTGTGCAGACACTTGGGTGGACGCGGCACCGCGCTGGCAGCCAACTGCACTGTTTATGGGGGCCAAACCCAGCATTAGCAAACAGTCATTGAGAGGGGTGGTGGCCCAGTGCTGCTGCTGGGCAGCAGGACTCCAGGCCTCTGGGAAGAAAGGGACACCCAGCAAAGACTGAGGTTTCCAAGTCTGGATGTCTGGATTTCACCCTTCACCCCATGGGGCCTCTTTGAGCACCCAGTCTTTGCCAGGGCGCAGCTACGGTGAGACACATCCCCAGAAACCCTGGAGCTTAGCTGTGTTAGCCTGTGTTTTTAGTCTTTCCAATGCATGTATCCAGCTCCCCCAGCCTATGTTATGTGTTGGCTTCCAGAACTGGGCTAGAAATTTCAAGTAAAGCTTTGTGATATAGCTCTCTGCAGTCCTTGTGCCACAGGAGGTGGCTGGGGCCATACTCTTTTCTGGCCTGAGCCTCTTGAGATAAGTGTAGTCAAAGCACATCCAGGCGAGACTTTTCCATACAGGATGGAGGTTGGAGCCAGAAGCGTGACAATCGCTTAGCCAGTCGTGCTTGTTCTAGGAGGCACCGACCGCCAGACGAGGGCGAATTTGTCTGGCTGCAGGCCGGGGCCTGGTCAGCACCGTCTTGCCGAGATTAGCCAAGGAAATGAAGGTGGATGGATTGTCTCGGGATGAGCCGACAGCGTGCGCTCTGCAAATGGCCGCAAGCAAATGCTGATCGCCCGTGGCTGCCCCTGGCCTCCTCGGGAAATGTATCCTGGAGGGTTTGTAGCAAGCTTAGGCTTGGCCCTGGGGAAGAGCCTTGCTGTACCCTCTCTAGGACGAGCCGTGTTGCTGGGGGTGAAAGGGAAAAATCACGAGGAGATAGAATTGAATCAGGTCTGGCTGGACTGGCTGCCCTGGTACGATCGTTACAAAGACTGTGGGGGGTTTTGGAGGTGGCTGGCAAAGCCTAGGCTTTAATCATATCGTTTCTGCCAACACTTCCCTTCACTTCTCCACGATCAGTCCAGAACTGCATGGGCCTGGATGGGACAGACTCAGGCTCAAAGGCCTAATCTAAGTGCCAGTCCCACTTACAGCACTGAGAGGGGGCTTGTTGCATCTGCTGGGAGAGGCAGATCAGAACGTGCAAGGACTTCTTTGTGCTCAGCTTTGAGGCCCATCCTGTAGCTGGGCAAAGTCAGTCAAAGACTTTTGCCTGGACCATAAAGCAAATTCCCTTGGAAGGAAGGAATGCAGGGGTTAGACAGGGGGGAGTTGTAGTCCTGCTTGAACATGCTCTGGCAGATGTGTTTCTGCTAAGAGACACCATCCTTTTGCATGCAGTTGACTGCCTAGGAGGCAGAAAGTGGCATGAGAAATAAACCAAATAATAATGATAATGACAGTGCTCTGCCTCTTCCAGGCAGGCAATAGCCCTAGGGAGGGAGGTCTACTCTGATTGTCTTGAGGAGGAGGAGGAAGAGCTCTGCTAAGTTCTGTACTCAGTTATCTCTCAGCAAGCCCAGTGTGGCTGCTGTACACACACCGTGTTCGTGGAGTCCGACGTGGGCCCTGGGAGCACGAGGGTTGCCCGGTGCAAGCATGCTCGAGTTTGTGGCTCCCTATGTCCTGCCAAATTCCAGGTCGCCTCTCTGTAGCCCAAGTGTCAACATCATGGCTCTGAAAAGTGCTACAATCAGCTCTTGTTGAGCATGGGCTTCTCCTAGAGGTGGCAAGACCACGTAGAGCCAAGGGGTGCAGGGCTGTGCAGGGCCAGGTACAAGGGCTGGGGCAGGAGGAACAGCCCTGAGGAAAGACAATGATGCTATTTGCAGGCTGCACAGACAGAGGAGACTCGTGTTCCTCTCAGCATCATCTGTGGCCATGATGGGAGGGTCTGTTGTAGTTTGGGTGCTGCTCTGTCATGCACAGACCAAGTGGGTTCCTCAGCATTGCTCCCACCGTGACAGTGGAGTGTGATGAGGCTGGAAGGCTCAGCTGAGGACAGCCAACTTCACTCATGCATCTGACCTTCTTGAGGCTCCCAGGACAGCATGTAGACATCCCTATCTTTCCAGGACATTCCCTATTCAGAGCTTCAGCACTACTTGAGCTTCTAGACTCTCTTCTGCAGACTCCACAGTTCTTCATCTGCTTGCAAGGCTGGCATGTCTCTTTCCCAGCCCAGCTTCTGCTGGATAAAGGGTCTCAAGGGTCTCTTTCCTGCAGTCCTACCAAGCTTCTTTGCTTGGTTTACAGAGGGCCTCCTGGCTCTCCACTTTCACGCCATATGGAGGAGCTCCCCTGCTCTCTGGAACTGACGCTCTCTGAGAAGCATCGCTTCCTCTCTCAGGGTCAAGTTCTTTCTAACAACATCCTCATTTCCAACCTTAAGTGTGCCTTGCATTGCAAAGGCAGGCCAAGTTGAGGATAGGTGATGCTGAGCCCCACTGCTCTTAGAGGTCTAGCTCCCCCCATGGCTTTAGGACCATCTTCAAAGGCTCTGTTCCTGTCTTGTGACCAGCAGGTTGTTGAGGTCTTTTCAGACCATAGTTTTATTGTGGCTTAGCCTAAAGGAGTATGAATTCCTCTTCATGAACCAAGAGGTGGAGTGTCCGAATGCTCCCCACAGCCAGGAACAAGTGGATTTTTAATGGCAATCTGCTCTCTCTGGGAAGACTGGATTCCAATTCTCCCTGCCTGGAAGCGGTAGGAAGGTATCCCCAGTCACATCACAACAGGACTTGAGCTGTGTACCATCTTCAAGCTCTTCCCACGAGGCAGCTGAATTCAGCCAGACCTCTCAGAGAGGACTGACTCTTCCCCAGCACATCTCAAGAGGTATCCATCCCCTGGGATGCCAGCCAGCCCATGACTCACTCTCTGCTCCCTGCACAGGAAATTTGGGTGGTGCTCAAGTATTTGCTCATGGGACACCACCTCATTCCAGGCGTGTCAGAGATGAGTGGAAGATTGTGTAACCTTCTGGGGAGGAGAGATCTCTTTGTGTTTCCATCCTGCTGCACACTCGGGTTCAAAGGGGACTATGTCCTGGCTCTGTGCTGCTTCAACGCCCCTTCAGCCCACCCTGCTGTGCCTCAGACCTGGGGCCATCCTTCATTTCCCTGAGCGTTGCAGTTTACCCCAGGAAGACAACCATGGGATGGGAGGGATGTTTATGGGGTAGAGAAGACAGATCGTAGCAGAGTGATACTTTTCTGATGATGATGCCCTACTTGGGATCCATGCCCAACGATCTTTGTAAAAGGGGGCACTGCCAGAGCACAGCAGTCCCTGCTTTCCTTTGCTGACCATGCAGTTTGCAGGCAGGAAAGCTGAGGTATGACCACGAGACGCTGCTAACCCAAAGGCCCTGAGGGAGTTGGAAGCGGCAGCACTGCAGGTACATGCCACCCTCTTGGGAAATCAGAAACAAGGGAGGAATCAGAGAAAGGGGTCAGGAGGATGTCGTGAGCAGGAGCACTAGGACTGCCTCTCCTCTGGAGTTACATGGGCTGGGCTATGGTCAGCATGGGCTGAGCTGACTTGAAACATGACCTCTGTCTGTGGTGTCCAAGAGCTTGGCCAAGGGTGACGGTATCACTAACTGGTGCTTTACAGTCACTGGGATTTGTAATGGGTGAACAGCTTGGCAACTACTCTAGCCTTTGACGTGAGCCATGGAATAACTGGAGTCCTATAGGGCTGTTAAAGGTTGTATGCAGACATGATTTCTTCCTCCTTTTGCTCCTGTCCTTCTGTGCCGCTCCAGCAATGGGCACACCTGCAAATAGATGGGGGCATGTGCTTGCTCCATGCAGTTTATTTTGGATGTCCATAACCAGGCAGGGCTCTCTGTGCGGGGGAGCGGATGGGTTGCAGCTGCAAGGATATTCCAATACTTTGGGGTGAAACACAGCTCTGCATTGTGGAGGACCAGTTTCCCCATGGTCCTTTGCCAGATTCAGGAGCTGGAAAGGAAAGGCACGTGGTTAGAAGGTGGATGTGGATCGCACAGCAGCAGGACAGCACCTTCTCTCCCCAAAAGTCATGGAGCAGGTTGCGCCAGCCAGCTCTGAAGAGGTGTGTCCCCCCCCCCCACTCAACTGACCTCCTGCTTGTTGCTTTTTAGACAAGGCTGCTGCTGTCTTTTCTTTGGTGCCTGCCCAAATGCCCCACAGTTGCTGCTCAAACTCTTTTTATTTCTGGTCTCAGACCATAAAGTCGGCACATAACTGAACTCAGCTTTTGCTGAGCTTTTCCCATGAGCAGCAAAGGCCACAAATTGCTGGGTGATGCTATGGGTCCACACCCTCCTGTCTCTGCTTCTCTGTCCTAGCAGTGCTGCATGCTCCCTGCTTGGAGGGTGAGGCCAACTCTGTCCCCAAGGACAGATGCTATTAGAAGCCACAGGACATAAGGACTGAGAGGGCACCGCAATTTGTGCTTCCTTAGCCTCAGAGAGCTTTGAGAACCACCTTGTGCCTTTCTACGCCTCTGGATCTAGCTGTTTTGGCAGGGCTCAGAGTATTTATTTGCATTAGAGGTGATGGAATAAGTATCATAATGGTACCGAGCAGTTGTGGGGTGGCACTGAGGTGAGAAGAAGTAGGCAGGGGAAAGCTGATGATGAGGACATCCAGTGAATCTTCACTGGGCCCTAGGAGGGCTGTAGTTCTGCTATTGCCACAGGAAATCTGTCATCTGAGACCAAGGAGCAGTGTGACTACTCCAGCCAACACAACAGTGCCTTGAGGTGTCCATAATTCGCAAAGCAAGTCCTTGCTCATTGCAGTCCAGCCGTGGGCTCAACTGCAGAGCACCTAGCATCAAACAGGACCACAGCACGGTTGTTCTGCACCAGGTTGAAGAGCCATCTAGCCCACCTCTGCCGGCAGCCAAGGGCAGATACCCAGAGAACAGCGTGTTATGCTACCTCCATAGGATACTTTTTAGCCTCCAGCTGTCTGTAGCTTCAGGACTTCCCAATCTAGATGTGGTGTCTGTGCATTGGAAGCCCTCCAGGGATTTCATTTATTCCTCCACTGCTTCTTGAAGCCACACACACTTTTGAACATCTGCAGCAATCCCTTGCATAGGAATTCTGCAGATGAAGTGCTTGGTTTGCAAAGAGCCACCTCCCGATCTGTCTGAATGTGCTGCCTGTTACCTTCAGTAGCCTGAATGCAACAGCCAGGCATCACCCACTTGTCAGCACAAGGGGGATGTGCATCCATACTCCTGGCCACAGCTTGGATTCCTTCTTTGGAGGCTGAGAGAATGTGGGGTAAAGGCCTGAAGAACCAGGTCCATGTCAGGCCCTGGGCAGTGACTAAGCAGGGGAGCATTGCCTTTACCCACCTGGCTGCTTTGCTGTTTCCTCTCTCAGGTCCTCAACCAATGAGCTGGCTGTGCTCATATCCCGTATGCAGGCAAATGCCGATCAAGTGGAGAAGGACATCCTGGAGACACAGTCCAAACTCAAGCAGGTGAGTTGTGGCAGAGGGGAGTGGGAAGGTGAAGGACTTTGGAGGGAGATACCGCAAAAAGCAGTGTTCAGGACAATAGACCAGCCGTCTGCTCTCTGCATCAGGTTGTCAGTGTAGGTCTGGGGGCTGACTTGAAGCTGGGAAGGAACCGAGCACCCCACAACTGGGCCTGTATATTCGAGCATTCCAAATTCTGTTCATTTTCTATGCTCGTTGTCCATGCCTCCTGCTTCCTACAGCCTAGGCTGCATCACTGACATCTGCAGTGCAGCAGCATGGTCCTGTAACTCCCAGCAGACCCAGAGGCAGGCAGGCAGCCTGACTCGTGCTGATGCCCTGGGACAGGAGAGATGCTGATCAGATGGCTCGTATGGGGATTTACTCCCTAGCTGTGTCCTTACACCAGGACTCCTCCGTAGTTTTGTACCTCTGAGTGCTGAGCAGCTAGACCCTCCATGTTAGCTAAAGAGAGTGTTGAGATGTCTGCATGGGCCAGCCAGGCTTTTTTATCTGTCCTTTCTGACCTCCAGGATGCTAGCAATTACAAGAAGAATAAGGCCTTTGAGTTCCAGCAAGAGAACGCCAAGAACCTAAAGGAGGCCGAGACCCTGCTGAAAGACCTCTTTTTGGATGTGGACCGTGCCAAGAGGCTGAAACACCCCCAGGCTATTGAAATAGAGAAAGAGTGAGTGTGGCAGGGAAGCTGTCATGATCAGGGCACTGAACGATTGGAAACCCCACGCCAGAGTGAGGTTCCAGGATGACTCCAGTTGTTGCCATGAACAGGTTATTTCACCCTTCCTCCCTTGTATTTTAGCCTCAATGCAGCCATCAGGCATCACTATCACAGCTGGACATTGCTGTTTGTTGCCTGTACAGCGAACGCACCAGAGAGTCCCTGATCTTAACCAGGAGTTCTTGTAGAAACTACCAGATTAATGCAGAATTAAAAGGTGGCCCCACACTCAGGATCTCTGTGCCCAGAGGAAGTGCACTTTTCCTCTGCCTTTCCTGGAATGAAGGCTTGTCCAAATACAAGTACAGAGAGTCAGAGTTGGGTATTTGAAGGGGAGAACTTCAACTGGCCTCTAGTGGTTTGCTCCCCTTCTGTTTTGCTCTCCAGCTGTTCTAGATGGAAATGAGGAAGAAAGAGTTGTTCCCTGGATGGGAAGGGATCATAGCCATGATCTCCCTCCAATTGTGTCTAGCTTCCTCCTTGGACATAATGCCTGAGATATCCCTGGAGATGAAGAGCACCAGGGTACGTCCCTCCATTACTGGAGGAGGACAGTGTCACAAAAAGATAGCAATTTAAGCTGGGTCTTATGGATGGAATTTGGGCTCCATACACCTCACCTTGGCTCTCCCCCTTCCAAAGTGACAAAAAGACATGAACCTTTCTTCCTTGGCAGCATTCAGCAGCTCCATGACCGTGCGACACAGCAGTGTGCAGAGTACCGGAACCTCTATGAAAACCTGAATATCCCTGATGTGGGGCCTAGAGTAGACTGGGCCAGGATCCTGGACCAGAAGATGGTAACAGTAGCTGTATTTACATATATCTCATAACTCCTACAAGGCCAGATAGTTCCTGATATTGCCAGAAAAAAAAAGGGCAAGAGAGATCAGGGATCCACCTGCCTCCTTTCCCTTGAACTAAAGCTCAGATGGAGCTGAAACACTATGGCTCAGCGCTCTGTTATCTGAATTGGGCAACTAGTCATCTTTTACTATTGAAACTCTGTAGGCTTCTGCCAACCATCATGTGCTCAGCATCAGGCACATGGTGGAACTAACTCCGATTGCCTTAGGAAGGAAGAGGAATTTCCTCCCACTTCTTAAATCCCTAGAGGACCATTAGATTGACTTCTTCAAATTAAGAACTACTAGAGAGCTAGCAGGTGGAGACATCCTGCTGCAGGCTGAAAGGTTGGAGAAGGTGATGTCCTCAAAAACTTTACAGCCATAAGTCCTATGACTTTATTCTATAAGTTACGGGAGTGCCCAGTTTGGAGAAAACTTGGGTTCCCTTGAAAGCTGGATGATAATTATGTACATCCACTGTATGTCATTGCTGGAAATGTGGCTGGCTTAGCTTAGATTTGTAGGCTAGAGGGCCAGCTGGGGTTATATGGCTTGGCTGTCTTCTCTTTGTCCCTCTGAGTGGCTGAAGAAATGGCAGCCAACAGGAATCTTGGTAAAGAACCTCGAAGTCCCATCCCTTCCCTTCCTCCTGGAATGGTATCAGACCTTTTTATACTCTGCCTGTACTCACTCTGGTCCCTCCCTCCCTGAAACAAGAACTTTTGCATTAGTTTTTGCATAACTCTTTGCACAGAAAGAAATCAACACAGGACAGTATGGCCCCAGCATGCCAGAGCTGGAAAAGCAAATAGCTGAGCACAACATCCTCCAGAAGGAGATTGAAGCCTATGGCCTGCAGATCAAGAACCTCCGCTCTGGGGTAAGACGTCCCCCTATCTCTTGCTTGTGCTTGTCTGCCCCACTCAGGACCCTGCAGGTGCTGTGCTGCAGAGGGTGCACGGGAGATCTGAGCTAGGACAGATCTGTCTAGGTGGAGGCCAAGGGACCTGTTCTTGAATGATTTCTAAAGTGCTGCCCATAAATCAGCTTACCAGCGCCTATCACAGCTCGGTTTTTGGTAACGGCTCTTTTCTCCTTTTTTCTCCCGCCTTGGTCCTGGATATATTATAACCCAGGATGTGGCAGATTTGAAGAGCCAGTACAAGGACTTGCTGGTAAGATTCTCAGTGGCTTTCTGGACAGAGAGGGTAGTGTAGCAAGGTGACTCCCCAACAGATAGGGAATTCCCAGATCAGGGTGGGAGCTCTCTCTAGTGTTGCACAGTGAAGTTGTCCCTCATTTTCTTTCCCTTTGCTCTCCCCATCTTGAAATGGGTGTAAATAAAGAGTAAATTTGTTGCCCTCAGAGGATTGCTCAGGGTAAGATCTGGGCCTCTTTTCTTTATGGGACATCACTCTGGAGTTGCCTATGTATCCATGAGCACAGGGTTACAGATACCAGCAGCAAGAAACCCCATCCCAGCCCACGGGATATTCCAGATCTGCACTGCAAACTTTGAGGTTTGCATCGATCCCTATCGAGGATTCCTGAGAGGAAATGAGCAGTCAGAACAAAGAAGATGGCCAGAACAAAGGTCCTGGGTTTATCCAGCTGAGCCCATAAGGATTAATGCTGAAGAAGGGCATTTGTGAGAAATATTTCAGAGCTGAGGCTGTTCTCAGACTCTCTGAGGCACTAGTCCACACCTGAGATTCTGGTTAGACAAGCACACCCTGTTTGTGAAGGAGGGAGAATGAACGACAGCCCCATCAGATAAGAACAAGTGGTTGCAGATGCCTCATAAAGGTCTCAGGGAATCTCCTGGTGGATGTACAATGTGAGCAGGGTCCTGGGGAGGAAAAGGAGGGGAACTGGCTTCTCACTCCAAGCACCAACACCCTCTCTCTCCTGTGCATATGGGCAGAAAGCCTCCATCTGGCGAGGGCAGAGCCTGGGCAGCCTGTACCAGCACCTCCAAGGCTGCACCAAGGAACTGAGCTACCTCACAGACCAGCAGAACAAGATCCTGAAGCAGGACTGGAGCGACCAAATGATGGATGCCCAGACGGTGCGTCGGGAGTACGAGGTGAGTGCCAGGGGACAGCAGTGTGCCCCAGCCGTCAGGAGCTGGCCACGTCTGGTGTGAGCTTTGTGAGGTGGATCCCTGCCTCCTACTCACCCACCAGTGCTTTTCCAGGCATTGTAGCACCGAGCACAGAAACGGGCAGGAGAGAGGCGCTGGCTGTGCGCTGGAGCTAGGGGTGAGCCGTTCTGTGCGTCCTTGCCTGTCCCGTGAGCTGGCACGTGCTGTCTCATGCTGGGAGCAGAGCTGTTGGTGAGGCTGTTGGTGTTCAGATGTATGGAAGGGGCTCAACATCACGTCAACTTCAATGTCCAAAGTACAACAGCCGGTGACAGCTATACTCTGGGACTAGGAAGAAGACAGGGATAATTGCTGAGGAAAATGCACTTTGTACAAATGCCCTGATGCTTTCTCGGGCCCTAGCAACATCCTGGCCTGTGATTTGTTCTAGCTATGCTCAACCACTTCCTATGGAAAAAGGAGGTCTATGTTTAGGGAGCATCTTCTCTGCTTTACGGGGTTGGTGCCCAGGGGGGACACCTCTGTGCTCCCCACACACTCTTACTGCAGTGAGGTTTTTCTTCCCCTTCAGGAGTTCAAATCCACTGAACTGCTTAGCCAGGAGGAGTTTGTGAACAGTCTGCAGGACGATGGTGACAGGATGATTGAACTAAAGCACCCAGCTGTCAAGCCAATTCAGGTAGAGAAAAGAGATCTCCTCTGAAACCCTGTAAGAGAAGGGGGGAGCTTTACATAATCTGTGAGTCAAGAGCCAAGAAATGGGTTTGAAGAGACCTTTTCACCTGTTCTGCAGAGCTGCCACGTACCTTTTCTCCCACATCGTACCAGCCACATTGCAGTAGTATCTTTGTGTCTTCCCCAGCCCTATGGGGGAGCTGGGAGCAGTGCAGACCCTTCACCCCTTTCAGAAATCTCCAGGATAGCATGACTAATATCTGTGTGCTGGTGTCTGTCTGCTCTCAATCATCTGATGCTCAGAGGTGTGATTGATGCAGCCATGTTGATACCACTGTGAAATTCCACATGTGACATGAATTCTCCCAGGTGAAACCAACTCCCAGCCACCAGAGTTGTATTTCCAACCCTGCAGACACAGTGGCAAGCAGAGCTGGGCTCACAGCCACCCACACCACTGGAGTTAGAGCTAAAACCCCATGAGAAATAGTGGCTGCTGTGTATGAGCTCGGTCACTGCAGAGCAGATGTCTTTGCTCATGTCCAGGATCAGGCAATGCCTGTGAATAGCTTTGCTGCTGCTCAGCAGCAGTCTTTACCTCTTGTCTGATCTCTGGGACTCCCGCGGAGAGGAAATGAGGAGTGGAGGGAGGGATGGTTGGACTAGCCAAGTCCCACTGAGACATGCTGTGTCCCCCCTAGGCTCACCAGGAAGCCTTGAAGAATGAGTGGCAGAACTTCCTGAATCTCTGCATTTGCCAGGAGAGTCACCTGAAAAGTGTGGAGAGCTATAAGAAGGTAAAGAGCAGATGGGAGAGGATGGGCCATGGGGTAGCAAGGTCAGGCTAGAGTGGGTAGTCTGGGTCCTGGGAGCATAGCCAACGAAGGAATTAGGATGGGAGATCTTTTATTTGCACCTGGTCAGGATATTTTGAGGAAATGTCTCAGAACACAGTCCTTTAGTGCTGCAATGAGGGACTGGGTCCCAGCTTGTCTGATCCACCCTACTGCTGGACCAGCTAGTGTACTGACCTGGAGAAGAGGCGTAGCTGAGGGTTATTACCTGGTTGTTACCTGGTAAGTGCCTGTTGGCTGGGATTAACATGCTTGTGGCTAAGGCATTGGAGAGTCCTTGTGCAGGCATATGCTTCGAGGGTGGCCTGCTGGGTTTTGTGAGCCCCAGGCATATTGTGGAGGGACCCTTGAGTCCCCCACTGGGGTGGGGAGACAACAAAGTCCTCCCGTCCCTGACAGTTTTCCTACCCACATATCTAGTTCCAGGATGATGCTGAAGCTGTGAGCTGCTCCCTGAAGAAGATGAACTCTGACTTGGACACCAAATACAGCAAGTTTGACAAAGACAGCCCTGGGGTGGTGTCAGATCTGCTGCTTCAGCTGGAGGTGAGGTCTCCATGGTCTGCGGCACTAACTAGACTTAAGGGACTCTCACGTCTCAGACATAGACCAAATATTACTGCATCTCTTCTATAAATAAAAACTGGGAAGGAGATGAGGTGGGTAAATAACCCTCCAGCTTTGTGCTAGGGAGCAGAAAACTCATGGCAGTTCTGTGCTCTGGATGGGAGATAGCCCCAGTAGAGTCCCTGTAGCCCCAGAAGGTCCATGTTCTTCACTGTGGGGCAGTGACCTCTGGGAAGGCATTGATCTCCATCGGTAACACACAAGCAGGCCCCAGGTCACCGTCAGAGTAAATAAGCAGCACGCCGCAGGGGAGAAAGGTGTGTTTTCCTAAACACGAGGCACTTGGATTAGAGCGTCTGCAGAGAGCAAGAGCCGCTGGCATGCAAGCAGTGGGTGAAGGCTCTCCCGGCTTCTCAGCGCTCTCTCATGAGCTAAGAGCAAGGGAAAGAATAAAGAAATCTGACCTCAGGGGTGAGATGCAGACAGGAAAGGAATGTTCTCCAGGAAGAGAGGGAAGGGACACATTCAGTATAGTATCTTCTCATACATGTAATACATTTCGCTCCCAAGAAGTGCCTGGGTCTTGGTACCTTGTGATTCTGAAATGGAGCTGCCTCTTGGCTGGTCCCTGCTCCTCTTCTGAGAAAAGAAACTACTCCAGGAGATTTAATATTATCAGTGAGGATCACCCAAGGTTAACTAAGACAGGCTGTTCCTTCAAGGGTAGATCTGTCATGAGTGGGTGAAACAGAGGAGAGTGTAGAGAATGAAGAAGGGGGGAAGAGGACATGGAGGGATAAAAAACAGAGGAATTCCTGACTCCACCCTAGCAATGACCACCTAAGAATGGACAACTGCCTATGGCATACTCACAACAGTGTGAACTGTTGGTGTCACTCTGTTCCTTCTCACCCAAACCTGGTCACAGCAACTGTCTTTGCTGCTTTTTCTAGAATGAGGAAAAGGTGGTGAAGCAGGCGGAGAAGAGCATCACTGACCTGAAGAGAAGGAGCAAAGAGATCAGCCCACTGAAACTGCGCAGGATGAGTCCCTCCCAGCCCCTCACCTTGGATACCCTGTGTGACTGGGATGCTGGAGATGTGAGGACCCAACCAGTGGTTACCCTCAGGAGAGGCGGGCAATTGCATTCTTCTTTGATTGATCTAGTCATTTTTTGCTCCAGGGTGGGAGGAATCCAGCACAAAACATCCCCAAGTCAAAGGATGGGAGGTGACAGCTCTTTTGGGAGTCTTATGGCTTCCCAGGGTAGAGATGGTTTCCATGGTAGAACCAAAGCACCTGTAGACCTACAAAAGCCACAGTTCCCTGCCAAATTCTGTCTCTGTCGGTCCCTTGGGAGTCACCTTCTTATCCAGTGGGAGCCTTGCTGGTGATAAGGAGTGGAACTGGCCCAGCTTTGGAAAGCCAAACCTCTCACTAGGTTTTGTGCCTTTGTTCCAGGTGCAGCTGGCCAGGGGCGACAAGTACACTCTGAAGGATAACAGCAACCAGGAGATGTGGGTGGTGCAGAACAGCACTGGTGTGGTCCAGGAGGCACCTGCTGCTTGCTTCTCCATCCCTCCACCAGACCCTGAGTCCATGGACAAGGTCAATAGGTGAGTCTGCAGTGGAGAGCCTGACTCACAGAGACATTCAGACTTGCTCTTTGGTCGTAGACAGCCTGGCTCCCGTAAGCTGCAGAGAGCTGGAACAGACCTCTTGGCTGCCCAGTACTAAAGGGTCTAGCACCATCCCATCTCCCTGCTGAAGAGGGATTGTTCCCAGTTATCTCATTCAGTTTTCTGCCATTCCTCACCAGCACTGCACACTGCACAGACCTTGCAGTCGAAGAGTTTGCTGGCAGTCAAGCTTGATTGCTTTACTTAAACATGTGGCTTGCATAGGTTTGACCCAATCCATTTCAGAATGAGATTGGGCCTTGAGACTTGCCAAACAGGTCAGAATTATCTCCCGCCAGCTGAGCTCTGGTATGTATTTTCACGCACCCCCAGCTGGAGACTGAAATGTATTTTTTGAGCCAGTTTCTGTGGTTCCCATGGCAAGGGGTGGTAGTGCAGCAAGCTGACGTTGCCTTCTCAATCGTGTCCCTAGGTGCTTAGATAAAGCAGCGCTGCTTATGTGCTGTGATCAGGCCCACAGACCAGATTCAGCAGTAACTGGGCATACTCATGACAGGATTTTGGCTCCTAAGTCACATGGGCATGATTATTTCATTGCATCATTCTTTCATTCTTTCTCCCTCTCCACACGCCCCATATTACTGAATCCTTCAGATCTATACATTTCGATTTAAAAAAAAAAAAAAAAAAAAAAAAGAAATGCAATGTCCCCCTAGATAACAGCTTTGCAAGTATTGCCCAGAAAGCTCTGCTTGTCCTTTTAGGGCCACATCTGCTGACAGCGGCAAGTGCTGCTGTGATGTGAGCGACCTTTCAGGCTTTGTTAGCTTCTGGCAAGGATTGGGAAACACTGGCTCCATTGGAAGGAATTATCACTAGCACCGATCAGACGTTCTTGCTACTCTTCCCTTTCTTAAGGGAAATTTCTGAGTTACAAAAGGCTGCTAGATCTCAGCGGTTCAGCAGAGGCACGAAGCTGCTCCAGGGCCAGGCTCTACTGAGGCTTGCTCAGTGCAGCAGGTTTCCTATCCTGATGGCTGATGCTACTCCTCTTTGCTCGCAGGCTGGAAGGGGAATTGAACACCGTGAAGCAGAAGCGAGCGGCAGTTCAGAACACCCTGAGGCACAGCCACAAGGAGCCGGTTCAACCCAGCCAGCAGGGTATGTCAGCTTGTTAATCACACCCACTCCATAGCAAGCCCGTGCACCTCCTTCGAGCTGACTCTGCTGTGTGCTGTCAGCAAATCTCCTAGACCTCACTGTGAGGATAGCACACACCCAAGCAAGCAGATGTACCTGTGGGTCCATGTGTGAATGCCTTGTGCCCGACTGAAAAGGGCAGCAGATGGGATAACCCAATTCTGGGTGCTGCGAAAGACTCACTTGGATGATCCTGGGTCTTTCTGAGACCTCTGAGATTGTCCTCTCTGTCCATCAACAGCTGCAGAGTATCTTGGGATGCAGGGGGATGTGCCTATCCAGATGCTTTAATTAACCCTCCTTTGGGATCTGAGTCCCTCCCGGTTCCTCCTCTTTAGCTAGGGGTTGTAGAATAAGGAGGCAGCAATGGCTAAATACTAGCCCCTGGATAGCTATACAGTTCGCACAGCTGTAGATCATAAGCTCCAGTGAAGCTGAGCAGGAGTGTGTTTGCATGGCACCACATGGTGGTCTTTGCCCCTTCTTTAGATGTGAACTCTAGCCTACAGGGCCAGAGCTGAAACAATTTTCCTAAGTCTTTGCAAAGAGTAGGTCTGTATGTGTGCGTGATACTCTGCGGGTTAGAAATGCTAACTGTTTTATACTCACATTTACAGTTTACATTTACAGCTGCATAAAAACCCCATGCTCAGGATCAGCCTATATGTGCTTCAACTCTACCTGATGCACAAAGAACAGAGCTTTGCAGCAGGTCATGTGAGACAGCTGGAGCTTTAGGGACCATATATGCAAGATCTCAGGGGAGAAGGCCATATTCCAACACTGGGATGATAAATGAGAAATGGGACTTACCCCCGCTGTGTCTCACTGCAGCTCTACCTAGAAGCACCCCCATAGCCCAGGATGACCCCCAAGCTGACCAGCTTCTCAACAGCCTGGAGAGTGTTGGCAAGGACCTGGTCCAGGTAGAGAAAGAGGTCTTGAACCGAGTGAGGTCTCCAGTGAACTACAGTGATCCCACAGATGACCTTGCCAAGAGGATCAAACACCAGCGGGTAAGTGCTTCTTAGGGCAGCTCAAGGGTAGAATGAGTTTGGTAGTGCTCTGTCCTTGGCCCAGAACAGGACTGGCATGGGATTTACATGGGAGATAACAGCTTGTTCTATGAAGGGGAAAACTATGTGACCAGACTCTGGGACCAGATCCTAGAGAAATACAAGCCCTTCCTTTGGCTCAATTCTTCAGCAAGGTGGTCTGTCCTTTTCGGAGCTGTGGACCAGGTGCTAGTCTTGGGGACCCTTCAGCCCTGTCATGAGGATGCTATCCCCCTTCACCCTCAAGCTTATAGCATAAAAGACACAAGATAGAGGGAACTGGCTCACCTGATGGGGAGTACAGTCTGGTAGGTGTGAAGGGGTCAGGAAAAAAGATACTGCCCTGGAGGCTCCTGTCTTTTCTCCGAGATAAAGTCTGGGTCCATAGTAGTTCAGCTCATTATATCTTCATCTGTGAGCCTTTGCCAAGCCCTGGCAGAAGGATGGACTCAAGCAGGTAGGTTTCTTCATCTCTGTTCATTCTGATATCTTCCCTACACCCTGCCATTGCCAGACAGTCAGAGTCTGGATGGAGCTGTGCTTGTAGGACCCACACCTTACGAGGCACCCTGTGCCCACACAGCAAAATTCAGTCTAGAGGGGGACACATTTCCTTAACAGCACTGCTCTGACTCTGTTTGGTGACTCTGCTTCCATCTGATGTGCCAGGAAACAACAAAGAAACTTGAGAACTTGGGGGCTACCAAGGATGCCTTGCAGAAGGAATGTGAGACCTACCTTTCCAAGAAACCCACGAGCACCTCAGCCTCCCAGCTTCCTGTCACGCTGAATGCCCTCAGGAACAAATACAATGATGTCAAGGTGCTCTCCAGTCTATACAGTGAGAAGTGAGTGGTGACGGCAGGGCCTGATGGGGATGAGGGAGGGAAGACCTTGCAGAGAGGTGTCAGCACAAGAGCATGAGACCAAATGCATTGGGTCAGGATATACAGGCATCTGTGGAAGTCCATCTAGCCTGGGGCAGGTTGGAAACCTTCCATTCATTATCAAAGACATTTCTGAAGGAGTTACTGTTTGTAATCCATGCTCAGATCCCCTCACTGGAGAAAGATAACCATAGGGGTGTGTGTTCTAGGTTGAGCAATGCCATGTGCATTGCAGTGCAACACATCTCACTCTGAGTAGCATAGCTGCATTGTGGCTGCACGCTGCTTGTCCTCCGCCACGCTGCAGGAGCCCCTAATGTTAAATAAGCCTAGACCTGCAGAATCAGAGAGAAAAAGAAGAGAATGGGGTCTTCTATAGCTAATCCTGCCTTGTCATCTTCTCTTCCTCAGGGCCAATGCTGCTCTGAACCTGGAGACTCAGATTGAGAACACAGACAAGATCATCAGCACATTTGAGTCCAAGCTGGCTCAGGATAGCATCATTCCTGCCTCCCCCAATGCCTTGCAGGATCGAGCCAATGATCTGCAGGTAGGGGAACTTCAGGCTCTTCATTAGGGATGAGAGATCTATAAGCTCAGGTAGCAATGGATGGGGGAGCTGGACTTTGCTTATTTGAGCACTCCAAGACACAGGAGGTGATGCCTTTCCAAGGACACCAGCTTTTTCCTTGAAGACTGCCTTGGTGCTGCAGGCTATCTTGCATTTACTAGCTAGAAAAAGTCTGTCTCTCCCAAACAACTTTTAGGGTCCCTAAAATAGTCTATAAGCCCCCTGTCATCTAACCCAACTGCCCACTTTTTTCCTCCTGTGCATTCACTGTTGCTCTGCCCCATGCTCATCTCTCCTCTCTCTCCTGCTCCCAGTCTCCTTGTCCCATCATCAGCTTCTGCACTGACTCACAGTGACCCTTTTAGCCTTTCCCCAAACCTCTTTGTCTTTTCCCTTCTGCTCCGTGCACCATCCAACCCACTTTGCTTCACATCTTCTTTACTGAATAAGTCTTGCTGCTCCATCTCTCTTCCACATCACACTGCATCTTTCATGTCACGTATCCATCTCAGAGAGCTTGACCGCTGCATAGTTAAGGATAGTACTGAGGAGGGTGTTTCTCTCTGGGTGCATTGACAAATGCAAGCCTAGAGGTGTCTTTTTCCTCTGCAGAAGATGAAGCGGGACCTGGTGGCCCAAGAAGACTTTGTGCTGAAGTTGAACCGGGGTCTCAAGGATGCTGAGCATAGCTGCAGCGCTGTGCAGAACAACTTCCAGGAGTATTGCCCTGACTTACCTCGGCAGAAGCGGGAGGTGCAGCTTCTCAATGATCGCTACCATGCTGTTGCAGACCAGCTAGATCAGCGGTGAGGAGCTACAGGGTCTTCTGCACTGTCGGAGTCATGACTTCCTCTTAGCTAACATGGACTAGCTTTAGAGTCAGAGCCCCAAGAGAATGTACTTCATCACAGGATCCTGATCCACACATCCCTGCTGTTGTAAGGGGACCAGGTCTGGCAGTGGTGTGCAGACCCCACCTTCCTATGCATGGCACAGTCGTTGTCTGAGCTGCCAAACAGCTGCAGGAGAGCAGTGTTAAGTGGCCCCTGCCTGACCCAGCTACTCTATTCTGGGAAACCTCAGTGCTTAACAGTGCTCACGGGCAAAGCTGGTGATTTCCTGCCTTTTCCTTAAATCTTTCATCTCCTGAGTTGTGCTCATGCTGCAATAGCAAACCTGATGAACACAGAGGTGGGCTTCCTGTTCAACTTATATTTGCAGTGGTAACATTCACCACAGTGTCCTTTTAGAAACTTGCATGTGAATCTTTTCCCCTTAATCATCCCACTCCCCCTCATGCTGTGCAGAGAGAAGACTCTCAGAGGTATCAGCCTCGCCTACCAGCAGTTCCAAAACTCTAATGAGAACCTGATGTTCTGGATGAACAACCTACCTAAGTACCAAGTCAAGACCACAGATGGGCCAAGCCAGATCAGTTACAAGCTGCAGGCACAGAAGGTGCGTTCCAGGGCAAGCATCACAACCTGAAACATTACAGGGATGAGGGAATTTTTTTTTGTGAGCGATGTGGTAGATAGCACCAATTAGCTCCTGGTTGTGTACCCCTGCCACAGTGCATGAACTGGAAAAATGAGACTGTGAGTTGCAGCATGCAGATAATGCATCTTGCCCAACTGTGTTCATCCACAGTGCTCGTGTTCTCATCTGTGCTAGTCACAAGCACCCAGGCTGATATACTCCCCATGGAGAGAACACGTTCGTACCCTGAACGGCCGTGCCCAAGCTACCTATATAGTGCTGACATGCTGCACTTGGGCCCTGCATCTTTCTCTCCATGACTAGATCTTAAGCTGGCTAGCTCAGATGATGTGATGTGGAGGTGTCTGTGTCAGCTGGTATTTATCTCAGGTGTGATAAATCAGTGAGGCAGGGAGCAGGCCCCTTGTACTAGTGAGAGTGCAGCCAAGATAGGCCAGGAGGCTCTTCCTACATGTCCCCTAGTTCCCATCCTCCCCTCTGCTACTAGAGTAAGCTGCAGCCCTTGCTTGAAAGAGTATTACTGTGCTTCTGTCTTTCTGCCCATTCTCAACACTGTGTCCCTCTCCTGCAGAGGCTGGTGGAGGAGATCCAAGGAAAGGAGCCCGAGAAGAATGCAGTGGTCAGACTATCACAGAACGTGCAGTCAACCCTAAACGTATGGTTGAGTTCTCCCACTCAGCACTCCCCTAGTGTCTTGCCCGAGATATCCTGACTGATTCTTCTGTTTCTTCTTTGAACAGGACTATGAACTCCAAGCAGGCAAATACAGTTCCTCTCTGGACCCTTCCCTGACAGACTTTGCTGCCAAGAGGCTGCGTGTAACCCCCTTACAGGAAAGCATCCAGGCCCAGGTAAAACATTAAGATGAAGTCCTGAAAACTCAGGGAAACTCTGTCATGTATCTCTTACCCAGCCCTGTTTTCTCCGCAAGGCCTTAATCCACTCTCACAGTCACAGCTGATGATGGTCCTAGTTGCAAGGACAAATGTTATCAGTGATCACTTTGTCTAGCATCACTGGGCAAAACAGCATATGAGATCCAGAACTAGGAATGCACCCTGTACCTTTGACTGAGATTGCTGATGATGCCTCCTTACCTTATTGTGTTTGAAAATAAACGCTCCAGGGCAGCTCCAGGGGTTGCACAGGCATTGCTTGGTGCAGATGTATTTAATGTTCTCCTCCAGACCCTTTTATTTACTGCTTCTCTGCATTTGGATCAACAAGAACAGTGTAGATCATTGCTGTTTTGCAAGATCTCTTGAGTTTTGAGTAGGACTTGGCATTTGAATATAAACCAGAGCTTTGTGTAGGAACAGCTCTATTTCCGAAAGAATCCAAAGCATTTTTCCTGGAGTGGGTTTAGAGGGCCCTCAAGCCCCTGACTCATCTCTGCAGTAGTATGGCAAAGAGCAGGTCATTTTCCACCCTTACGAGCATTACTGCTGAATGCTGTGTTTGCTTTGTCACATTTTCTCTGAATCTAGAGGCCTGTTTTAGTAGTGCATTAAAGACTGGTTCCCACATACCTGTGCAGAACAGATGATGGATGCTGGGGACAGGACTGAGCCAGGGTTTCTCCTGTGTGCTCTCTCCGGTTACATCCAACCTCCTTGGGCTATTTGCCAACTACTGTTGACGCGTGGCCCAAGGTGAGGTTGGAGGTCTGAGACTTGCAGAGGCTTTTAGGCCTCTAACTGGCTTGCAGATAAAGGTGACTGGATCTCTTAAACAAGCCCTTAGAACTCTCTGTGCCTCAGTTTCCTTAGAAAGTCAGAGGTGATAACACTAATCCCTGGAATGATGCAGTACACAAAGTGCATCATGGTGAAAGGGGAGGTGGGAGATGTGATACATCCAACAGAGCTGTGCCAGGGCAAGTGGGACAAGACCCTCACAGCTGTTTCTTTTTCAGGAAAATGATGTAACTAAGCTCTACATGGAGCTGGCAGCAGAAAACCAACAGCAGCTCATCCGGCTGGAGTTTGCCAAGAAGATTGTTGAGAAGGTACCTGCTAACAGCTTGTGGCAGGATTGTGGTACTTTACCCTCACTTGTCAGCTGGAGGGGTAGAAATGACCTTTCTAGAGCTGTCTATAGCCTGTTCAATCTGTGATCCCTACAACTGTCCCCAGATCTCCATATTCGGGTGTTAGGAAGGGCAGAAGTGGAAAATATTACTAGAAAAGGCTAAAAGTGACCAAAGTTTCACTGACATGGTTGTGACATTCAGACCATCATCTCTGTGGGCCCTCAACCCTTTATGAAGCTGTAGTTTATGATAGATGAATTAAGAATCTTAACTCCTCTTCTCAGTTTATGTATAAAATTAATGCTCGAAGACTGAGCATTTTAGAGATTCATCTGTGAACATGCCCAGAATTTATTACTCACAATGTTAGAGGAACATCATAAGCCACTAGGGTTTTATATCTTTCTAGGGCTTGATGCACTAGTTGGAAAGTACTCCAGTCTGGATGGCTTTCGTTTGCTGTGCCTAAAAAGGGCAAGTGATTAAACTCCAGTGCTTTATGCTGTTACTATGAACCACCTGTGCAGCAGGAACCAAGCACATTTTCCTGCACCAGTCAGAGCACAACAGGGCACCATAAAGCACCTTTGTAGGCTGCTGCGGCATCTCCCTGACAAGTGGAAACGTATTAAGATGCACTATCAGTTGTTTGAAATGGTGCGAGTCTCCTCAGTTGCCACTTACAAATGTCCTTATTTAGAGACTCCCTGCAGTTTCTGTACCAGTTCTGCCTCCTACTATGCTTTTTCATGGAAAAGGCCTCTGAACTGGATTCAAGGAATGACTTTGTTTCCCTGCCTTTTCTTTAAAGACCTTCTTGTTTTTCACTTGCAGAAGGAAATACATGAGGATGTTCAAGCTGTACATGAGAAAACGCAGCAATCTGAAAACCAAGCCATGTCAAACAGGGAACTTGAGGAGCTGATATCACAGTTAGAGGCGGAAAGGAGGAAAGTGGCCAAGATTGAAGCAGATCTGGAGGCACACAGAAGTAAGCTGCTGCTGTTGAAAACTCAGAAGCCCATTGAAAGAGTGGAAGAAAAGGAAGTGGTAGAATATTATAGAGACCCACAGGTGGAGAGCAACCTGTCTGAGATGACACAGCAGATTGCAGAGGAAGGCAAAAAGAGGAAGAGCCTTCAAGAAGACATTGAAGTGATGAACCAGAAGCTTGCCCAGATGGGGAAGGAGAAGGCAGCTGTCCCTGCTCAGCTCCTTACCAAAGAAATTACGAAAATTGAAAGGGATCCGAGCCTGGATAGCGAAGCAGCCAGTCTGCGGCAGGAGATCAAGCGTCTCCAGGAGGAGGGCCTGGCTGCTGCTTCTGAACTTGAGCAGCATAAGAGAGAGCTACACATTCTGGAGCAAAAGCAACCTAACATCAGAGAGAAAGTGGTGGTGAAGGAGCTGATCAAACTCGAGAAAAACCCAGAAACACTGAAGTCCATTAGGAATCTACAGCTACAGATTGATGAGGAAGCCTTCAAGAGGAAGTCTGCAGAGGAGTCAATAGTCAGGGTGAAGAACAAGATTGAGGAGGTGGAAAAACTAATTGAAACAGTAGAACCCAAAATTATTGTGAAGGAGGTGAAGCAGGTGGAGCAGGACCCAGAGTTATTGAAAGAGTCTTCCAAGCTTAAAACTCTGATTGAAGAAGAGAGGAGCAAGAACTTGATGCTTATAGGTGAGCTGGGAGAGCTGCAAAGCCAGTACAGTGTTGCAGAGAAGCAAAAACCAAGGGTGGAGGTTAAAGAGAGGGTCAATGAGATCTTCCTGGTGGATCCAGAAACAGAACGGGAAATTGCACACCTGAAAAGGGAGCTACAAGAAATTACTCTTAAAAGGACAAAGATTGACAGCGAAGTGGAGGAGGCCTTAGCAGAGCTCAACGTCCTCAGGTCACAGAAACCTGTGGTAGAGTTTAAGGAAGTTACAGAGGAGGTGGTAAAACATGAGAAGAGTCCAGAAATTCTTAGAGAAATCGACAAGCTGAAACAACAACTCAATGAACTAGTGAACACCAATGGCAGGACCCAAGAGCAGCTCATTAGGCTGCAGGGTGAAAGAGATGAATGGAAGAGGGAGAGATCCAAGGTGGAAACCAAGTTGGTCAACAAGGAAGTCATCCGATATGAGAATGATCCACTCTTGGAAAAGGAAGCTGACCGCCTCCGCCAAGAGGTGCGTAACATGTCTCAAAAGAGGAGAGCTGCAGAGGATGAAATCTATGACTTGCAGAATAAATATATGCTATTGGAGAGGCGAAAGCCAGAGGAAAAGGTAGTTGTCCAGGAGGTGATTCTGACTCAAAAGGATCCAAAGCTCCGAGATGAGCACAACAGGCTGAGTCGGAATCTGGACGAAGAGGTGAGCAACAGGCGCCGTCTGGAACGTGACGTGCAGCAGCTTCGTGCGCTGGTGGAAGAGCAAGAGAAGTTGCTCAATTTTCAGGAGGATCGAAGCAAGAGGCTTGCACTGGAGAAGGATATGAGACAAATAACTTTGAGAATAAAGGAGCTGGAGGAGAGCCCAGCCCCAGTGCAAGAAAAGATCATCATGGAAGAAGTGGTCAAGCTGGAGAAGGATCCAGTCCTTGAACAGTCTGCCAGCAACCTGCGCTTGGAGCTGGACCGTGAGAAGATGAAGGTCCTGAACTTGCAGAGAGAATGCAAGAACCTGCAGATGCAAGTTGATGTCCTGCAGAAGAAAAAATCTCAGGAGAAGACCATCTACAAGGAGGTGATTCGGGTGGAAAAGGACAGAGCACTGGAGAGTGAACGTGCACGCATCTGGGAACTACTGAACAGGGAGAGAGGGGCCAAGCAAAAGGCAGAAGAGGAGATACGACGGCTCAGAGAGAAAATTGAGAGAGCTGAAGGCATGAAAAGGACATGGGCTCGTGAAGAGACAGAGCTGCAGAAAGCCAGGAACCTGGCCATCCAGGAGAGAGCCAACATGGAGAGTGAACTGCGGGAGCTGGAGAGGCAGAAGCAGCAGAAAGTCCTCTTCCTTCAAGAGGAGTCCAAACTGCTCAACCAACGAACTGAGAATGACAGGCAGAAGAAGAAACAGCTGGAACATGAGTTTTCCCTGTTAGAGGCAGATATCCTGAGGGAGAAGGACCAGATCTATGACAAAGAGCGGTTCATTCGGGATCTCCAGTCCAAGGTCAACCGGGAAGAAATTAATCATGAGACCCAGATGAGAGAGACAAACCTCTCCACTAAGATCTCTATACTAGACCCTGAGACAGGGAAGGATATGTCCCCTTATGAGGCCTACAAGAAAGGTATAATAGACAGGGGCCAGTACATCCAGCTGCAAGAGCTGGAGTGTGACTGGGAGGAAGTCACCACCCTGGGCCCAAATGGGGAAGCCTCAGTTCTCCTTGACAAGAAAAGCGGGAAGCAGTACTCCATCGACGATGCGCTAAGGCTGAGAAGGATCACAAAGGAGGAGTACCAGCTGTACCGGGATGGCAAGATTCCCATCTCTGAATTTGCCTTGCTGGTGGCTGGAGAATCTAAGCCTCCCTCATCCCTCTCTATTGGCTCCATCATCTCCAAATCCCCACTCCCATCACCCACCACCCACCAAACCCAAAACTTCTTCCCCTCTGCTTCTCAGAAGGGCTTCTGTGATGACACATCTCCCATCGCTGGGGTGTACGACACCACGACAGACACCAAGTACAACATCAAGACTGCCGTTGCTAAGAAGCTAATTGATCCCATGACAGCTCAGAAGCTCCTGGAAGCCCAGGCTGCCACAGGAGGCATCATAGACCTCATCTCTCGTGACCGGTTCTCAGTCCACAAGGCAATTGAAAGGGGGCTGATTGACAGGACCTACATGCAGAGACTGCTCAATGCCCAGAAAGCTTTCACAGGAATTGAGGACCCGGTGACCAGGAGGAGGCTGTCCGTGGGAGAAGCAGTTCAGAAGGGATGGATGACTAAGGATAGCGCTTTCCCCTATTTGGAGGTCCAGCATCTGACCGGAGGGCTCATAGATCCCAAAAAAACAGGTCGTATCCCTGTGCTAGAAGCTGCCCAGACAGGGATGATAACAGGTGACCTTGCCAATAGGCTCCAGGATGAGTCCAACTATGAAAAAGATCTCATTAACCCCATCACTAAGGAGAAGATAAATTACAAGGAAGCCATGGCTCTTTGCCGGAAAGATTCACTGAGCAGCCTCCTGCTGCTCCCAGCCGCGTCGGAAGGGTACCAGCTTTACCACCAGGCAAGCCGTTCCCCCAAGCTCTCGCGGTTCAGGCAATGAATGGATTCAGGCATGTACGGGATCTGACTCCCTCAGGGGTTCATCCCTTTGACGCATCTTCCCCCATAGCGACAGGACCGATCACGGAGCGTCGTTTAGGGTTGCATACTCCTCTATCTTAGCTATCCCTGCTTCCCAACACAGCTTGGCCGTGCGAGGAAGAAAGAGTGATCGTGAGCGTGAGAAGGTCTGAGCACACAGCGGTCTCCACAGTTCCCCAGGTGCCACTGTGATAGCAAAGCGGGGTTGTTTGCAAGAACTCCCTTTGCAGTAGGTTAAACGTGGTTATGCCCAGAATGGGGGGAGAGCTGGAGTGTTTTCAAGTTGGGTCATTCTTCTGCATGCAATAAACATAGAAAACGTGTCTCTGTGGCTGTGTTCTCTCTGAACCCCGAAGCTGCCGGGGGGGTGGGGGGCTAACCATACCTACTGCTGCTTTGCAGTCTTATGCGTTGCAACCCAATCTGCAGAAAGATTGTGGACTCTTAATTCTCCCTCATCTCACAGTATTGAACCCCCTGAATTTCTTTCTGCATTTGAGTTTTTTTTATCTTTCAAGATTTTTTATCTTTGTCCTTAAAACTGAGAACCTATGGGCCTTCGCTCCTCTGTCCACTTGGACACCTCTGGAAGAGGGACTCAGTTACAAAAGGGTGTAGTTTCACGTTACTTTTGATCCGATCTAGGTGTAGGTAACCACCAAGTGGAGCAATATCCTTATCCCTCTTTGCCTGCCTGTCCCTGCTGCCTCTCTGGCCATAGACCAGTGATGGTGTATAATGACTTGGGTCCCTTCGCTGCTGCAAGGTGAAGACAAATCCCAAGAAATACCAAAACCACTCCCATTAAAATAGAGGGTTTAGGGGCTTGTCTTGTATCCACACAAAGGTGAAGCTGTTGCAAGGGGAGGGGTGATCTTCAGGAGCAGGCTGCAGCTGCCTGTAATCCAGCGTGATGTGAAACTGCTCTCTACAGCCCTTGAAAATCTGCCTTTGCTGAGCTTTCACTCCTCTGTGCTGCTTCCAGCGCTTTGCCCTTGCTGAAGCCCTAGCTGCCATGTGCTCCTATTGAGGTAAGGCATGAAATGTTCTTCCCTTCTCTCTAGCCTGCTCTGACTTTGTTGAATGAGAAAAATGACTTTTGTATTAAGATGAGCTGCTCTCTGCCCTCTCCTAAGGGCTCTATTAGCTGATATGGCCTGGGAAATCCAATACACCCAAGATAATCAGTGACAGCAGAGATTTTCTCTCCCTCCTTTCCTCATCAAGCAGTGGCCTGGTCCTGTATTTCTATATAGCTTGGCTGGGATTTGGAGTCTGGGCTCCAGGAAGAAATTGTTCACCTACTAGCAAGCTCAGCACAGTCACAGCTCTCATTACCTTCCTGCTGGCAGCTAGTGCTCCAAGTTAACGATTTGGAATCCAGCTATGGAAAAGCCAAGCTTCCAGTCCAAGATTTGCCCAAGTTATGGCCATGCTTTTCAAAATGCTGGTTTGTTTACATCCTGAGGCTGTTATCTGTGGCTCATCTCCACCACTGTGATCAATACAGGGCAATATTTGTTGGCTTACAACAGGAAAAACTGTCACTTCCACCTTTAGAGCATCTGGTCCCAGCCCCCTTCCTCCTGGTAGGGTGCTGCGAGCACACGGGGTGCAGCACGTTGCCTCCTGCTCATCTAGGTTGGCAGCAGGGGCTGGAGCTGGGCAGTGACAGTCCAGAAGATGCAGAAGGGAAAGCCCTGGCCTTGCCTCCTGCCAGGGTGAGCCCAACAGCCCTACAGGGCACAGGACTGAGCCCGGGTGAGGATCCCACAGCCAAGGAGCCCCTGAACTGGTGCGAGGAGCAGGCCAGCCCCAGCCCCAGCACCCTTTCCTTGCCCGGGCTCCGCGGGGCAGAGCGGTGGAGCTGCAGGACTGCTGCCGTCACAGCTCCCCTCAACAGCGAGATAAACCAGTGCTTAGTTTTGAAGCAGTCCAATAGTCAGTCACATGGTGACTCTTTTCCTGAAGTGCTGATTAAATAGGTTTGGAGAATGTTGTGAGCCAGGTAGCGCTTTGCCTCCCTTCTCCAGCCCATCATGGTGCAGTGGGTCGTAGCTTTTATTTCAACACAGCTGTTGTTGGTTCCCTCTGCTGATAGTGGTGATGGATCATAAAGTTTGAAATTCAGCCTGTTGCTTCATTTTGTTGGGCTAGGTGAGCCATAGTATTTTTATTTCTGTTTCTGGACGGGGTAAATGTCCTTGATATTTATTTCTTAATGTAGCTCTCTTAAACAAAAAACCCTTCTCTGCAGGCGCTTTGACTGGTACAACATGAGCATTTGTGTGTAAGCAACAAAGAAGCATTGTCTGTGCAAAATAAATGAGCTTTAAAACATGCATGCAAAGGCAGGGAAATGGTTCTAATAGCAGAATTCACCCATGTCTCACAAACGTGCCCCTGAGAGCTGGCTGCTATCGTATAGAGGATGTGAGATGCTGCGAGAACACAGCAGGGCTTCAGTTTTCCTGGCGCATGGCTTTCAAGCCCAGCCGCCTGCTCCCCCCTGCTCAGTCAGAAAACCAGGACTCCCCCATCCCAGCAGCTCAGCTCGCTCCGGGCAGCTGCTCCTCCAGGTCTCCTAACAGTATTTCTAAAAGCAAAGCGAACCCCCTAAAAGGCCAGCTTGGGCAAATTAGAGAGGATAACGAGCTTCCCATTTCCTGGGGGCTCCTAAACCTGCAGGGAAAGTATAGCCAGGTGGCAGAGGGCAGTGAGCAACAGGGCCCTGGGCTGCCTTGTGGTAGGGTTATCCGTCGGGATGCGAGGCGTGCTGCAGCATCGATGAGAAAGGTCGTTCGATGTAGTGAATTAAGCAGAGACGTCTGCCGCCTTTTGTCAGGTACGGAGAAGGAGCAAAATACGGAGCAAGCCAAAAGGTTAACGGAGCTTGGCTTCAGGCAGGAAGGCCACAGGCTGACAGGGGGCTTTTCCAGCGGGAAACTCTGAACGTTTCTCTCTCCTGTGCAAATTCTCTGGTGTTTAACAGATGGGGAGGGAAGCCTGTGCTACAGCCTTTCCCGTGCTACAGCCTTTCGTGTTTGAGATGTTCAGGGGCCTCTCTCCTTCACTGCATCATTTATCTGTCAATTAACCCTAGGAACGTGTCGGCTTTTGGGAGCTATCAGGTTCTGCTGAAATCAGCTCCTACGCGGAGTACATGTCTGCACATGCATGAACGCCAGTGCAGAAGCTTCGTTTTTCCTAAGCTAAAAATCTGTCTTTGGATGTTTAAGTAGAGCATAAGTCTGAACTGGTTTGAGACGGTCTCTAAAGGAACCACATCTTAACATATCAAGATGGCACTGGGCTGCAAAACCATCGGCCTCTTGTTCCACAGCACAACAGAGAGCGCATCTCTGTGGCCGCCAAGGATTTGGGCTGGAAAGGACGAAAGAAAGCGTGCAGGAGGAGATGAAGGCAGAAGAGCTCTGAGAAAGGAATGGACCAGCCGGACTGTCTTGCATCGCAATCCAGGTGTGCGACTAGACCAAACAGTAAACACCAAGCTTTCCGAACAAATGACAAGCCTTTATTTTTCCACACTGCGAGAAAATACTGCATCTGTCAAAACTACATCAAAAATTAGTGATAATTCTTCAAACAGTTGAACAGCAAAAATATGTCCAAGCCAATAAAGCAAACGAACTGAGATTACATCTGGACCAATGATGGAAACTCCGTGTTTCCACAACAGTTTTCAATTGGTGCTTTTTGCTAACTGGAACTTTTCGCTTCTCAGTCCTAAAAGCACAAAATAAGACACCCTACAGTGGTCCTTAGCTTGTGTAAAAGCAAAACGTCAGCTCTGTTAAATAACTTACATCAAACAACTTGTCTAATACTGGCAAACTCTCTCCTTGTTAGTAGCAGCAAAGGAAGGGCTGAGCAGAGAAGCACTCCTGTACCCAGAGTGGAGCTCCAGCACGCCCTGGTGTCAGGAACTGCTACCGACAAACCTGCAGCTGCACCTGCGGATGCTCCAGGGCTGGGGAGAGAGAAATCACTGTGCATCACCTTAGCTTGCTGGCTAATGCAAAGGTCAAGCTCCTGAAAGTTGCGCTCTCTCCCCCCTCATTTGCAGTCTAGCAGTTTTTGCCAATTGGTTACACTCTATCCTTCTGCGTTGGACAGCTTTGCTGGCTATAGTCTAGACAAACTTTCTCCCAGCAACAGGCTAAGAGTTTCTAAATAAGGAATGTCCCCTTGCAGGCTCCTCAGGAGAAGTGAGGTCCTGGGTCCCAGTCAGTCCCCTGCAAAGTGCCCCAAAACAGATCTGCACTGCTGCTCTGCAGAGTAAGTGCATGGGAAGAGTGCATCTTCTCATCTGCAGTGTCTCTGCAGTGTGCACTGCTCTTCAGGGTCCTCGGGGTTTCTCCAGAAGAAGTACTGGTGATTGAGGGCTGCCTTGGCTGAGATGCGCCTGCTGGGGTCATACAGTAGCAATTGCTGCCAAGAGAAAAATCCAATGGATTTAGTAATCTAAAAGTCAAATCATGGATTGCACTAGCATGTGGCTCGGCCCAGATGCAGATGTTGTTCCTTCCTCTTCCCCTCTCTGGGCTTCAGGAGTAACCCTCAGCTATAGTTACAATACGGGTTACACTAGAAGGATTTCCTGACCCTCAGGCTGGCAGTGTCCTCACAGAGCCCACACTGACCGTCCTGCTTCAGAGCTGGCACTCGGCCCCATTTAGTGACAGTCCCAAGGCTGTTTCTGCAACTGCTGAGCCCTCATTTCTCAGAATAATCTTGAACCTCCTGGCATGGCTTCTTTCAGAGCCAACAGACAAGACAGGCATAATGTTTGTTTTACAGTAAAATGGTTAAAAGCCCAGCCCAAAGGGGAGTTAAGATGTAACTGTCCTGCTGTATGTGACCCTGAGAGGATTGAGGCAGTAGTTCTGATGCTGGACATGTGTGTGACTATGGCCCAGAGAATGGGGTTCTGTGTATGGTCATTTTGCTGGGCTTGGTTATCATGGCAATGGGTCCAAGCTGTTACATAGACCTGGAATCTGAGCTGTGACTATTTGTGTCTGCTCTTCTGTTGTAGACTTCTGCATTCCTGCCTCATGCTTTCCAGCAGGAAGACCACCCTTTAAAGCTTTTCAAGAAAAAGATAGCAAGACCCTATGGCTCAAGGATCAGGTGGAACCTACAACCCAGACAGATCAGCTCCAAATATCCCTGTTGTCTACTCAGTTTGAAAAGGTCCTCCCTGCATGCAGGTCTGGTACTGAACCCCTCACTCACCGCCAGTAAGTCTCGGCCATCCCGATCTAAGTTGGGAACAATTTCCTTCATCTCCTTCCTTGCCCAGCGGGGGAAGTCCCCCTTGTAGTCAGGCAGCTGAGTCACCCCAGGCCAGGTCGCCTCTGTGGGAGTGCCCAGGGTGCGGAAGATCCGAAAGAGCTGATCAATCTCAGAGTCCCCTGGAAACAGGGCTTTCCGGGTCACCTGAGGCAAAAAAACACAGCCAGTTTCCACCTTTCCATCAGCTTTCTGCCCTGGTTCCCTCTGCAAATATCCCTGTTTTCCAGCAGACGCAACGACTGCCCAATTTAGAATGGTTACAATTCAGTGACTCTGCCAATACAGTGGTTGGGAAAGTCACAGGGGTCCATCTGGTTCTCTCCAGCCTCCCTCAGTGTACTGTGCTCCCCTCAGGCTGTCTGTCTCAGCCAGTCCCTTTTCCCTCTTCTTTTTGTCTCTAGTCCCCTCACATGGGCTCCTGCAGGCTATCCACCTTCCCTGCATACTCTCCCAGGCTCTGCTGATCTGCAGCTCGGGGGCTTTGCAAGCTATGGACACTGTTGTCATGCTGCCAGGATAAAAACAGCTGTTCAAAGTGGAGTATGGACATCTGGGAGATCAGCTTGAACCAAGGGACTGCCACCCTGTGAAGTGCCAGTTCTCTGCAGCCCACCTGAGGACACCAGAGGAAGGAGTGGCAGAAGATGTCTGTGAGAGCCATCAAAATGTTGCAGCCAGAAGACTGAAATTACCCCTTCTGCAAGGAGAGCTGTGACACTCCCATCAACCTGAAGCTGCAGCTAGATTACAGAGGGTCTTACACCTTCTGCCACGTGCCTGCTGGTGATTGATAGACTTCTCTTTGAGCCTAAGGCTAAGGATCAGCTGGATCTTTCCCATAATACACTCCCAGCTCAGGTTGGGACAGCAGTATCACAGATGTTCCAGGTCCTGTCCCTCCTTCCATACTTTCCATTGCAGTTGCATCCTCCCTGCTCACTGAAGAGACCATAAAATCCCATTCTACCATTTCAGCAAAGATGCAGCCGATGCTCCATATATCCACAGCTGTTGAATAGTATTTGCATCCCAGCAAGATTTCAGGGGCTCGGTACCACAAAGTCACCACCTGGGAAGGAATGGACAAACAAGCTTTGGCTAGTTTCCCTGCTGAACCTAGAGGCATGAGGCCTCTCTTCTCAGCTGTGCTCCTGGTGTCCAGCTGGCAGAGTTCTTCCTTTGTGGCATCATTCCAAATATAAAACAAATGCAGTGACTACAAATTGGAGCCTGCTGAGGCCATGCTCAATTACAGACATCTTGGCGACACCAAGATGGGAATTGGAAGATCTTTCTTCACCAGGGCACTCTGGAATAAATAAACCCTCTACAGAGAAGGTGGGAACCCAATGTGCAGGTGGACTGGGACAGAGGCAGTCAGCCCACTTTGTGAGGGCACCAGCTAGCGCCTTAGTTGCAGGTTAGGTTAAGAGCCTGTGCCTGGGCACAGCTGAGCCTCAGCAATGGGCTTGTCGCTTGTGATGCATGGATTGTACACCCTGCTTTCAGACGCCAGGGAGCCTCAACAGTACCTCGTGAGTGTACGTGCGCAAGGGGACTCCAAAAGCTCTTGCCAGTCCAAAATCAGCTAGCTTAATGGCTCCCACTTCATTAATGAGCAAATTTTGTGGCTTCAAGTCTCTGTGGATGACTCTGTGCGAGTGGCAGAAGCTCACACCTTGCAGCAGCTGGAAAAGGTAGTTCTAAGGAGAAAAGAGATTTCAGACAAGGCTACAATGAAACTGTATGGAAGGTTGCATCACATGAACCTACACACCCTGGACCACTTACTGACTTGCATGGGAAATATGGCCTTGTTATAATGCAACATGAGGTTTACAAGCCAGTACTCAGAGATGTGCACAAACTGCTCCCCTGCCACACCAGGACAGAAGGACTCCAATCCAAGCAGTGGCAGGCCCTTCCACCCATCTGTCACTCTGTGCAAAAGCAATTAACAGTAGATCCCTTAGCTAGCCTTGTATCAGCAGTTTGCTTTGCAGTGAGCCAGGCTGGAGAGCCTGGAAACAGCTGGGAAACAAACGCGCTGAGCGGTTGTGCCAAGAATTTTTCCCCGAGGCAATGCCTGGGATCCGAGAGGCTGAACGCCTTCAGGCGAGGATGAAGATCTTCCTGATCCAGTCTGGCTAAGAGCAGCTCAGTGCTGCCTCTGCCCAGCAGAAGGCAGCAAGGACACATGCTTACAAGAGCTCCTTCCATCCAATACCTTCACCAAGCTTAAAGGAAGGTCTCCAGTCTGGGACGAGTCCATGTACTTCTTCAGGTCCTGATTCAGATACTCAAACACCAGGTACAGTTTCTTCTGGCTGTGCACGACATCGAGGAGCCTGCAGGGGGGAAACGCAGCCGCTTCCTTCAGTCTTTTTGTGYGGGGAAGCCCTGCTACGCCGGGATGCTATGGTCTCCTACAGAGGAGCTGGGAGGGCCTTCTTCTCTAGACCTTTGGCAGCACCCCAACACCCCTCCGTCCTCCCACCACTGCTCTGTGGTCCTGTGCCCGCCCGGGCCGGGCCGAACCGCTCACCTGACGATGTTGGGGTGCTTGAGCTCCTTCAGCAGCGAGATCTCGCGGATGGCGGTGCTGGGAACGCCCTCGGTCTCCCTGCGGCGGAGCGGGCGGTGGGGCAGGCGGCCCCGCCGGGCCCCCTGGCAGCGTGGCTGCCTCTCCCCTCCGCCCCGCTGCCGCCGAGCCCGCGGGGCCCTTGTGCCGGCCCCGCCACGACGGCGGCCGCCGAGCCCCCGCCTCCGCCCCGACTCACGAGTCCAGGCGGATCTTCTTGAGGGCCACCAGCTGCCCCGTGTGCTTGTTGCGGGCCTTGTAGACCACGCCGTAGGTGCCCTCGCCAATCTTCTCCACCTTCTGGAAGGCCTCCTGGAAGGCGTCCATGGCGCCGCCCCTCCGCCTCGGCGGCGAGAACGGCCGGCCACGCTTTTTGGGGGAAAGAAATGCCAAAACGAGCGAGAGGCAGGGCCTCGGCAGGCGCCCGTCCCGGCTCGAGCACGCGTGAAGAAACCGCCGCCGCCGATCCCCGGCGTCGGGCCGCGGGCAGGAAGGTCCAGCCAGCCTCGGCGGCCCCCGGCAGGCCCCCGGGCCGGGCTCGCCGGCTCCTCTCGCGCCGGCCGGCCGCTCCCTCGTCAAAACCGACCTCGTCGGTCTTCACCGTCCGGCGTCTCCGGGCGAAACATCCTGCGGCAACCGCTGCCGGTTCGATCCCTCGCGCGATGCGCCGGCGAGCGCCGGGGCGCCCGCGTTGGGCAGACCGAGGGAGCGCACACGCGCCGCGCGAGGATCGCAGCGTGCCTGCCAGCAACCGCGGCGGGGGGACGGGTTAGCTACGGGCTCGTAAGCGAAAAAAAAAAAAAATCAAGAAAACGTGTGTAAGCGAGCGCTCAGGGCCTGGCCGGTACGAACCGCGCGGGGCCGAGGGGAGCGCCCCAGCGGGTCGCATGGCGCCGGGCGGAGAGGGGGGCCGCGGGGCGCGAGCGATCGGGGGGCCCCGGGGCAGGTTTGGGACAAACATGTAACAGA
>NW_028186258.1:1367951-1373874 GCF_003343005.1 Rhea americana
ATTTAAAAAAAAAAAAAAAAGAAAGGAAAAGAAATGCACTGTGGCCGTGCAAGCAGCAGTGCCACGGCGCCCGGGCTCTGCCTTTGCAGGGCTTGGGGGCTGCTGGTAGGGTGACCTGAGAGGGGCTGACGCCGGGCCGCCAGCTCAAACCCTTTCTTAACTGGCATAAAGACGTTTCCGGCCTCCAAAGAAATATCTCGGTCTGCTACTAGTTAACTGTGATGTCCTGATGGCTGCAGCAGATGCTGATTTTGCTGATTTGTTTTTGAAAAAACCCAAAGTACAGGAGCTGGGTGGATGGCAGAGCTGGGGCCCCGGCTTCCGACGGATCCGCGTGCCCACAGCAAACCCCAGGCAGGTTCTGTGGCGCCTCGTGAAGGTTGTGTGTGCACGGACGTGTCTCCCGCCGGAGGCACTCCTGACTTCGCTGTCCGCTACCTGGCCATTTGTTTTCATGACACTTGCAGGAACTCGGTATCTTGGATATTCCCAGCTCCGGAAAAAGGGATCAAACCTGACCATTTGGTTAAAATTTGAGAGAGGGGAAGACGGCAGGAAAACCAACAGGAGATGTGGGCTATGGATAAGCACCTCATGACAAGCATCACCTCGTGCAAAAGCAGGCGAAAATCCTGCCTCCTGAGATGAAGCTTTTGGACCTGGACTGAACCAAGAGTGTTGTGAGACAGGGATTTTGGAGCCTGATAATCATGTGCAGAAAAAATGTAAGGCCAAATTATGGCTAAAGATTATAGCTAGTGCAATAATCACTGAGCAATCTCAGGATCTTGAATCAAGCCTTCTGGTAGCATGGGACTTTGCCAATATCTATCTGTTGCATTTTGATCTGCTTCTGCACACTGGATGGCTTCAGTCCCTATTTTCTGAACATTTCACCAGCAAATCTCAGTAAATAGAAAAGGCAGCAGGTGACTGAACTCCCCCTGTGAACTCTAGTCCCAACTCACTCCCAGTTCAGGGATTCCTGTAGCAGAAGCGAACCTTATTGCTTTCACTAACATTTTATTCCCATCTCACATCTTTTTTTTTTTTTTTTTTTTGACAATTTAATTGTGCTGGGTGGGCCTGGCAGCTTGTTCTCAAACCAGAGCACTTCCAACATAACTTCATCTCCTATTTTTGCAGCTCTTTAAACATCAAGCACTTCCGTGCACACCCAGTACTTAGGAGGAGGAGAACTGCACCGCATTAAATTCTCTTACATCACCCATGGGGTTTCAGCAGGGCCTAATGTATTGCCCAAGAAGCAAAGAGGACTTTAATGAATCCAGGCACGTGACTGCTCTGCCAGGAAAGCTCCTGCACGGCAGCTGAGTCACAGTACCCGAACGCTTGCCCCGTGGAGCTGCGGCTAGGCAGGGCGAAGAACTTTACTCGAATGCCCTTTACCTCCCATCTGCCGACTGCCTCGTGACCCGATACACTCCGGAGGTGCGCGTGGGTGCAAGCAGCTGTTTAACTACAGAGGCTCCTCAAAATTTGCACTACAGAAGGACTGGCATAACTCAAGCACTCTCTTTGCTTAACCACCCTTTTAAGCAAACAACGCTCCTTCCTAGAGTTACTGTCAGTGATCACGGATGGAGCAGCCTCACGGACAGCTACATACTGATTCACGATCCTCCAAGCATTTCCCTGCTTAGCGACTTCTTTCTGCTACCTGCCATGCCAAAAAGCACAATGTCTCAAAGCTGTGTCCCCCCGCAAAATATACTTCAAAAAGATTTATTGCAGACGTCAGCGCTGCTGAGAAAGGCTAGGGCGCTGACTCCTTCCCAGCCGAAGGGACCGCTGCTGCAAGGAGCAGCGCGCGGCGGCTCTCGGAGGTGCCGTCAGGACGTGCCATTTCCCATCCGCTGCTGCCTCTCGTGGAAGTATTTTCTCTGCTCCTGAACTGCTTGTTCCAGCAAAGGCAGATTCATCCCTTCCACGCAGGTCAATATTCGGGCCTTCACCACGGGACCCTCACCTGGAAATACAAACAGGCAGTTTTTGCAGGAAAGGAAACAGATGCAGCAGCTCCGAGTCAAGCAAGGAGGTTCCCTCTGGCAGCGTACAGCCAAATAACCATCTCCTGAAACGCTGCAGCGTGTGGGCCTGACCACATGCCTGCGCCAACACAAGGAGCGTGCCAAGAACAGGTTCACTCAGTGATGTTTGCCCGCTGCCTTGCTGGCTCTAACACAGCGGTGACCGACACCACGCTCACCCAGTGCGGGGGAAGGCTGAGCCCAGCACATCTCGGTGCCAGCACCGCCTCCATGCACGCTGCGTGAACAGCTCCGGCCCGGACCACGCGGATTTGGGTTCTCCCTGTCTAAAAAGCATCACAGATTAATCTAAACTCATCTCTGAACACCTCTGTGTGGCCGAGAAGCAGGCAGAGCAAAGCTGGGCTTAGAAGAGGCTCAGCGCTGCCTATAGCCAACAGCTCAGACCTGCCTGGGGTGCTCAAATGGCAGCACAGAGCCACGCAGAAGGGGCCAAACCTTGGTGACGCAGGCGGTGTCTCAGCCAGTTCCCCTTCCACGCTGGCAAAATGGAGCCAGCTCGCTTGCAGGCCATGATGTCCAAAATAACATGCCTTTTCAAAGCGATTTTGGAACAGCAGCTTAGCAGGTGACTCACCGGATGCTACGTGAACGTGGCTTTCCATGTGTCAGCGAGGATTTCAACGGCACAAATGCAACAGCTCGTTATCAGGTGCGGCCAACATGATTTTGGGGTTTGTTTCACTCCCCTGTGGCCCAGCCCAGATCAGTTCCTCGTGCAAAGTGCCGCAAAACCAAGCAACACTCAGAGCATCCCAGGAAAGGACAACGCAAAGCCTGGAGTGACAGCGCCTGCCCGCATTCCTCGTGCCTCATGTCTAAGCACGGGGTGTAACTAGCACCTCTCAGGGATGGCAAAGAGCAACCTGGCCAGCTCACAACGAAATATTGCAGCAATCAATCAGAGGTGTTTGGAGCAGAGATGATGCGGTCTAATGACAGTGAACCATAGCACAGGTTTCACAAGCTCAGCTACGGTGCTGAGCACTCCTCATTTTAATGAAATCTGCATCAGAGCACCAGGTTGTCACCAACGCGAGTGCAGCGTGGCTCATCTCATACCTCCTCATGGTTGGCAGGGAGAGACGGACTGCTCCTGCCCTGCATCACCGTGCAGCGGCGGCGCGAGAGGAGCCTGCCTCGGCCCAAGCGCAGCTTTGGCGCGGCGCAGCCGGGAGCCGGGAAGGGTTGGCGACCCTTACGCAGCAGCAAAGGGCATGGGCTCCCGCTCTAGCGTGGCCGGTGCACAGGGCACAAAAGCAGCGTTCTGCATTTTCTAGCACTCGGCCCAGGGACTCAAAGCAGCTCTTTCAAGTGAAGGATACAGGCAGGGGCCATGGTACAGATGTACAAACCGAAGCAGGTAGAAGCAAAACAGTCTCTAGGGCTGCAGAGGTGGCAGACAGCACTGACTCTGCTCTAACCACAGAGTGCATTGCCCCAGGGGGGACCGTGCCTTATCCCATGGCTCTTTTGGGTGAAAAGGAAGATCCTGCATCAGTGCACACTGGTTTAAGGCAAGCTTTTTCTTCTCACGCGGCCAGACAACCCCTGCTTTGGGCTAAAAGCAGAAACAGCACTTACCTTCCCTGTGTTCAGCCTCTCCCAGCACCATGTAGAGAGAGCCCAGCTGGGCGTGGAAAGGCTCCACAAAGCTGGTGTCGATGCAGAGCCGGTACTGAGCTGCACGGTGCTGAGCAGTGAGAACAGCTTCAGAGCGGGCCAGATCATAGCAGCATAACCTGGGAGTGATGGATTTGGGAAGCTCAGCAGTCAGGCACAGCGGAGTTACAGCAATGCAAACAAAGAGGGGAAGGGACGGGTCCACAAAGGGAAGTCCTGGTCTGAGAGGAGACGCGGTTACTGTTCCCACCTGCCAAATGTCCTCAGTGCCTCCCCCTCTGGGATGGAGCTGTTGATCTCCCATGGGAAGTAATAGATACCCGCATTTGGCAACATCTTGCACAACCAGCGTTGGGCCTGCAAGAAGGCGAAAGAGCCGAGTTCCACCATGACGGCATCCGATCCAGATACTAGGTTATACGGCCCAAAAAACCCTTCCTCACCAAGGGCTCCCACCCAGGGGCTGCAGGAGCACATGGCTCATCTTCTGCAGGCACTGATGAACTTCAGAGCCTCCCTGCTGAGTCCTGCTCACAGCTCAGTGCACACACTGAGCCCCAGGGATCCTTCCCAGGCAAAGACATCAAATACCATCCCTGGACCCAACTGCTGGGGTGACAGGGTACAAAACGGCAGGATTTAAGGTCTAATTCTGAGCATGTTGTCATGCTGCAGGGTAGGAAATCCTAGCAGTGTCTCATCCTGCAGCTGGAGAACAATTATTTAGATACAAGCCAGCCTGGTTTTGTCAATAGTCTAGTAGGGTTTTGGAAGACAGCAATGAGTGAGAAATGATTCACTCGAAGACGAGACTCAGGTGGGATCTCAGGGCACCTCATGGGAGCTGAATCAGCGGAGCAGGGCTTGGCATAGGTAAGCCAGCCACAGCGGAAAACACGCAGAAAAGCAGGAATGTGGAGCAGCTTTGGTAACATTTTAATTTTGCCCATTTGAGACCACGTTCAGGCTGGCAACTGTGCCCCAAAGCGGTTTTCTTGTGCCTCTTTTTCCCACCAATCTCCCTTGCAGGGTGTCTGGGTCCAGTGCGTTTTCATGCTCTAATCCTCATTTTTCTCTTGTTTCTCGGCCCAGTGAGGCCGAGCACAGTGCTCATGGGGCACTGCTGCGGGAGACTAGCGGGGCAATCCAGGCTCAGCCCCTCTCTGCTTGCAGGAAACTCAGGGACAGGCTTCCCTGTTGCCCCACACAAGGCTTTGTACACCAGGTTGTGAAACACCCTTGGCCTGGTGCCACTCTGCAGCAACAGAGGCCATGCTCTGGCCTCCGCGCACGCTGCCGCTCACTGTAACACCGCGTCACCTACCCGGATATAGAAACTGTGTTCAATTCTGCATCTCCAGAGTTGGGTTAAGGATGTTTTGCGTCACTCAAGTTTGGCTCTTGAACCACACTGTGCAACAGGACAGTGATCTGCCAGGAATGCAAGATGCTAAATGCACATTTAATGCACTTTCTCATGCATACCCAGGCCCAACTGCAGTACGCTACGTGCATATTTAACGCATGCCCAACCCCAAATGTAATGTTACATGCGCATTAAATGCATGCCTGGCCCTGAATGCAGCATGTTCTATGTACTATTTGATGTGCTATTTATTACACCCTCGGCCCCATATGCAGCATGTTATATGTGATTTCAATGAGCTATTTAATACATGCCAGCCCCAGATACAGCAACGTTATATGCAGGATTTAACACTTGACTTAATGCATGCCTAGCCCCAGACACAGCACATTACATGAGCATCATGTAGTATTTAATGTATGCCCAGCCAATGTTGCAGTGCCTTGTATGTGCATTTAGTGCCTTATTTAACGCATGCCCAGCCCCAGCTGCAGCATGTTATATGAGCACTTAATGCGTGATTTAATGCCCCAATCCAGGACACTATATGCATTTAGTGCACTAATTAATGCATGCCCAGCTCACGCTGCAGCATGTTATAGGCACATCTAACGCGTGATTTAAAGCATGCACAGCCCGAGATGCGGCACACTGTCCGCATTTAGCGCACGCCTTAACGCACGGCCAGCCCATGCTGCAGCACGCTATACGCCCGTTCGAGGCACGCTCCCGCACGGCGGACGCCGCAGCGCCAGCCCAGCACGCTATACGCACGGTGAGCGCAGCGCCGAGGCGCCGCTCCGCTTCCCCGGGGTCACGTGCGCGGCGGGTCACGTGAGGCGCGTCGCCGTGGGGGCGGGGC
>NW_028186258.1:1375196-1426792 GCF_003343005.1 Rhea americana
GTGAGGAGAGGGAAGGAGGCTGTGGGGAGAAGGGGAGCCCGAGGTGGGGGGAAGATTGTGAAGAGGGAGGTTGTAGGGAGCGGGAGGAGAGAGGAGAACGGGAAGCTCTGGGGAGGGGTAGCCCGCGGGGTGTGAGGAGAGGGAGTAGCTAAAGGGCGAGGGAGGCCTCGGGAGAGAGGCTGTGCAGAGGAGCCGTTGGGAGAAGGGAGGCCCTGGAGGAGGGATTGGTGGGGGTCTGGGAAGGAAGGGAGGCCCGGGGTGCTGCGAGGAGAAGGGCTGCAAAGAGAGGGAGGCTCTCTAGGGGGAGAAGGGCTGCAGGCAGCCCCCGAGGGAAGGGAGTTTTCCCTGCTAGGGGAGAGGAGAGGGGAGCAGCAGCATACATCTGTCCTCCCCTTCCCAGAAAAGAGGTGTGTGTGTGGGGGGGGGGGAATGCTCTGTGCTGATAGAGCGGTGTCCTTTCTCACCTTTTTCTTCAGTCTTCCTCCAGAGGAAGATTTTAGGATGAGAGGCAGCTTCCTATGGGCATTTGTCTTGGAAACCATCCCCTCCTTTTCCCTTACCAATACACACTTGCCCAACAGTACAAATACGATCTTTTTGCTCACAGCTGTGATACGTGGGATTAGTGGAATGCTGCCACCTCCTCCTTTTCCAAGCCTTTGCTTTAGTGAGACTGTCAGAGGCTGGTATTGTGTAATTTGTGTGCCAAAGAGGACACAAAAGTCTCTAGCCTCTAGGTATCTTGGGTCTGAGTCAGCATAGTGGGAATGATAGCTGTGCCCTTCTTCATGGAGTTGTGTGGAGATCAGATCAAAGTTCATGAGGCAACCTGATTCTGCAGTAACAAGGGCTATGTGAGGTTTGAGTTGGTTAATGAGGGCCCTGCAGTTCTTGCATCAGTGAATTAATCTCCTGCCAAGTCCAGAGTACTCCTAATTTAAAACATGGTTTATGTGTAGAAGTGTGAGAGTTTCCTGATGTAAGAGGTGCTCTCTGAAATGCTGCAAGACTTTTTTGACTTCTTTCTGATGATGTTATCAGAAAATTAAAAGTGAAAATCAAAGCTAACTTTAATTGAGGTATGAGAAACAATTCATGCTTTTCACTTCCTATGTGAAGATTGTTGTGGCTTATGGAAACTGAATTTCTTTTCTCTTCTGCTCTGTCTCCAGAGGCCTTAGTTATTAATGACCCTGACTTCCAGCATGAGGATTTGAACTTCCTCTCCCGTAGCCAACGTTATGAGCAAGCCATCAGGAAGAGCTCTCTGATGGTGATGAAGTTAAGAGAATATGGGATTGCAGATCCTGATGAGATCTACTGGTTTAAAAGGTACCTAAGTGTAGAGTTTGCTTCTTGTATCTGCTTTTTATCATCACTAAGGATATTAGAGCAGCCTTTTTTTCTATGTTATTTTTCTTTGGAAATCTAAACTTGCACCATGACTCATTGAAGTTCAGTGATCCAGCTTCAGGTCCAGCCCTGACTTCCTGAATATTGTATTTTCTTAGATTTTTTTTTTGGCCGGAAATAACACCAAAAGTAATGATTTTCTGCACTATATATAATAAGAGTGACAGTGGGGCTTGTATTCTTATTTGTGAAAAAGAATGAAAGAATATATACCGAAATAACTTGACTCTGCATAAACCTGAAGGTTGCAACTTATCATGGAATCTCTTAAAGCTGTTTACTTCACTTTGCACTTAGACCTAATAAAGTTGCATTATGGGCATACTTGAAAGTGTTCCAAGGTGGTTTATTAGTTGTTCTTTATAAGTTTCTCTTCCCTTCTTCTTTCAGGCTTCTAGTGTAAAGTGGTTCCCTTTCACTTACAGACTTTTTATTGTATCTGATGTTTGTTTGTTTTTTACCTGATAGCATTACCCTTGTGTTAATAAGAACACTGTCTTTATGTCTGAGTTGCATTGCTTGCAGGGAGCTTTCTTCCTAGCTTTGCCATATTTCTCACTTAGCTTTATTAAACTCTGACTGATAAAATTAAACAAAGACCATGAAAATATCCTCTGGCACATTAAATAACCCCAAATGTTCTGAATGCACCACTAAAAATCACAAACCCCTGTGACTACATTTGTAGGAAAGCTTTCATTGCCTCAGAAGGTGAGTATTGGGACCAGTTAGTCCTACCTGCTGTAGTCTTTAATTTTAAAGAGCTGTTGTTCAACAGTGTGAATTATGTCACAATTTTTTTTGTGGAAGTAATAAAAGCTTTCAGAAAACTATCAGTGAACAGTGATTACCAGAAAAAGCTCAGTGACTGTATTAGACTGTGTAGGTACTGTCTAGCAAAAGTTAAATGTTAATTTGGCCTACCTAAGCAGTTTGTTACTGGAGGGGATAGGGAAACTTCTTCAGTTATTTTTATGGAGAAAACTCAGAGAAGTCCATCCAGTCTCACAGCTGGCAAGTTTCCATGGAGTTAGCAATGTAAATACTATGCTTAGCTAGCATTACTAACAGTATTTCATTAAAATAGGGCTCTTCTGGAGTAAGATGATACTTTAGTCTTGTTCCATAAATTCTTCTTGGAGTCAGCAATTCATAGTTGTTAATGGGTATATGCTTAATATTTTATGTAGGCACCAAATAATGTATCAGTATCTTATGATATGAATAGTCAAGTGTGACCAGTCAGAATCTGTGATCTGAAATCAACTGAAATAGTCGGGAAGACTTGCTTATTTTCAGAGCCAAATCTAGTTGTAGATACTCAGGATGATTGCAGCTATGTAGACTGACGGTATTTCTCAGTCTTATGCATTAACAGCATGTAGAAGAATAAAGAGCAGTACAGTTTTTGTGTGTAAGTGAGGTTTACTTTCTATAAGAGTGATATCAGGCTATACTCTTTATATTCTTGATTTGAATTCTTTACTACAATATCAGGTGTTTGTAAAGGAGGATATTGGCTTAGTGGTTAATAGAGGGAAGAGATCAGAAGATTATCTTTTCATCCTTTGAGTTCACTTGCATTTTAACATCTCTCTCCATTTTCTGAAATGCCATGTGTCAAACTTTTTAACTTAACCTTAAGTAAGTTAAAAGTTAACTTGGCTGGAGTTCGGTCTCTCTTGCATATCCGAGCATGTCAATTGGTATTTACCAGAAGAGACCTTCGTTGACTAGAAGGTGACCTAGAGGTTTTTGAGAAGATCCTGCCATGTATCTGGGCTTGCTCAGTTTTCCAAACTAGAAAATTAAATAGAAACAGTGTTATGACCTGCTTTTAATGAAGGTTGACGTCTTTGATTCAAATGTAAAGTTGTATTTATTGTGATTGACAATCAGATTTCTACATAAGAAAGCTGAAGATGTTTTGCAATAATTCTTCTCTTGCATTCGTCCTTAAGACTAGGAACAAAGATACACTCATATGTGCAGTCACTGACAGTGAGCTTTTTCTGAGGTTGAGCTCATTTTCCTGTATCTTCTATAAGCTACAAGAATTTCATTATTGAACTTTGTTTCCCAGAATGACAAACTTTAAAGCTTGATTTATGAATAGCCTTTGAAGAAAAAAGCTTCCTTCAGCTGCCCTGAAGATATGCTTAAACAATTATTGGTGCTGTGACATGTTGAGAACTGCATATTCCTCCTTGTTTCCACAACAGATTTGTTAGGCTCCAAAATTTGAGACCTCGTATATATTTAGAAGCCATTTTAATTGCTTATCTGGTGATTTTTTTCCTCTGGTTTAACATGTCAGCACTGTAGTTATCACTGACTTATGAAGACCGGCAGCCCTAAAGTGCCAATATTTGATGCTTCTTTCACAGTCTAACTGTAATAGAATTTAAGTCAGCATGAAAGATGGGACCTTGATATACAGCTTTTTGAAGAAAGCAGTCTGGTGGTCTTAATTCACATTCAAATTTAAATGGCTTTCATTGAGGAAAACAGCAATAGGAGAAGAAGCAAAAACAGCCGTGGCACAGAAGAGAGGATCTGAGAGCTGCAAGTCAACAGATGATTCCTATGTTCATGGACCGTTATTACATGGTTCTGCACCTTCTCTTTAGGACTCTGTCTCTGCTTTTCATTTTGGCACATTATGTAAGGCCGAGAATACTTTTCAGTACATCCAACCAGAAGCTGTAGTAGAGTCCCAGGCTACTACCACATAATGGGGTCCAGCTAGCTGCTAGGATTTTTCTTTTGATATGACTCATAAAGAGTTTTATTGTCATGGCATTTGTTAACTCTGAAACCCCGTAGGCACAGATTAGACTTGCCACCCCCGCTGCTTGCCCCATGAGGAGATCCTTCCAGGTCTGCTTTAAGAATGATCTTGAAGTGCAAAAGCTAGAAAAGATGGGTTGAAGATTTTGCTTTAAAGTAAATGATTCTGGTCTGTAACCTAATTCTGCAGTCTGAGACCGTCTTTGCAATTGTTCATTTAGATCTGGAGTCTTAGAAAGCATAGACATCTATTGTACTGTTCCCGACAGGTATGCTGTCGAACTAGGTATCTGTCAAACGCTAGTGCATTTTACTACATGAATGGTGCCAGATGCTGGGAAATATGGAAATACTTACATTACCTAAGTAGCATGTTACTGCGCACTCCTCTCCTATAAGTGGATTTGGAACTGCAGCTACCTTCTTGACTCGTTGTGGCTGTTTTAGCAAATATGACTTCAGATCTACTCAGGACATCTGGGGTCATTGAAATTGCCAGTGCTAGATGCAATCAGCCACATTCAGTCTTGATGCAACTAATTACTTCAGCAGTTATACTACTCAGGCTGTGGCAAGCACTGTGTATAGATAGTGGGAAACACCAAGTGGGAGTGAAGAAACAGAGGAAGGAATAAAGAGTTCAGAAAAAGAAGGAAAAACTTATTTACCCCTTCCATGGGTAGTACCTCTTACCTGGTTGTCCTTTGTCATGAGAAAACAGGATTTTCTTATGAAGGTTCTTGGTTTTTCATATGACTCTTAACCAAGTAGTGTTTTAGCATTTAACGTGATTGCCAAGTCAACTTTTTTTCTGTTCTTCTCAGTTTTAGCTGTTACCTTATTTGGCTTGTTACTTAATGTTGATAGCATTTATTATTAGTTTAATTAAAAATAAATTTGCGATTAGCCATCTTTGTATTTGGTACTATTGCTAAAGAAAAAAAGGATTATATGGCTGATCAGGAAGTAGGTTATAGCCAGTGAGGATGTAAAAGGTGCAGTTATTACTGTATGGCTCTTGGAGTAAAGGGGGAAAAAAATCTAGAAACTAGAGCAAAGATGGGGCATTTTCTGTCTTCTGTCCTTGTAGCATTTATAAGCCCTTGGTGAGCCTGTTAAGTTCTACTGCAGTGTATCTGTTTATACGGCAGGTAACTTGCAGAATATTTTCTGATAGGAGAAGTGACTGCCTTGATCCCAAGAACTCTTAAGCTGGTTTGAGTGGGAGTACAACGCATCTAAAGCGCGATCATTAATGGCCTGTATTGCATTACTCGATGACATAGTTTTGGTTCTGGAAAAGTTTATGGCTCATTGTCTTGTCCATTTTAAAAACTGTTTCATTTAAAATGAGCATCTTCCATACAAAGTTCAGTGGTGTTTGAGGAGCTGTCCCTCTTTCTCTTGTCCTAAGGCTGCTTTTAACACTTTGTATCCAGCAGTCTGGTTTTGAGTCATCAATCACTCTCTGCTCCCAGGTGCTCATTCATAGTGTAAAATGCCAATCACAAATGCTGCTGTAATTTGAAAAACTTTGCATAGAACATCCGCTGCTCAGTGCAGCTCTGTGTTGGCAACTAACTCTTAACAAATGTGCTCTTTAAGCAGGTAATAATAGATCAAGGTTGACTTTTATTTCCTTTGCAGATACCTTGGGTAGGTAGGAGTTTTGTGTGTATGTTTTCAGGCAGGTAGTTGCAGAGCACTCATTTGGTTCTTATCTTCATCCTTGAGTCTGAATGGAATAAATATTTGCCTGCTGGAGGTGGAAGATGGAAAAAAATGTTCAGGCTCCACAGGATGTTGAAGGGAAGTTGCTGTTACTGCATACATCTTATGCAGTGAAATGTTTCAGCATGTTTAGTATTGCAGAGTTTTGTTTTAATTGGGCATTTACTTTGCCCATCCTCATGGCTACTAAATTAATGAAGCTTTCCCTCATGAAACAACTTCAGTTTTGAAGTATGTCTGTTTAAAATGTATGGGTTGTTTTACATTACTCCATAACAGTAATTTTAATTGAAGGTGAATTCATAATCTAACAGCTGATGGAAGCAGATACAGGTAATATAGAACTCTTCTGAAAGAAGCGCTGGGTCATCTAGGCCTTTTTGTTCACAATACTTAGTGCTCCTAGCTAATAAAGGCCAAGTTCTAGGTCACTAGCAGTAGTGGGATTTTTAAGCCTGAAAGATGTGGGGGTGGCGGGTGGGAAATAAAACTGAGAACACAAAAACCAAGTTAACTTCTCAGTGAGGTTTTAGTGGAAATTTTTTTTTCTACTTAGCAACAGCAGAAGCTGACGAGTGAATAAAATGCTTGAAAGAAACATTTCTTTCCCTGTTAGCGTTGCTTCTCATGTCTCCTGTATTTTGGAAGTTGTTTGTGGGGCACAAAAGAATCAAAGAAATATCATAAAATAGGTTCTGTTTTCTACGGTTGGAGAAAAGCCTTTCAGGCGCATGCGGACAGTAAGACTGAGATCCAGATCCCTCTATTTTTCTCCTGTAGAACATGTTTGGGCCCTTTTCCTGAACCTTTCGGTCTCCACTTCAGCATGTTTCAAAAAACCTTAGAGATTCAAACGACTGATGCTCAGAAGGAGAAATGGCTGCCTCTGGTCCATGGAGTCAACATAATTGGCACCTACGCCCAAACCGAAATGGGACATGGTTAGTTCCCTTCAGGGATCAATGGGTAAACTTTTTTTTCTAACTCCAGTTCATAATTTGATGCTCCATAGGTAAAATCTAAGAGGTGAAACGTAAAATAGTTAATTTGGTTAACTATTTTTTTCCTGTCCTATAGCCAGACAACTGTTTGTTTTGTGTTCTAACAATCACAGGGCTCGTTTTGGTCTTTTCCAGAATGCACCTCTGAGCTGATCACTGACTTTTACCGTTCTTTACCATTGTTTTAAGATGAGGAGTTGATTCTAAACCCTGGCAGTCTGAATTTCGGTTTAACTGGTTGAGACGTGTCAGTCAACAATACTGTGGGTTTTATTTTTACCTGAATTTAGGGCATGCAAGTTGCAGAGTTTTTAGTGCACAGACAGTCTACCTAAATGGGTCAGAAAAATGCCTTTAGATGCAATCTAGTATGCTGAGATCATACTTAGGTTTGTGAAAGTAAGGTATGCTTTGCCCCAAGCGCTCTTTTTCCAGATGGCACTCCATTGCAGCAGTATAGTTTCACAGTAAGATCTTGGTTTCAAGAAGAAAAATCTTACTCCTGTTATTGAGGAAAACTGCCTGCACTTATTTTCAAGTGGAATAATGTTTAATGGATAAGAGCACATTCTTTTGCCACAGAATCTAGAAGTCAAATGCATCAGCAAGTAAAGTTTAACAAACCGAGAGACTTCAGTGCACATGCTGGCATCTGAACATGGGAAGCATATGTACAAGTCTGGACAACTGCCTGAGTTCAATAGTGATACCAGTTACCTGCCTGTTAAATTACAGCTACTTGTGCTAGCTGAAACATTCCAAGAAGATGCAACACAGGGAATGGTGTTGCCAATTCCATCTCTGAAGCAGAAAAGACAAACTTAACTCAACACTGGAAGTTGAGGGACAACCAGATAATAAAAAAAATGCCTGCTAATCTTGTTTGCTTTCTCACGCCAACTTGTTTAAATCAGACACTGCCACACCAAAATGACTTTTTACACGCTGTTTCACATTAGATTATTGCACTTTCTTGCCTGGTGATGGTTTGGTTTGCAGTTTACATATTTAGTGGAAAAATGAGTATTTTGAAACTTAACAGAGCTAATGCAGTGATAGTATGGTGAAGTGAATGTCCTTTCCATGCTGAATAATTTAAAATGCAACTGTATGGCATTCCTGCCGTGAGTGTTGGGTATCTAACTACTTTATCAGTAAAGCCTCTGCAGTAATCTTCACTAAGCTTTGCTTGCTTGTTTTTTTTTTTAAGCATGATATTTAGAAATTGGTGATGGGGAAACAGACCTCTGAATTATTGAACCGAATTCCAGTCTAGATTGATAGTAACTGCATCTTAACTTCATGACTCCCTACTTGGTGGCCTGCTTTGGTTTTAACCTATTTTCATAGTGAGTAAGTCTCCAAATAAAGAGCACGGGCTCAAAAGGAGATAAAACTGAATTATGAAAAGACTGTATTGTTTCCACCTATATTATAGCTTGTAAGTAAGGACTTCAGTCTTTGACTGTCAGTCAGCTCTCTACTTCTCACAAGTGCTAAACTAGCTTCAAGATTGGTATTCCTGATTAAAAAAAGAGCCTTGTTTGACTGTTCAGTCAAAAAGCTTTAGAAAATATTGCTATTAGATTTATTTTTAAATGGTTGAATTTATAGATGCCTAAAAACATCAAAAAACTGAGGTTTTACCCATAGAGCTTCCTGTAGTTTATATGAATGTATGTTTAGAGATTACACAGAGCATATTCTTCTCACTTTGATAAGGATACCAAATGAGTTTAAGCTAAGTTCAGATCACCGCTCTTTCCAAAATGCATATCTTGCATTAAAAAAAAAAAAGGCAAAGACATTATGTTCGTACATAAATGTGCCAGATGGACAGCTCTTTGAGGATCAGCATTTCTATACAGTCTACAGCCTAGCTGTTTTAGTGCTTTGCTTTCTTATATGCAGTATTGCCAGTCTTGCACATTGGAACTAATGCTATTCACTTTACTTCCCTTGTTTCTCAAACTGGTAAATATTGCTCTGAAAAATGGTAAATATGCTTTGAAAACCTTCTCACAAGCAAATGCAAATGGAATCTCCTGAGACTGCAGCCTACTGCAGTCAAATATATTTACTGCCCCCTTGGAAGAGGGCTCTGTTAAATTGTCAAAGCTATCAATGTTAAGAGTTAACAAAGCATTTAATTTTTTATATATCCAGTGACCTGATAGACTGGTCATGTTTGCCAGAACTTTAAGGAAGGAATAGTTCTAATGAACCATGTTTAGTTGGAGAGACTCTGTGCTGGTGATTTACAGATTTTAAAGTTGACCTTCTTAAAAAATTGTTTGTGTTCACAGCTTTGACTTACACATGCAGAGCACTGCCCTTTTTAAGAGAACTTTAAGAAAAATTAGTGGGAGACCATAAATGGAATTTTAGGAGGGGAGTAGTCTGTTTTGTGTCTAATCCTTCAAAATAAAAATGTGAATTAGATAATGCTGAAATTATTCTTAAAAACAAACGAAAAAAACCCACCATAGCTCATTCAGCTGTGTGAAGTAGAACTTCTCTCAGGTTCTACACTCAAACCATGCAAACCATGGAGGTGGGGAGGGAATAACCCAAGACTTGCTTATGCCCTTGTTTCTAAACTGTAGTAAGTGTCCAGCCTTCCATTTTTTGGTTTGGATTAATCCTTGTCTTTCAGTCATACAGGGCATCAGAAATACAGGAATGTTGCAAATGCATTTTTATGTAGGATTAGAAAGAAATGCATTGCAGCATGTTTATTTTGGAGTAAGCATAATTCTTTTTTTCAGAAGAATTCAGAGCAGAGAAAAGGACAGTGCTCTAGCTTTCTAAAATATGCTTGCTGATTTCTGATTTACACATAAATCTTTTCTCTTTTTCTCTCTTTCTGAATCTCCACCATAAATCCCCATGCTTGCTTTCCTCTCATAACATTCCCTTCACACTCCCATCCCATGACACTTCTTCACAGCTTTGTTCATCGCGGACGGCCTGAGCCTTTGGACCTTCATCTGGGCATGTTCCTCCCTACTCTTCTCACCCAGGCAACCCCAGAGCAGCAGGATCGCTTCTTCATGCCTGCCTGGAACCTGGAGATCATTGGCACTTATGCCCAGACCGAAATGGGCCATGGTACAGTACATTCCCTAAATGCTATTTGTAAGCATGGCTTTGTGTACAAAGGATTTCCCTGCCTGGGAAAAATTGTGTGCATTTACTCCACAGTCTTCACATATGCAGTTGTGGCCATAGGGAAGGATGGACTACCTCTGAAATTTTTGATAGATCATAACACCACATGCAACTTGACCTTTTTTCTCCTAAGGGAGAGTGTGTGATATCTGTGATTCTTACATATGAGCATACTGAGTATTCCTCCTGTGCCATTCAAACCAATACAAATGTTTGGGTTTTTTTAAAAAAATGCCTTGTGTATGTGGATATGGTGATGTTAATGTGATGGCATCCCTTTGTTTCTACACTTACCATTCTTTACAGAGTGATTTCTGCTTTGGTCTACTTAGCATTCAATGTGAAGATAAAAGGACAGTGTTTTAAGATCCTGAAAGAGATGCTAGAAAAGTAAGAGCTGTTTTTTAACTTGGGACTGACCTTGAGTCAGAGAACATGTGGACAACTTGATTCTATTGCCCATGTTTTTCAGGGGACTTTATCTCCCAGTTCCTTAGTTCACTCCCATGTGTTCTTTTTAATTGGACCATGAAATGATTTCTCTTGGTTTTCTGTCTCAAATAGACTTTATTCTTTGCTATCCCTTTGCTTTTGAGCTTTGAAATGGATTGGTGACAACTCCAGCAGTATTGTGGTTGCAACACTTTTTTTTTTTAGAAAAATCCAAGTTTCAAAGGGAGCATGCTCCGTCTTGGGCGAAACTTTGACACCTGAGAGATGCAGATGAGAATTTTTTTTTTCTAAAAACGAGCAAGATCCACTTCTGTGCTGAAGTGAGGTGTAAAGATTGAATGAAGCATAAAATAACTGCAAGTTTGTGGAGAGTCTCTTCCGTCTAGTGAGGTTTGAAGAACCATACCAGGAAAGTAAGTCTTTGAGAAGCTGCCTGTGGAAATGCTGCTGTTAAGCTCCACACTGTGGAACATTATGCAAATGCATCAAGATGATGTCCTGTTCCTTGGTGAAACACTTGTGCAGAGTCCCTGACTCTGCAGTGGTCTGTCAGTCTGGACTGTCAGGAGTGCTTGTAGCTTGTCTAGTTTAAACTTACAGGCATGGCGATTGATCACAAATGCAAGGAAAATGCCAAGGAAAATGGTAAGACGGGTATGCATGAATTGCGAAATAAAGATTTGGGGGTAGAGGACAATAGAGACTAGAATTGTTACCTTCATCTTTTTGGAGTCTCTTCATCTAACTGCCAGAGTAACTTAGCATATGCATGCTATTGCTTGTGCTCTTGGAGCTATAGATGATCTCATTTGGGAAAATCTTGCTCCATCAAGTGAAGGAAATGTAGGCCTGATGAGGGAATAAGAGATGACAAGCACTGTTTATTCCATCTTGTGACTGAAAAGTATGATTTTATTCTACAATTAATCAGTTTGCAGTTTGAGTCAAAGCAGATGAGTATGTCTCTGTGGACCTGTTCACTGAGAAACTGCTCATGTATGTGATAGGAGAAAAGTGTCAAGTTGGAGGTGCTTGGAAACTAGTGTTAGAACACTTTTTTTTTTCTTAAAAAAAAAGAAGGAGAAAAAAAGGCATGTTTCCAGAGAACTGTTTTCAGATTCCAGAATACAGCCTGACTTTTCCCTTGTTCTTTCTTAATTGGCTGATATTCAGTCCTTTATATAACCTAAAAGACAAAGTTAGAATTTATGCATCACTACTGGAGTTCAACTTTCCATTGTCTAATTCTGCCCTTGTCTGTTTTGTGATGGACTTTTGACAAAACAAAGTGTGCTTGCTTGCTTTCAGGAACTCATCTTCGAGGCCTAGAAACCACAGCCACATATGACCCTGCTACCCAGGAATTCATTCTCAACAGCCCCACTGTGACCTCCATTAAGTGGTGGCCAGGTGGACGTAAGTACCTCCTTGTATGTTTAAGTCTGGAAGATAAATTGAAAACTTAAGGAGGTGACATTGTATGTGTTGTGTCTACAGGATGGCAGTGAAAGTTGATCCAAAGTTTTGTGTCAGTTTGGTAATTTGCTTTCAGCCAGCTAGCAGACTTACCACAGCTTAATAAAACTTCTGATTATCTGTGCTCTGGATTGTTTCTCTGAATCATTCACACTCTGTAGGTTTGGTATAATAATTTTGATACAACAGATCAAAAAAAATATTTGAAGTGTCTGAGGTAGCCTGTAATTAGGCAGAAGTTCCTTTGGCTTCACTGGGAGGTTTAAGGGCTTAGTATTGTATAGTCAAGACAATCATGTATGTAACTTGGGGGACCTTGTTCATCTAGGTGGAGAACTCTGATGTTAATCAGTGCTGTCAGTCTTTTTTCTAACACATGATGTGGTTAAGGTAGTCTCAGATCCTGCTTTAAGGAATGAGGACTGTGTATTTAAGTCTGTTTAATTTTCTTTGATTCCCACTCCTTTTGCAGTTGGAAAGACCTCCAACCATGCCATTGTTCTGGCCCAGCTCTACACTCAGGGCCAGTGCAAAGGGCTGCATGCCTTCATTGTTCCCATACGGCAGCTGGGCACCCACGAACCTTTGCCGGGTAAGAATCTATGGGAAGTGTTTGGCATTCCTGGAAGCGTTAGGTCTGTGTCTCCAGCTTTACACAGCTGCATGTGTCTTGTTAACAGACATAGCTTATTTCACCAGCTGATTTCAGTGAGTAGATTGTAGGTCAGAGGAGTTAAAACTTTAGGTATCTTATCTGTGATTGGACCACTGCTGAGTCCACTTAGCCTCATGTTTTCAAAGTAAAGGTTAATTTGGAATTTGATTCTGCCTCAGTGTTTGCCAAGGGTGATTTTGTGAGGCAGCATGTCATGTCCTTCTACCTTTTGAAAGGGAAAGAATACTTTTCAGCATCCCCTAGCTAAAAGGGAGCTGGATAGACTTTAGAGATAGCTTCCCAGTCAGTATGTAGGACAACTACATGTAAATTATGGAGGTCTCCATTTTTGCATCACGGAGATAAAGGCCCTGTGTTAACAGTTATTCCTAATAATGCCAGGACTTCCTTTCTAGAAAACTAAGTGGTCTGCATGTTGGAGAAGGCTTGAACCTCTTGTGTGATGTTGAATGCCTACTTCTTAATGCAACTGTTTTTTATCTATGGCAGGTATTACAGTGGGTGACATTGGGCCAAAATTTGGCTATGATGAAATGGATAATGGCTACTTGAAAATGGACAACTTCAGAATTCCTCGGGAAAACATGCTGATGAAATATGCTCAGGTAAAGCAGGGAGCTCCAGCACAGGCTGTTAGAAGGAAATATCAGTGATCTAGTAGCTAGCTGAATAATACCTTAGACTCTAAATGTCATTAACTCCTTTTTTTTTGCTAGGTGAAATACATCCCCAACTCTCTGCTCTTAGTCGGGGAAGGGAACCTCTTCACTTTCTGCAAACTTTTCTGATCTGAAACCAGAAGCACCTCCTTTGGAGCCTTTAATTTAACCCTAGACTGTCCAGAGTGGTGATGGCTGAGCTATGTGTGTAATAATTGACAGTTTATCCCAAGTATCTGCATTCCTCTTGTTCCTGTTGCCTGATGGCATCAGTACCAGAAAGGTTTCTTGGCTTTATGCACTGCCCTCACTTACTGCATTTTAATCCAAATGTGAACTAGTGGGTGGCTACTGTGACATTTCCTTCTACAGAATATCCCTATTCCGTGTGTCTTGAATCTTGCAAATAAGTCCGTTTTGTTTTAATTTCTTGAGTTGCCCTTTATCTCAAATTACTCTATTTCATAGAGTAGTGTATACGCTACGAGTAGTGTAGGAAGGATGAACTTATAATGACAGCTCTAGGGCTGATACAAAAGATTGTGCTTCTAGCCACTGCCCAAAGACTGTAAATAAGGAGCAGAGAAAACAGCCACCCACTTGACTGGACAGCTTTCACTATGGTATTCTGGGCTTTCTTTGAGATGCTTCTCAGGTAAATACAGCAAGACCGTAGGCTGCTTGCAAGTGTTACTTGATGAGCTCAAAGCCTGAGATGTGAACACGTAGAAGGGAGGAAGCTTTAAAGATCAATAGACTGTGTATTCTTTTTCGTAGGTTGAACCAGACGGCACATATGTGAAACCACTCAATGACAAGCTGACCTATGGGACCATGGTGTTCATCCGTTCCATCATTGTAGGAGATTCAGCTCGCTCCCTGTCCCGGGCATGTACTATTGCTATTCGCTATAGCGCAGTGAGACACCAGTCTGAGCTAAAGGCAGGGTAAGTGCAGTGAAATGGCAAAGCAGTCCAAGTCATGCAGTGAAATTCCCAAATGCTGGGGAAAGCAGAGGGACCGTGGTTGATGCTGTTTTCTTCAGCACTTGGTAGAGTTGTAAAACACTGTTTCACCTTGAGAAGCAAAAATCTTCGTGTTCGTGACTGCAAATTCTGCTTCTTCCTGCCAGAAGCTTTTGCTCAATGGCCATAGATACTCTGACTTGATAGGGATGCAGCCTGTACTATCCAAGTGGAGAAGTGGCTTGGAGTTGAACAGAACTTCTGCAGTAATTTGCCAGTCAGTGTCATGCTGACTCTCCTGTGTTCTACTCTAGGGAACCAGAACCCCAGATCTTGGATTATCAGACCCAACAATACAAACTCTTTCCTCTCCTGGCAACGGCATATGCTTTTCACTTTGTGGGAGCCTACATAAAAGACACCTATCGTCGTATTAGTGGAGACATCATTGAAGGAGACCTGAGCGAGCTGCCAGAGGTACTGTGTCTGGAAGTTGGAGGGCTTCTGAGATTTTTAAGTAAGATTTGCTTACAATGTGGGAGACAAGGCATCAAGCCTTTAGACTGTTGCTCGTGAGATAGCGTGTACTACTTAGATCCATGGATTGTAAGTCCAGTATGTGCTGGTGACTGTTTGCACTATTGATCTTGTAGTGCTTTAAAAAAATGCAAGAAGCAATGCAGGATAAGAAAGTTACTGTGTAGAAAAGCAAAGTGACTTTTTAGGAATGATTGTGTATGAATTGGAAGTGCAGTTAAGACTGGTCTTATGCCTGCGCTTGTGCCTTCTTGATTGTCCTTCCAAGTAACTACAGTAGAATTAGTGTCTTGATCAAAGTATTGGTAGTATGTTGAGGGATTAGGATTGTAAGATGTAAGTTTTCAGTTGATGGCTAGGGATTCTACTTGAGAAAATAATGCGACAAAAGGCAACTTGAAGGCAGTTTTGCACAAAAAGGCCAATAGATGGGGAATGCAGCAGGCTAATGGAATTCATACTCTAAAGCATACTATGCATCATACACAGAGACCAAAGATCTCTGATCAAAAAGTCTTTACATGTACAGAGGCCTTTATGTGAATTACAAGAACTCTTTTCCTGAGCCCAGCAAGAAAACTAGGGCCCTGTGGGACAATGGGAAGGTGGTATTGATGATATTTTGTCTGGGAGCTGCAGTTTCTAGCAGAATGTGTCAACTTTAAGATTCCAGTCTTAACTTTAACTTGTTTGGTTTTTGTCCACCAGCTCCATGCGCTGACTGCAGGGCTGAAGGCATTCACTTCCTGGACCGCCAATGCCGGTATTGAGGAATGTCGAATGGCATGTGGTGGCCATGGTTACTCCCGCTGCAGTGGCCTTCCTGATATCTATGTCACCTTCACCCCATCCTGCACCTACGAGGGAGAAAACACAGTCATGATGCTGCAGACAGCTAGGTATGGTAGCTTCCATCCAAAACTTTTTTGCCATGGTATTATGGTCTTTGTGCCAGAAGTGATGAGAGAAGAGTATCTAGACTGTCCTGTTCTACCACGAAACTGTTTCCACTTCTGTTCCTTGCCCTGTTGATACATGCTTTTGCCTTTCAGCCATTTTCTGCTAGATTGACCCTTCTTAACATGTGACTTCCCGTCATCCAAGTGAGCGATGTAACGTGGAGGCTTATCTTTTTATCTTCAGGTTCCTTGTCAAAAGCTACATGCAAGTTAACTCTGGTCAGCAGGTTACTGGCATGGTGTCCTACCTTAATGATCTCTCCAGGCAACGCATTCAGCCACAGCATGTGGCTGCTAGGCCTGTGACTGAGCGTATCAATGATCCGATCAGTTTGGTGGAGGCCTACAAAGCGCGTGCTGCTTGGTGAGTTAACATTTGTCCGAATGAGCTAGATGTCTCTGTGTTGGGAGATGGTAGTGATACGCTGTCGTCTTAATACGAGGTTTTCAAGCTGTTGCCTGTAAAGCTTTGCTCCAAGTGCTGATTTTCAAGAAGTGATGACCTTTATTAGGTCATACCAGTGTTAAATGCTTTGAAGTTACAGCAGACAACGTGTAGACATAAGTTGCTCTCTTTTCCCTGTTCTGTTTTGAAATATATCTTTTTTTCTTATTAAATGTAAATAAACAAAAGCATATTCAAACACACAAGTATGAGCATACCTCAAACTGCTCCGTGACCTGGAGAGAAACAATCCTGATATTAAAGTCTGTTGCGCAGGAAGCATTAAGTGAGAGTAAATAGGTAGAGGTGAGCAGGTATTCAAGCACCGCATCTATCTAGTCAAGTGTCATCTTAGCTGTCCATTGCTATGTGTTTTAGCTGCAGCACTGATGATACTGGTCTTAAAGCCACACGCATTCACTCCAGCAATGCACTCTGTCACAGTGCAAGGCTTCTGAGTTTTTCTGATGTGTTAAACAAGTTTCTGTGAATTCAGGGCAATCCTGTTGGTGTAGTTTCACCTGTTTCTCTCCTCCTATTCTTATGAAATAGGCTTGTAGAGGCTGCAGCAAAGAACTTGCAAGCTGAGTTGAGCCACAGAAAGAGCAAAGAGGATGCCTGGAACAAGACTTCTGTTGATCTTGTGCGAGCATCTGAGGTCAGTGATGTATCTAACAAGTAAGAGCGCAGTAGGAGCTTCTTATCCTTTCATGAACCTGATTCAGCTTTCTTTTATCTGTTTTGTAGGCGCACTGTCACTATGTGATAGTTAAGCTCTTCACAGCAAAGCTCTCGGAGATCAGCGATGCAGCTGTCTGTGCTGTTATGACTGAGCTGTGCCTCTTGTATGCACTCTATGGAATCAGTAAGAACACAGGGGATTTTCTGCAGGTCAGTGACTCTCTCTGATGTTGTACATTCTTAGGGCCAGAGTCCACCTTCACAGAGATGCTTTAAATACAAAGCTGCGTGAGTGCTTAGGCGTAAGGTCTCCCTCCATGGCTGACTTCCAGAAGGCCAATAGCAATGCACTTCTGATAGAAGCTTGTTGTGTTAAGTTTCCTTTGTGATCCACCAGAAGCAGAGCTGGCATCTGGGTTAGCTTCCTGTTTTCCAGTTGATGACTATGTTGATTATGAAACTAGCTTTTTTTTTTTTTTTTTTTAAACTGCTATTTTTTCCTCAGTGAAGGAAGACTGACCTAGGTTAGACTATGGAAGAAGGAAAGGTTCTTATGACTTGCATACTGTTCTGATAATCTTCTGGGTTTTTTTCAAGGCGAATATTTTGACAGATACCCAAATTAATCAAGTGAACCAACGTGTGAAGGAACTCTTGGCTATAATCCGTCCCAATGCAGTAGCACTCGTGGACTCCTTTGATTTTCATGATGTTCATCTTGGGTCTGTGCTTGGCCGGTATGATGGCAATGTCTACGAGAACATGTTTGAGTGGGCAAAGAAATCTCCGTTGAACAAAACAGAGGTAAAGAAACCTTATTTCTTCCTCTTAGGTCATATGCGCCCAGGGAAAAAATTCAGGAGTGTTAGTTCTAATTGATCAGGAAAAAAATCGCTAGTGATTATGGACCAGAACTAGCAAACTGCTCTTGCCCCGCTGCTTTCAGCCTGCTTTTTTAATCTCTCCCTGAAATGCATGCCACATCCAGTCCTTTGTGAGATACTTTGAGCTCCTTAGTTGGGAGAGGAAATCACACTCTGCCCAGAGAAACAATTGGATAATCTCATTGAATTTAAAAGCAATTATCACTTGCTTTTAATTCTGCCTAGTGACAGAAAACCTTATATATTTTTCTGGCAAATCTTCTATTGCTTTCAGGCAATTGTAGTGATTCTGTAGAAGGAAATAAATTTGTCCCGTGTATTACTTTGAAAATATCGGGTGCTGTGTATCTGCCCTCAGGCTCTTGCTGCAGCTGAGCTAATAGAAAAGAAACTGGACGGAGAGGAGTCAGCATGTCCCTCTTCTGTTAGCCAAAACAGAACTCAGTCCTGTTAGTGTAACCTTTACTGCTTTGATTTGAGCAGACTGCATCTCCTACCATAGGCTGCCAGAGATTGTACACCAATTGTAATCAAATCGCATCAGTGATTTGCTAAGTTTCTCATGCTTCCCAATTCTGTGGGGCTTACGTAGTTCACTGCTTCTTGGGAGACCTCTACCAGTTTTCTGTTAATTAACTCTCCAAGGAATTGTCTATGTAGGTATGAAATGTCTTATGGCTCTTTTTTCTTACAAGCAGTAGTGGGGAGGCTACTTGTTTTAGGCTTACTTTCTGCATCCTTTCTGTGTTGTGCAGACAGTCAGTGTTAACTGCTCTTTTTATATCCCAAAAATGACTGTTTGAGGTTTTATTAGTATAAAAACAGTGCAAGATGTAAAGAACTAGAAGAGTTTTTGAAACTCGAGCCTGATACTGACATAACTGCTGTTTTGCCCTCTTACAGGTTCATGAATCCTTCCACAAACACCTGAAGCCGATGCAAGCCAAGCTGTGAAGCCAGCTCTTTTTTAAAAAATGCACAATTTTCCTGGTCTGGAAACTGGATATTTTGCATCCTTTCTTCAGGCACCTAAATCAAACCTTTCAAACCTTTCAAACCATGATAGCTGTAGGACAGTGAATAATTGTAGCTTTTCTTTCTATTTCTGTAAATTGAGATGGTGATTGGGGGAGTGCATATGGATGGATGGCTGTTTGGTTTTGAAGTGCAATCATGGTGGGGGGGGGGGAAAAAAACTTTTAAACATCCGAGGAAGCTTTATGGATTCATACAAGAATTACTTTTGTGAAGCTGCTAACCAGGCAAGTTACCGTTATTAAAAAGGTAGTAGGGTTTTACTACTAAGTAGTACAGCCCTCAGGCAATAGCTTCTAATGAGCAGTTGTGTCCTTTTCACCCCCCACAAAAAAGCATCAACATGTCTTGATCTTTTTTCATAGACTAGCACCAGCTCGCTCTCCCTATGTAGCAAGTATTTAGGCTGTATAAAGCCTTATGCAGAATTTTATGTGTCTGCGTGAGATGCTACTCTCCTGATGTGGCTGGGAACTAAGTGTCCATCTTTCTCTCTGAAGCTCTGCTTCAGTGTCTTTCCAGAGGGCATCTTCATGTATCCCAGTGCATCCTTTCTTCACTGCCCAGCAGATTTCCCCCCCCCCCCCACTTGACATTTGCCTTTTCTAACACTGGCACCTTACCCTTCTGATTAATAGGAGTTCAAAGGAGAAGGTGCTGATGCTACTATGAGAAAAGACAAGTAGTAATAATCAGCCAGGAGCTGTTAATGGATGTTCTGCCCTTTTAACTGTTAGTATTTTCAAAGCACTATCTCAAAGCACTTTACATATGCTAGTTGTTATGATTAGATGTGAAAAAACACATTCTGTTATAGAAACTGCAAATTTGACTTGAAAAGATGAAGCCAATATTTGGGGGCAGAAATTTGGCCAAGGCCTTTGGGTCTGCAGGTTGCTCTGGGATATTCTTCTGTGTACTTTCTTTTTTAAAGGCAATCTTCAAGATGACAATGCAAAATGAAGTGCCTAGATTCTTTTTCCCCACCCATGCATTTCCAAGGAGCTTTCTCTGATCTGCTTAAAAACATTGTTTTTATATTGACTTGCACAATGCTGTCTAGATGAACAATTTAAAAATGTAGTTTTTAACAGGACTTCCTGATACCTAGTGAAATCAGTAAACTAAACATCACTGCTGTTTTTCAGCACCAATAGCTTCGCCCAGTAACAGAATAAAACATTTTTCCACAACAGATGAAGAGTGACTTTCCTTTTAAATTGGTAAAATGTTCAGCATAAGCCAAAATTCTGCAGTTCTGAGGCAACATACAAGAAGCTTGTCCTCTGAGAGCTTTGGCACCTGCTAAGTCTCTAACTTTGGATCACATTTTCATAGCAGAATTTTCTAGGACTTGCAATCCTTAAACAGAGTGTTCAGCTCCATGCACAGTAGCTGAACAGAAATGCCTAATTTTAAATAGAAATCCAACTTCCCTTTTGGCTGCTGAGTCTCCCAGGTTGAATGGAACCTCTGCTGTTCAGGATACCAAGGAGGCAAAAGGCTTTGCCTTCTATATGTTAAGTAGAGCGGACTGCTGACCTGGGGATGGTCTATGGAGAACGATCAGGGAAAGGTTAAAATGTGTTAATGAAAACAGTACTAGCTAAATGTATGTACAGATTTAATAAATTACAAAAATGTGTTTTCAGACAAAATGTCTTTTTTTTCTTTTTTTCCTTGGCTCTCTTTTATTTACCTTTAGTGGATCTCATTTAAAGCATTAGAGGAAACAGAACATGGTATTCAAGAGATGACTTTTGCAGAGAAATTGTTTCTTGAGCTGCTGCTCTCAACTCATTGTGTAAGGAAATTGAAAGCTTTGTTTTTCCTGCCAAACTTTATGAAAATTCCTGCAAGAATTCACCATTAATTTGGTTAGACTTCATGTGGCTTATTGCTAGCATGCTCTTTGTGGCTTGGCTCTGCACAAGGCTCTAGGGCAGTTAGCACAGCAGCTATTCTTGCCTTTCTAGTGTTGCTCACAAGCACAGAAAATAAAACTGGTAGCAAAAGTGCCTGTGGCATGTTACTCAGTATTATTACGGCCCATAAGCCAGCAAAAGCTAATCACCACCAATAACAAAGACTAATTGATGCGGCATTTGGCACTAGGAGCTTACAGTTGTAAAAGCCCTTTCTTAAAATTGTTCCTGCATATATTTTTAGTAGATACTGGTGTAACAGCAAATTCTGCACTTTGTTGCTCTATCAGTATTTCGTCAATAGGATGGGGTTTTTTTAGCTGGCTGCTAATAGCCCTGTTCCCTAAAAGGCACAACATGGTACAACTTGCTGTTTATCAGTGCTGTTTCAACTCTTTAAGTGATCCTGTATCCTGGTCAGGACTTCCTGTCTTTTGACAAAATGTAATGGTACTGTTCCCAGAAGCATTCATTCCCTTTCAGCTTGAGTACAATTGATTTGAATGTCAAATAACTATACTTGTAAGCTAGGTGTATCAGAGTATTGAAACTAAGCAGTCTGTGGCAGTGATTTTCAGTCTGGTACTCCACCACCTTGTAAGCACTTCGCAAGGATCCTATATTTCCCCTGTAGATGACAGAATACAAGGTGAAAACCCCTGGTAAATGCATCCCAAGGATAAAAACTCTCAACTGTTTGAAGACGACAGACATTTCCCTAGGATTTTTCTGGAATAATTTCCAAACAAATGCACAAACAAATGTGGTTGGACCAGCCTTTGGAGTGGGGCTGGCTGACTCTTTGCTGTGTATCCAGCTTTGGTAAGTGTGAGAAACCGGTTTTCTTTATGTGAACTTCTCACGTTATCTGTTAGTTGTTTTGAGCAGTGTGCTTGCTCCAGAGACTGCTGTGGTTATAGCGGCTGCATCTTGCCCCCTTGGAGTGGTGGCCATTGATGCTAGCTCTCGGCTAGGAACTTGTCCTGGATGGGTTATCAGGAATAGCTTTACCAGCTACAAGATGCAGAAACAGCATTGCTGGACAGAGTATTCACAGCCTATCCCTGAGGTTTCTGGATCCAGTTGCTATTTTTCTCCTGATAAGCTCTGGGTTAAAGCTGGTGACTGTCCCACTTCCATGGCAGCACAAGGGCTGTACTGCAAAACCTGAGCTTCAACAGCACTGTTTGAGCTACAGTTCTCCAGCACCTGGCTTGTTGCTAATACCTGGTAACTGGGTGCTTGAACTGGTTTCTGCATGCCTAGAGAATATCGTATGTATGTAATTGCTCTCTTTTTATCAAACAAGGAGACATTGCTGGAAGGACCTGAACCTGCGGCCAGCAGCAGTACGGGGGGGCTGATGGCTTGTGCCAAGCCAGGCTTGGCCTTCCCAGCCTTGGTGGCCGCCTCTGGCAGAGCATCTCTGCCGGCAGGGAGAGCCTGAGGCCTCCCCTGCCCGCCAAGGTTTTCCTTTGGGGGAAAACCGCGCGTACGCAGCGGTTCCTGGGGCAGCTGGTGTGAGCCGGAGGAAGCGGCTGAACCGCGTTCCTGGCTGCCTCGGATGCTAATCCACACCCGGGCTCGGCGCCTCTGGAGGGGCGTTTTTGACTTCTAGCTGCATTTCACGGTTGCTAAACAACCTCCTTCCTTCCCAGCTTCCGGAAACTCCCGGAGAAACGGAAACTCCGTGGCAGGAGCAGCAGAGGCGCCCGTTCCCCGCGGGGACCGGCTGCCGCTGGGAGCGGTAGTTCCCGTCCCGTCCCATCCCTGCCTCCGGGCCACCGCGCTTCCCAGGGCTCTGCGCGGGGACGGGCTTGCCGGGCGGGATGAGCCGCGGTGAGAGCCGTGGCCTCCGGGGACGTGGGACGCTGCGGGCAGGGGTCCGGGATGCTGCGGTGAGGGCTGGGCCGGGCATGGCCCAGGGATGCGGTGGGCGCCGTGGCAACAGGCTGTGGAAGTGGGGAGCAGGTACCAGAGTGGGGGGGGAACGGGGAGGCCCCGGCACCGGGGAGCTCCTCCGAAATGGGCCGGTTTCACCCCAGCCAGGGGCAGCCGCCGTCCCTCGTCCCTCTCCTCCGGGGCCTCGGCCGGGACGGAGCGGCAGTGCCGGAGGGCTGGGGGGGAGCAGGGGCCGCCAGCCCCCCTCGGCCTCCCCGCGCCGGTGCCCGCGCGTGGGGCTGCCGGAGCCCCAGGCCGTCCCGGGGGAGGCTTCAGCCTGGATGGAGCCTTGTTTTGCGGCCGGGCAGGAGGCTGCGGCGGCGCTCGGCTCGGCAGGAAAGGGAAATCCGTAACAGCGGCTCGGTCACCCGTCCTCGCCGGCGAGTAGGAGGTTCCCAGGCCGGGGAGCAGCGGCGTTAACCCCCTGCGCCGCGCCGGCGGGGCGCGGGAAGGCCTGGAGGCCTCCGATGGTGAGCGCGGCGCTGCGCGGCGCCGGGGAGGAGGCTTGGGAAACCCAGGTTCGGGGCGTTTCGCGGGGGCTGGAGGCTTCTGCCCAGCTGGTGGCCGCGAGGGGCTCTGCTCAGCGGCCTCCCCAAAGCTGCAGCCCCCTCCGTGTCCGGCCGGCGCGAGGAGGCGGCCGGGCGCTCGGGGGATGCTCCGGGGCAGCCCGGCGGCGGTGGGCGCCCGTCCCTCCCGGCAAGGGGGCTCATCAGGGAGGGCAGAGCCTCCCCGCCCGGGCCAGGCGGTGCCCGACTGCGCCGGGCAGGAAAAGGGGGTTCATGGAAATCCGGGGCTTCGCTTTGTGACCGGGGAATTCGTCTCTCTCCACAGGCTGCAAAATCCAGGAAAGGTTTAAGAGGTAGGTGCCGTGGGGCGCTCGTCCCGTCGGAGCGAGCCGCAGCCAGCCGGGGGGCTCTTCTGCCCCTGCCCGCTGAGCCCGCCTGCCCCAGCACCTTCGCTCTGTCCCGTTCCAGGCTCCGTCGACGACGTGCTGGGTGACCTCCTCGGATACGACGGTAAAAAGCACCTTGGCTGCGGCGGACGGGGACGCGTCCTTGTGCTCCGTACCTCCCTGCCCGGGAGCCCTGCGGCGCCCGGCCTGGGGCTCCATCAAGAGGAGTTGTGAACGAGCTTCTCCCAGCACAGGGCTTTCGCTGTCGTACCCCCGCCGGACGGACGGGACAAACAGCCCGTTCGGTCTGAAACGGGCTCCCGTAGCGAAGGGGGACGAAGCAGGGAGCTAAGCGGGGACCGGGGTCCCCAGCGCCCGAGCGGCCATCAAGCAGGCTGGACGTTGGGTTGGGGAGGCAGCCTGAGGTCCATCTCCAACTGGAAGCCCCCATAAGGAGATAGCAAATCCCCCTTCGGATTGCCCGGGTCAGGAACCTGCCCACGTGCTGTGTCTTGATCTCTCCCTGCCTTGCTTCCAGATGAAACCCCGGTTAAACCTGCCAGAGCTTCCCAGCTGGCCGGGGGCAGCGGTGGGAGAGCCAGGGGCACCGGCTCCCCTGCCGGCAAGAAGTGAGTAGCTCTCAAGCATGTCCCTCTCGTCTGTGCTGTGTAAGTCCTTCTGCCCTGCCCCATCCTTGGCCTGCAGCTTTCCAGCAGGAGTTGGGTATCTCCTGGCCCCATGTATCTTCTGTAAATCTCCTTTTTAATGGTTGTTCACTTAAATATAGCAGTCCTAGCCCTGGCGTTAGTTTTCCTAAAGCTATTTTAGCTTCATTAGATGGGTGTGAGTTCTCGTGCTGTGGGACACAGCTGCTGGGGGGGGTGGCTGTGTGGTCCCCACTGTGTCCCCCCACCCAGCGTAGCCTGGCCATCCCATCAGCAGCGGGTGACCAGGGTCTCCAGCATGGAGCACAGCCAAGTCCTGGCCCGACCTGGCATCTCCCTGCACCTTGCCAAGTGCCGGTGCAGCATCCCCGACCCCACGCTTGTGCCACAGGTCCTTCCTGGAGGATGATTTCTTCACCAAACTCCCTGCCGAGGACATTGAAGCTGCAGAGGTGAGCCGGAGAGTCTGGATGGCTCAATGACCTTGCTGAGCCCAGCTTCCCTCTGGCATCACTCCATCAGTCAGAGATGAACCTTGAGATTTGGCTGAAGAAGCGACCCCTCTTCGGGATCGCCGCAGCACTGGGAAGATGGGACCGGGGAGCGGGTGGATAGTGGGAGGAGGGCCTCAGGGTGCCCTGGATGGCATGGAGTGAAGCCAAGGGAAGGTGTAGTGAATGCCTCCTGGGCGAGGTGTTCCCGAAGCCTGTCCCTCTGTCCGTCTGATCTCTCTCCGCCCTGGCACGCAGGGATCCGATGTCTCAGAGGCCGACCCGCAGGCTGTGCTGCAAACCCTGAAGGTAGGTGCACAAACACCCATCGGCTCAGCCCCACGCGTGCTGCGAGCAGGCGCCACGGGGAGCCCGGCTCAGCACCTCCCTGGAAATCCTTCCCCGTAGAGCCGAGCTCTGCGAACGCGGGTCGGAGGCAGGCAGCAGCGTGCCTGCAGGGAAGCAGCCCCAGGGTGGTGGCTGCATCCCCCCCTGCTCCCATCTGCATCCTGTTGCTTTCCAGGACATGGATGACATGGAAGCGGATCTCCTGGGAATATCAAAACCCAGTTCAGGGCCAGGGAAAATGCCTGTGAAAGGCCCTGAGAAAGGCGACGTTGTGGGAGCAGTAAAAACTGCAGGGAAGCTGCTAATTCCTGAGAAGAAAGGTAAAAAGGAGATTCTCCTCTTCTCCCAACGCGACTGCAAATGTGCATGAGACATTTTCATCTGAGATAAGAAGCAAAAAGTGGCCTTGTTCCCTAAAATCCTTTCCCTGATCCCTTTTGGGACAATCGCCGACACAGCATTTTCTTCTGGCTGTGTGAGATGCCCAGTGCTTGAATCCTTGTCCCCCTCGCCCAACCTCTTCACATGATGTGACAACATCACCAACATGGTAGCGTCACCACCGTGCTGCTGCCTCCCACTCGGCACCCTTGAGCCTTTCCCTGGTGCTGGGCAAAGCTTTTCTGGTGAGATCTGCCAGATGCAGGTGGAACGAGACCCAGAGGGGTTGCGTTTAAGACAAGCCCATCCCCAGCCTGTCCTGCTGTTCCTAAGCTCCTCTACTCCTTTTCTGCTTGCAAGGAGGACCTTCCAGGGAGACCTTCAGCCCCTGGGGCCTCAAGGGGACTCTGTGTCACAGCGCGTGCTTGTTGAGGGTGGCTGGGAGGGAAGCAGCCGTCGGCCGGCAGGGGAACAGGGACAACTCTGTCTCTGAGCGTGGCCCCTCTTTCTAGGGGAGTCCACACTTGCGATGGAGAAGAAGCCACTCTCATCTCCCCCGGCTTCCCAGCAGTACAAGAAGTTTAACCTTGAAGGTAGGCTTGCACTCCAGGTCTGCCAGCAGATGCCTGGGGCAGCTGTGGACTCTGGCCTTGCTGTTTGCCCATAGCTTGCCTCTCATGTTGGCTGAAGGCTTGGATAGTTAATTAGATGCAGTGTCTTTCAGCTCTGCAACACCAGTTCACACCTAATCCCACAGAAACATAACCACTGAGTGTATGAAGTTCAGAGAGACTTGAGGGCATCCTAGATCCTTGCAGAATCCATGTTCATGGTGTTAGGGTAGCACCCCTCCAGCGAAGAGGGATTTGGGGAGCACCTGAAAGACTCAGTAGTGATGCTGAGGTCAAAGTTACACCTGAGGCCCCATTGCAACACATGCCTGGCAGTGCCAGAGGACCCAGGTCTCAACCCGCCTGCCTGCAGAGTTTGGGCACAAGCACAGGTACCGGAGTTGACTTTCCTCTCACTGCCACCCTGTGCGAGGCAGATCTGGTGCCAGTGTCCCCATGGGCACGTGATGGGGTTAGTGCAGAACTGGGGTTCTTCTGAACGGGGTGTTCAGGTTTGGGGGTTTGGGGTGGGTGGGGGAAGTTGCTTGTTTGTTTGTTTTCTTTTTTAATTCTCCTTTCTTTCCCCTCTGGGGTAATTCCTAGATTTAGATGATCCTTTGGCAGGGCTTTTATCTAATGAGGAACAAAATGCTCCCAAGAAGCCAGCCCCATCCAGCACTGAAAATAGCTCTGTGAAAAAACCAGAACTGAGCAAAGAGAAAGGTGAGTAAGGACGTTCTGCACCCCGTTCGTATTCCGTGAACAAGGAGCCTGGATTAGTTTGGGTGAAGTCCAGCTAGTTCAGTTGAAAGCCAGCTCGTCCCATCTCTTATTAACCAGTATCAATGTTTGCAGAGTAACTCTGTAACAGGGTTAATTGTCAGGCAGCTCGCTGCCTGTTTGATATTTCCAGTGTGCTACAGGTTACAGAAGTGACCTTTCCTTCCGGGCAAGGTCCAATCTTACCTTTGACTTCACCCAGCCTGTTTCGCATGGGGCCAAATGAGGACAACTCTGCTTGGTCGGGGTTGGGGTGGCTAAGAGCATCACCAGTCCCCACCAAAGCCCACCCGGCGTGCCTCTGGGTTGGATCCAGCTGCTCTGTGCCTGTTACAAGCCCCCGGCCCCCTCCTCGCTGCAGCTAGGATGCTAGTGGGAAGGGCCTGGACAGCAGGCAGGACTGCTGCAGTCTCTTGTTAAAAACAAACAAACTAGCAAACAAACAAAAAAACCCTGAGGAAACCTACTGTTGCTGCATGTGGTCCCACCTGCAGAGGTGCCGGCACCCCAGCCGCCTCGGCACACCACGGGCCCTGGCCGCAGGAGGGAGGAGCTCACGTTTGAGGACGATGGCGATGACCTGATGGACGCGCTGGGATTTGGCAATGGCCCAAAAGGAGACCCAAAGCAGGGCAGGAAGGGAGACAAGTAAGGCATTTTTCGGGCTGCAAAAAGGCAGCAGGAGCAAAGCAGGGGATGGTGTGTGCATGAGCTGACCCGTGTGTGGTGGAAAGAGGGTGGGGGGCCCTGGAGGACTTTGTAACTTCTCCAGTGGGTCCTGGTCTGAGCCAGGAGCTGCTGTGCACAGTGCTGTACAAACGCAGGGTAGAAAGATGGGGTCCTCCCTTGGGGAGCTCAGAGCCTGCTTAGCTGGGCTGTGGCCACATTGCACCTCGCTGCCGTGGGTTCGTGCTGCCTGTCTGCAGACTCGAGCACACTGCGAGGGGTCACGGTTGGTTTTCTTAGTACCTGGCATGCTCAGAAGAGAGGGATTAAACACACACACACACACACACACACACACACACACAAAGTGGCAAGAGCAGCCTCACTTTGCCTGGACGATCAGGAATGCCCTGGCAAGGCTGTGTCTCAAGAAACACCCCTGCGGCCGTGTTGCCCGCAGGGACGAGCTCCGTCCGGCCCGCTCCAAGCTGGACGAGTTACTAGGACGGGGCTCCGCAGCCAAAGCTCTGGAGCGGCCAGGCACGGGAGAGCGCAGGGAGTTCAAGCTGGATACGAAATACCAAAAGCAGCCAGGTGAGCCCGGCCGGGGACGCGGGGAAGGTCTGCGGAGATGCCAGGGCTGGCGCAGGAGTGTGAGATGCTCAGTAACCCAGTGGCCTTTGAACGTGGGCCCGTTCCCAGCGAAGCCGCTTCTCTTCTCCCAGCCGCGCTGGGAAGGCACCGCCCTTGCGGCTTGCCAGGGAAGATGTTTCCAGCAGCATTTCCCCAGTGGCAGCGATCTCAGTGGGAATCGCGGGGGGGGGGGGAGGAGGAGGAGGAGGAGGGCCAGCATCTTTGCAGCGTGCTGACCCGAGGCCGCGTGTCCGAGCAGAGAAGGAAGAGCCTGGAGACGAGGAGGGCTTCGTGTTCGGGGCGTACCAGCCCACGGTGGCCTCGGCGCCCGAGGGCCGGCCGGCGCGGAGGCAGCCCACAAGGTACCGTGCTGTGCGTCTGTCTGTCCCTCTGACCGCTGGCCACACCACCCCGAAGCCCAGGTGTCCCCTCTCGGGCAGGTTCACGACTCCCTCTCACTGCAGCAGGTTTTTGGCCGAGAGCAGCGGTGAATCGAAGCCGGACCCACGCGCCAAGCCCCCTCCTCCAACCGGCAGGAGCCCCACGCGGGGCAGCAGGGCAGGCGGCAACTGGCTGGGCTTGAAAGACGAGGATTTTCTGGATTCGGACCCTCCGTCTCCAGCGCAGGCCGATGCCGTGGGGAGCTGCCCGAGCCCCGCCGTGGCCAGGCGGCCTGACCCCGCTAGCCAGCTCCTGGCTGCGGAGGAGCCCGCAGCCAAACCCAACATGCTGGAGGAGGACAACTGGCTGAGCACCGCCTTGTCTCGCAAGAAAGCCCAGGCGCAGGTGAAGGCGCAGGAGAGAGGTGCTGAGACCTCGGAGACGCTGGACAAAGGGCTGGATCTTCACCCGGCCACCAGGTAAAGGCACATTGATAGCTGCTCTTGCAGACAGCAGCTGAGGATCCCTCAGGAATCCTCTGCTTGGATTTAAGGAAGCTGGTGCTGCCCGGGGGAAATGGGTCGCTGCAGCAGGGAGGAACACGCAGTGTGGAGGTTTTTGGGGTGTCTTTGCTCTGTCTGCAGCCAAAATCCTGCCACAGCTGAGCAGGACAGAGGCTATCACCCTGCAAAGAGCACTTGGTGTTGGGCAAAGGATCTTGTCGCTCATCACTTCCACAGTGATGAGCTCAGATCTTCCACATATGAAGTTATTTTCTTGCAGCCAGCCAGCCGCCTCCGCAGGCGCAGCGCCGCAGGCAGCCGCTCTGCAGGACAAGATGGCAAGGGCAGACAGCTCCGGGTAAGGCCTTCCGCATGTTTCAGATGTCCTCCGTGGGAGAGCTTTCCTGTGAAAGCAATCATGTAGGTGAGATGAGGTGTGGGAAGAGCTGGTAGCCAGCAGCGGCCACGCTTGTTTGGCATCTCTGTAACAGGGAGGAAAARCTGCTTCGAAGCACAAGTGCTTTTAACTGGCCCTTCACTTTCTGCTCATGATGGAAAAGCCAAGTTTAAAACTTAGGGAAATGCCTGGCTCGAGGAGATCACAGGAATGTGCAGCGAGACGTCCCTGTGCCTTTCCCCGTGCAGTAACGCTGCTGTGCATCATTCGTCCATGTCTATGCCCATGCAGGCACCCTGTTCCCCAGCTCAGCACCCCCAGGACAGCCCCAGCTCTCCCACCAGAGTCCAGAAAGGAAGATTCCTCCAGAGACGCCAGCACCGTGGGTGCATTTCAAGGGGCAGGTGGGTTCAGGCAGTGATAGGCAGAAGATCCCCCCAAAGAAGCCAGCAGGAGCCACGGGGTGGCCCTTGACCATGCAAGAGCTCCCCAGGCTTTGGCCAGCTGTTGGCAGAGCAGGCTGCCAAGCTGCAGGGTCTGGCTGTCCCCATTCCATGGCAGGATGGGGACACCACCCTGGGGTGCATTGCCTCCCTGGAACATTGCCCTGCAGCACAGCCTTTGTGGTCTCAGAGGGCTGCAAAGACTTGCCCTCTCCAAGCGATGGGTGAGGCGGGGTGGGCTCCCGTCCTTGCTGCCCTTTTTCTTCCCCTATCACCTCCCACTGCCCCAACAGTCATCCCATTAGTGCTGTGTGCTGGCATTAGCGCCCTGCCTGAGCCCAAGCACCAGCTCAACATCCCCTAAAAGCGACTTAGGGGACCCAGCCGCCTCCCAGGTTTCCATTGCCATGTCTGAATCATGGGCACATTGAATTTTCAGCTCCTGCAGCCTTATTTCCAGGACAGCAGGAGATGCCAGACCCTGCCTTGCTCTCTCAGGTAGGTCTGTTGGGCTCGTGCTCCCCACAAGGTGCAGGACAGAGGTGGTGATCAGGAGCATCACCTGAGCAGCATTTACATAGTGCCCCACGCATATCTATGTAGTATATTAATAAGGCACCAGAGGCTCCAGTCTTTTGCTTCAGCTGATTTTCCCTAATATTGGGGTGAAGACACCCTAAGATTGTTTCCAGTGAACTGAGGGGAAATCAAAAACTTCTTTAAAAGAGAGAGTAATTCATGCTTGGTCCTTGAAGCCTCTGTTTCCAGCCTAGCTGGGCCTCCTCAATCTGCCGCTGTGGTTGGACGCAGACTGTGGCCCAGAGGATTCATGACCTTACCCTTATGTGCCCATCCCTGGCAAGGAAGAGCCCCACATGCCTATGCGTGGGATATTCAGGCAGACCCAGTTTAGCAGTGGGTTCAGGCTGGAGAAGGGCAGGAGAAGAGAGACCACAGCCGCTTGGGATGACCGTTCCTCAGCTAGAAGGAGACTTCTCACAGAGCTGGGTTCAGCCCGGGCCCTGAGAGCATGCTTGCACCTCCACAGGCTGCCATCCCCAGGACACATCTTCTAGCAGCACCACAGCTGCAGGTGTGAGAAGCATATTCCTGTGGGGTCTGCTGGACACACTGCAAAGCTGCTGGTCCTAAAGACCTCAGTCCTCTCTCTCCATCCCACAGACCGAGCTGCTAGCCCTGGGCTCACTGCATGTGAAGGGACCGGGGCCTCCTGCAGCCCAGCAGTCCGAGGATGGGGCAGGCTGTCAGGTAGTGCTGCTCAGTGCCCAGGCCCGTGTGGCAGAGCTGGAAAGCCAGGTGAGTCCTGTTGCAGGGGGCTGGACAGGGAACTCGGGGGCAGGAGAGGAGATGTGTCTGCTGCAAATGGCATCGGGATGGCTGGGGAGAGGGGAGAAACCTCCTCGGCCAGAGGTGCCCGCAGCTGCTGAGTCCTGCTTTGGGAGCTCTGTCCCCAGACCAGGCTGGATAGGAGGACGCGTATTCCCAGGACAGCACAAGGACCTTCTCCCCTGGGTGCCCCACAGGTCCGGACATTAGAGTTGGAGCGGACGCAGCAGAAGCTGTTGCTGGAGAGTCTCCAGCAGCGACACCAGGAGGACTTGAATCTCCTCGAGAGTGCACACAGGTACAAGACCCTCTCTCCTCCTGCACTGCCTACTGCCCTGCCAGTGCTCTCTGGGGTGGGAGCACTGGAGAGCTCCCCAAAACCATCCCCAGGGTGGGCAAGCACACAGCCCTATTGACACTGGTGGGGTGTAGAGCAGTTCCAAGGTCAGCCCCAGGGGAGAGCTGGGGTGGGGGTCCTCTCTCACCCACACTGTCCCACAGGTGGCAGGGAGGAGAGACCAGTCCCACTGCCAGCAGGCTTCAAACTGGGGCACCTCAAAGGTGGTAGTGTGAGAAATCAGGGCTCAGACCACAGAGACCAAAGCAGCCTGTGCCTCACAACAGCACCTATTTGCATGCTAATGCCCTGGGTGCGCTTTGGGTGGGGAGCGCCAGGTGTTGCCATGAAAGCAGCAGGTCTTGCCATGACTCCCTTACGGGCTTTTCCTGGGCAGGAGCCGGGTGAAAGTGGTGGAGGAGACCTACAGGCAGCGTGAAGAGCGGCTGCAGCAGGAGAAGGAGCAGCTAGTGGCGCAGCTGGTGTCGCAGAGCCAGGCCGCGGAGCAGGCGCGCGCAGAGCTGCTGACGCGGCACCAGCAGCAGCTGGCGGCACTGGAGCAGCAGAACGTGCAGGAGCTGCAGCGCCTGCGGGAGCTGCAGAGGTAGGCATGGCAAAAGGCCGCACTGGCAGCACCCGCCTGGGGCCCCCTCTCAGCAAAGGACCCAGGCAATGTTTTGGAAGCCCTGGAAAAGGAAAAATAAAACGAACTACCCCTGGGTCCTGCAGGACATCTGTTCAGGAGATGCGCAAAGACCACGAAGAGCAGCTGCAGCGGCTGAAGAGGCTGAAAGACCAGGAGATCGACGCTGTGACCAGCGCCACTTCACACACCAGGTACTAGCAGCCCATGCAACCTCCCCACATAGGGCCCTAGCCGCTGCTTTCCCTGGCCCACCAGGAACTGACCTCAGACCATGGCAGCAGGGTCCTTGCCCTCTTCCCCCGCTTGCTGCCCCTTGCATCCATGGCTTTCGCCAGGGATACAGTAGGGAACCTGCACAGATGTCACCAGTTCCAGGACTTGCACACCCTCAGCACTGAACCACCTCCAGCCTGTTGGTTCTCCCCTAAGAAGCACCTACGTTTTGTTTCTGCTTTGTTGCAACCTGGAAAGACTCAGGGTGGTGTGACGAAGCATGTTCCTCACAAGTCGCCTCTCTGCAGATCTCTAAATGGCGTCATCGAGCAGATGGAGAAGTTCTCCAGTGACCTACACGACCTCTCACACCGGGTAGAGGCCACACACCACACCACCTCCCAGGAGCTGGCTGCGGGGGCCCAGCAGCGCGACAAGCAGCTCAAGTGTACGTCTGCCCTTCCTGGTGCCAAAACAGCCACAAGGTCCTGAGGATGCTGGGGCAGGGGGAGACACCAACATTAGGGATGGTGCTCCCATGGTAGGTTGGCTAAGGAGCCTGGGCTGGCTAAGGCCTGCCTACTTGCTATGGTCATGAGACAACTTTGGGTTTCCCCCTTACACAAAGATGTCCCAGGGATGTGCAGCAGGCAATGGTTGCAAAAGCACACAGATTTTCCATGAATATGCTATGGACAGAGAGGTTCCCCCCTTGGCATCACAGAGCATGCTGCAGAGGGTGCCAGTGATTCATGATGCACATGGGGCGGTGCGGGATGGACGCCCCGCAGCTCACACTAGCCCATGGGTCCCTGCCATTCACAGCCCAGCCCTTCGCTCCCTGCAGTGCTCCAGGACAGGCTGTCACAGCAGCAGAGGGACATGGAGGAAGAGCGGAGCCGACTCCAGGAGGTTATCGCTAAAATGGAGGCAAGGCTGGGCGAGCAGACTCGGCTGCTGGAGCAGGTGAGCCCACACGGTCTTCCCTGCCCGCGCTGGCTGCATGGCCATTGTAGGACCATTCCTCCATGCAGGCAGGCTGGAGCTGGGGCAGGCTGAAGATCCCAGGTCTGGCCTGGAGCCCGTGAGTTGTGCCCATGTCCCCTCTGTCTCTGGTCCCAGGAGCGGTGGAGGGCAACAGCAGAGCAATCCAAGGTGGAATCGCTGCAGCGCTCACTGGAGGAGCAGCGGAGAGTTATGACCCAGCAGCTCTCCATGGAGCGGGCAGAGCTGGAGAGGGCAAAGGTGAGACATAGACATCTCCAGGCACTTTTCAGATGTCTCGAGAGTCCAACCAGGGCTGCACTGCAGTGCATGGTGGAGGAAAGAGCTGGGTTCTGGGCTGGAACATCGCTCCTCTCCGCTCCATCCTCTGCCTCCTCAATCGCACGCTCAGTCACTTGACGAATCACAGATCAGGCTGACTGTCAGGCACACAGGTGCAAGAGTCCGCTGCATGCGTGCATGGGCAGGCCATCTGCCAAGGAGTGCAAAGCCTGAGTTCCTTGTGCAGAGCTCTCGCCTGCTGCCCCAGACTTGACCAGCCTGTAGATATTGCATGGGATTTAGTGGCAGAGACAGGTAAGAGGAGAAAATCCTGTGACCGCGGGGCTCTTGTTCTCTTTTGCATCATGCTCCCAGAGTGTGTTGCTGGAGGAGCAGAAGTCGGTGATGCAGAAGTGCTCGGAGGAGCGCCGGAAGCTGTCGGTTGAGTGGGCCGAGTTTCACACCCGGCAGCAGCTGAGCAAGGAACGGCTGGAGCGCGACATGGACTTGGCCCAGCAGAGGGACTCCCAGAGAGAGGGCACCATCCTGAGCCTCGCCAAGGTACCGCAGCAGAGCCCCTGCCCGTCGCATCCCCTACCGCTGGGCAGGCAGCTTGGCTCCCTGGTGGATCCTGCTTGCAGAAAAGCAGGCAGAGAGTCAGACCTGCCTCCAGACATTTAAAATGGGAGACATCACTTGGGGCCAGTGGTGAGAAACAGGCTATTCCAAGGGCAGCTCCTTTGACCTGTTTTATATGTTGACTTTTAGCATCAGTCACAACTGTGTCTTCTCCCTTGGCTACGAGATGTTTGGGCAGCCAGAGCAGGCACAGCTGCCTCCATTGTGAATGTCCAAAGCTGGATAACCACTGAGACTGAATACTTCCACTGCCGTGGCTTGAGCATGTTTTAGGGTGTGCAGTCTGGTGAGGAGATCCTTCCGGGCCAGGGAAGGAGTGCGTGTGTCTGTCTATACACCCTCAGCTCTGCCAGGCCCTGGTCTCCATGGGGGGGGTGTATGGGGCCACCACTTCAATAGCTGGTGGCATTGCCCTGCACCCCAAAGCCCGCCTGCCAGGACCTGGAGCTCAGTAGGGGCAGATCTCTCCCATCACTAGGGAAGATGTGGGACAGAGGCCAGGACAGGGCAGGTAACCAATCTCTCCCCCCATTGCCACCTTAGGAGCAGGCAGAACTGAAGATCCGGGCCAGCGAGCTGAAGGCCAGGGAGGAGCAGCTGGCGAGGGACAGAGAGTCGCTGGACCAGGCCTGGCAGGAGCTGAGGTTGGAGAAGGAGAAGGTGAACAGTGCTGCACTGCGCATCCGGAACCGAGTAGAGGAGATCGACACCATGAGCAAGGTAAGCGGAAGCATCCATGCTGCAGCTCTCAGCTCTGTGAGGCACAGTTGTGCTCAGGACAACCCTGGCTTAGGATCCACAGCCTTAGGAGGAGTGTGAAACCCCAGTTTTGCTGTTGGTCTGTATGTGGCTATGGACAAGGGACAACGCTGACATCCCCAGCTGTGCCACATACCTCCCCAGCAGGGAGCTCTGATCCTGCTGACACTGAGGTACCAGAGGGGGTGATGATGGTGGCAACTGCTGCATCATCCTCATCCCCTGTGGAAATCTGATGCTTTTGCCACAGGGAAGGCAGAGGGGACAGACACAGACCCCCTATGGGCAGCTCTTGCTGGGACAGTACCAGCAAAGAGAACATGGAGCTGGGGCAGCTCAAAAGGGGAATAAGGGAGTGCGTGAAGGAGTCTCAGGAGCTGCCCCAGAGCAGCTAGGCTCTCCATCACCCTCCTCCCCAGCCACTCTGCCTTGCAGCTCTCAGCCCAGAAGTGCGAGGAAGGCGAGCGAGCGCTGCGGGAGGCCCGCAGGGTAGAGTCCGAGCACCAGGCCAGACTGCGGGTTGTGCAGCAGCACCTGGAGCAGCTGAAACAGCAGGAGCAGCGTCTGCACCAGGCAATCCCCCTCCCTCACCTTCCCCTCTCAGCTTCAGGCCACCGTGCCCAGGGCCTGAACCTTTACCAATGGCCTCTCTCTCTCTCCCTTCCTCCTGGGGTCGGGGCAGGAGCGGCTCAGTATGGCTCTCCAGAGAAGTCAGCTCCAGCAGCTACGTGAGGAGCTGCCAAGCAACCCCGTGGTCCAGGATGTCAGCGCTCCTGCCAAGGGCCTCTCCGGCACACGCTGTAAGGGCTCCTGCATGCTGCTGATGGCAAGAAGCAAGCCATAGGGCAACCACGCTCTGATTTCACTCCTCAGGAAGGCTGGGAAATTTCTGGGGTCTGTTTTAGTTCCCCTATCTCACAGCTATGTTGGTGTTGGCCTCTCCATTCTTGCACGAGTTGTGCAGTCGAGCTCTCCAAGCCAGGCAGTGCCAGAATGGGGTGCAGGGCACTGAGGGAGGAGAGGTGGGTGGGTTAAAGCCTGTCCGCTCTAGGAATTTGGGATGCACCCCACTGCAGGGGCATGCAGGCAACAAAACAAGGATGCTCCGGTGTGTCTGTCTATGCTTTTCTGATGGCAATATTGCTGCACGCTCGGGCTCTCATTCCAGGCTTTCCACCTCCCATCATGACGTTCCCTAGGTACAACCCAGGCGGTAGCAGGGACAGCCTGGGCATTACAGGCCCGTCAGAGCTCTACGCCAAACTGCTGCTCCTGAAGCACAGGGCTGAACAGGTGAGCTGGCAGGGAGACTGGGGCTAGAAGTAGTTCCAGACCAGCCATGAGAAAGCAGGACTGCATGAAGCCAGATTCAGGCCTGACAGTCAGAGCGTGGGGTGTCTCCCAAGATTGTTGCTGAGCCATGAATCTGTGCTGGCCTGGGAGGGCTTGCAGAAGGCAATGGCTCCACATTTCTCTGCTATGCCTGGAAGAGGATCAGTGATATCAGAAGCAAGGAGTAGTGAATGCTCAGAGCTTGTCTCAGGTTCACTGATAGCATCTTTGTCTAAGTGGGGTAGCTCCTCTCATTACCCGATCCCTCAGTGGGAAACACCAGCTCTCCTGGACTCTGGCTTCATTAATGCCTCCATCCTCTCCCATCAGCTTCTGTCTCCATCAGTTCTCTGTGTCCCTCTTGTGTCCTTCCCTGGGCAAGGAGGTTGTTTGAGGCTTCCTCCATGGGTCTCACTCAAAGCGTGAGCTAATGGGCTTTGAGGAGGAGCCCCTAGACAAGCCCTCCCAGGAAACCGTGGTTGGGTAGCTGTCCTCATGCTTGCTGTGTGAGGGAGGGCTCGGGATGCTTCCCTCGCCCATGAGTGACACCCCAGCCTGGGACCCCATTTCCCAAGTGCTCTGCGGCACCCTTCCCATCCTGCCTCCTTTCTCCTCAGGATCGTGATTTCTTGGAAGATGAGCAGTTCTTCCTGGAGACCCTGAAGAAGGCATCCTACAATGCTTCATCCCTGTCAGCCTGAAGGGAGGCATCCCCACATCTCCCCAAGGGACTGGCTACTATCTGCCCTCGGGATAGGCTGATCTGCCAGACTCATGGGGGCAAAATAAAAACAAGCAGTAAATAATTCCAGTTCTCAGCTGAGAAACTGCTGTTATTCTCTTTTTTTTTTCCTTTAAGCATCTGAGCATTTACAGAATGTGAAATCCTTCCCTGTGAGCTTTGAAGCCACAATTTGTCTGTTCTCCATCCCAAGGGCTGCCAGCAGCCTTGGCTGTGGGACTGCACTAACACAAGGACACCGCTATCCTAGAGGATCCGGCCCCAACGCGATGTCTGGCCAGCCCAGCCACCCAAAATGGCCATGCTCCTGGCTCTTGAACAAGGAGCTGCCTCCCACGGGGCTGTGAAAACCCAGTGGAAAAAGGGGGATCATAAAGCTTTTCTACCTTTTGACCAAGCTTTAGCTCTCAGCAGCCTTAATGCAGTGCAGGAGATAGCTGTGCAGGCCAAGGGAGTAGGTCCCTGCCTCAAGTTTGCACTGACGTTTGAAATGTTTGAATCTTCATAGGCAGGTCGTGCCCACCAGCTCCCTTTGCTGTCTCCGCTGCTATCTTTTCTCCCCATCAGGGGAAATCATGCTGCTTTTGAGGGGGGCTGCTGAGTTATGAGGGGGACAGAATGGAATAAAAGAGCACTGGAGCCCACCACCCCAGAGCTGATTCCTGCTTGTGCCAGCGTAAACCAAAAGCGGGAGGGGAAGAGCTCCTTGCCCCCAGGGGTACCAGTGAGCGCTGCATCGCACCACGCACGGGCCCCCGGGGTGGGAAGGCATGTTGTTCTGCCGGCCGGAGAGCAGGCCAGCGATCGCCCTCCCAGAAACACAACCGGCTCCATTCGCTCACGTGCTGCTTTTTGGGGCCTCAACAGCCCTGAATGTGAGTCAGTTTTCTCCGAGGGTGTTACCACTACCCGCTCTCATTTGAGCATGCGTGCACTTGGCCTAATCCCAGCTTTCCTCCTGGTTACTATTTGTTGTGAGAAAAAGGTCACATAATTCATTTACAATTTCACCTTTTTCGGGGGGGGGCTCATTTCCTGAAGAAACTGCATGGATGTGCTCATGTCCTGTCCCTGCCATAAGCGGGTGCCCTCTTGGCTAATTTCAACAGGATCTGACCCGGGGACAGAGGAACCACCAAGAACGATGTTCCCATGTGATCTGTGAGGGTGCGACTTGGGGAAAGATCCCGTTCTCATCCCGCTAACGGCCAAAAACTTCTTACAAGATGTCACTGAGCTGCACAGGAGCACAAATCGCAACCCCACAGGAAACGAGTATTACCAGTTCTTCTGCTCCTGGCACTGTTACATCTTCAGCGATCTCCACAGCCTGTTTTAGGCCTAAAAAGCCCAAGTTCTGGGTCTGAAACTCTTACTGGAGCCTTGTTTCCCCTTTCTCTGAGAGCTGGTGGGCAACGCGGGGGGGGGTAGTGGGGAGGGGGCTTTTCCGGCAGGCTCTGCCCGGGGCAGCCCCTGTCGCTGTGGCAACGGGGGGGCCTTTCCCAGCAGGCCCTTCTCGGGCAGCAGCTATCGCTATAGCAACGGGGGCCTTCCGCTCTGGCGGCGCGCGCAATGGCGGCGCCCATGCTGAGCGCGGCGCTGTACGGCGTACGGAGCGGGCGCGCCTTCGGCACGGCCGGTGAGACAGCGGGCAGGGGAGGCCTCGGGGGCCTGGGTCCTCCCGTGGGCGCGTGGCAGGAGCCCGTTGAAGCGCGGGGAGCGGCTGGCTCCGGGCGCCTGGGTTCCGCCAAGGGCACGTAGTAGGAGCCGGTTGGCGGGAGGGGCCGGTCTCGGCCGCCTGGGTCCTCTCAAGCCTCTCTGGTAGGAGCCCGTCTGGGGAGGCGGCAGCGGCTCTCGGACGCCTGGGCCCCTTTTCCAGTGCCCCTCAGGTGAACGGGGAAGGTCCCTAGGCCCCAAGGCCAAGACCCCCCGGGCTGAACGACACGCCGGAGCTCGGCTCCGCGCCCTGTCCCGGCCCTGCTTTAGCCCCGCACCGTGCTCCTGCTTTTTGCCCGGTCCCGTCTCTCCCTCTCGGGCTTCTCTCTCGCTGTGCTCGTGCGATGAAGCCGCTCGCCGTTTCCAGCCGCTCTCTGCAAGCGGGCAGCCCCTCTGGGGCCGATGCCTAACGAAGACATAGATGTCAGCAACTTGGAAGCACTGGCAAAGTACCGCAGTTTCACTCGCTACTTCAGGAGGGCTGAAAAGGAGAGCAGAAAGCCTCGGTGGTGGAAGACGTACCAGCAATACACTACCTCAGAGCCAGGTACTCGCAGATAGATCTGTGCTTACTCCGTTTGTGGTTGGAGGTGAGGGGAGCTGTGTGTAGGCTGGAGCCATGGTTGTAGACCAGAAAAATGTGTCATGTTTCCCAAGGAGATGCTAACTCTTTTGCAGGGTTTGGGGGTTTGGATATTTGGATATTTTTGATATCCATGTTTATCACACGTATAATTTCTCAACTCTCTGTGAAGAGCCAAAGATTGACATCAGCCTGCCACGTGATAAACTGCTGGGGATGAAGGAAGTCAAGGAAAGAAAAAACATCCTGAGACGGAACCACCAGAACGCTGAGATGGAAAGAGCAGCACGGCTCCGAACAGGTCTGTGCCCCATCTCCTCTCCCCTGCCCTGGGCACTCACTCTCCAGCAGCCCCTCCAGCCATTTCTTTCTTTTTGCAGTGCTGATCCCCCTCGATGAAGTTAGAGCTGAGTGGGAGAAGACCAGTGGCCCACTCCACAAGCAGCGCGTGGCAGAGCACTATGGGATATTTCGTGACTTGTTCAAGGGGGCCACCTTCACCCCCAGGGTTATCCTGAGGGTGGGCTACAGCCAGGAAGATGAGCATGTTGTACCAGTCTACCACGGGAACATGGTGACTCCATCAGAGGTGTGAGAGGAGAGTTGGCAACACCCCCAATGTCATGAAAAAGCCCGTAGATGCTCCTGATTGGCATCGTCCCTTACGGGGGATTTCTCTTGCAAGGGTATTTCCTTTGTGATGAAGCAAATGTATGTTCCTTAGACGTGATAAGGGTAGAACTTTGCAACAGGTTTGCTGTCTGTCAGCAAACTGGTGTTTGTTAGTGCTCCTGAAGCTCTCCTGGTGGAGCTGACTAACCATGGCATGGCTGTGTCTGGTCTGTGCTACTCTCTGGCTGCGCCCACAATAGATTCACATTCTTTGCCTTTGAAATCATGACTTGGTCTTAATGGAAACTAATTCCAAGTAATTTATATTCTCTTTATATTTCTCATTTAGGCTTCTAATCCCCCTGAAGTGTCATATGAGGCAGATAAAGGCTCCCTGTGGACTCTGTTACTCACAAATCCAGGTGAGCAGTGAGTTCTTTAGATTGAAACAGTCCAGTTTAAACTTAGTTCTGTTTTTGAACAGGAAGCTTCTGTTTCTTTCAGCTGCAGTCAGAGATGATGTGATGATACCTGTTATATAGGGATTGTCACCTAAGCTCTGGGTGCAGAGAACAGCTTCAGAGACTGTGCCTGCAAAGGGAGTTAGAATTTCTCTGCCTTGGGAAAGTTGTGTCTTCCAAGAGTGCTTCTGTGCCCTTATGTCACTTGTTAGATGATGAGCAGATGTTTGCAAAATTATGAGTGTTACTTCAATGAATTACACATGCAGGAAAGATTTTAGTCTCCTAAAATCTGTGCAAATACAGCAATATTTTGCCCAATTTGCAGCTGAGAATTGGGACAGTGACATGACAGAACCTGTGTCACAGCGTAGGGGAAGCAGTTCCCTGACTCTGTCTTGTGTTGACTGCCAAATTCTTCTTTCTTGAAGACAGCTTACCTGTCTGCAAGTGCCGTTTCCTTTTGCAGACTCTCTGGGAAGTAGGTTAGCTGGCACTATGCACTCCAGGAAACCAAAATGCAGTGAAATTAAGTAACTGTATCGCAGTGTCATTCAGAAAGACCTTGTGATCTTGGGGTTACATCTGTAAAATTCTTGGCTCCTCATTTTGAGCTCAGCCCTGTAGGGATGAGTTATTTTTCTGTTACAAGAAAAATGCTGAGAGGTCTCAAAGTGCCCCCTCCATTCCAAGGGGATCTGGGCCTTCTTGCTTTGGAGTTGATGCAAACACCACATTGTCACTAAGGCGCCTTTCTCCCTCATGTGTGCTTGCAGATGGACATTTGAGAGACACTGACTCGGAGTACCTCCACTGGCTGGTGTGAGTATTGCTCATCAGAGCTCCGTGCCTCTTGGCTCAGGGAAAACACAGGCTGAAAGGGTGGAAACTCTTCCAAGAGTGCTTGGGAACAGATGTGTTGCCAAGATGATTCCTTGGCTTTCTCTGATGCTCCTGCCCTGGGCTTGTTGCATCCCTGTGTTCTGGGTCCTGATAAAGATGCAGTGGTTCCAGTTGTTGTTGCTCTTCTGCATTCAATTCCCTGGATGTGAATTCTTCCAGGAAAATCAGCCTCTACTATCTGTACATTTGTTGAACAGGGAAAATAGCTCGTGTCAAAGCCTAGTGCAAAGTGATTGACAGTCCTGTATGAAAGTCCTGGCCCTAAAGGGAGGAAATGGATGGCTACTTAGTGAAATAAACTTCTTTGTGTTCAGGACAAACATCCCAGGCAATGACATCAAGTCAGGAAAGGAGATTTGCCATTACCTGCCCCCTTTCCCTGCCAGAGGAACTGGTTACCATCGTTTCATCTTCCTCCTCTTCAAGCAAGACTGCCCGATAGATTTCAGTGAAGATGTTCGACCAGCACCATGGTAATTCAGGCTTTCGCTAGGCCATTTCACTCTTTCCTTGACTAAGAAGTTATTGCTTGTTACTACAGTGTGCTTGTTACTCCTGCAACAGAGCAGTTCCTTTCAAATGCCAGATTTGTTCAGGGCTTCTCAGCTCACATTTTGCTTGAATCCAGAATCCCAGCCCTGCAAGCCCCATAGAGTGTCATTGCCTTAAAACAGGCTCTTAAGTGATTTGCCCTGCTCAGGGCAGATGTGTAGAGCTGAAATCTCCCTGATTCTTCTTCTGGTGACTCCCTTTTTTCGTTCTGTTTGTAAACTTTGGGATGATGTGGGGAAGTAACTGCCTGCCAGGATGCTGCAGGAAAAGAGGTTCACCTCAGCTCTTGTGCTTGTGTCCTGTTTGCAGCCACAGTCTCAAGATGAGAACCTTTAGGACGTTTGACTTCTACGAGAAGCACCAGGACCACATGACCCCGGCAGGGCTGGCATTTTTCCAGTGTCAGTGGGACAGCTCCGTTACTCAAATCTTTCATCAGATCCTCAGTAAGAAGTGCACAATGTGGGGATGCTGGAAGGCTCCTGTTTGTGAGCTGGGGCATGGCTCCTGCGCGTCAGGCACAGGATCAGTGAAAGAACTATTGCTGTGGGTTCTTCATTCATCCTGGCTGTCACTGGGGCGCTTGGACCTCTTAGAGCACAGACTAAGAATTTATTGAGTCATGCTCCCCATACTAACAGCTGCTCTGGATGAGCATTTTAAAATAACAAGGGAGCTTTCACTAAGACATGCTTTACTAGCCCGGATCTCATGCCCTGACCTGGATGCACGTGGCAGCCCTTGCTAGTGAAGGGAAGGGGCCAGGGTTTGGATCTGAACCGTCTTGATAACATTTCAGCTTCCCCTTTTACAGATATGAAGGAGCCTGTGTTTGAATTTGTGCGGCTGCCCATATATCATCCTCCACAGGAAAAGTTTCCACGCCACCAGCCTCTGAGGTACCTGGACAGATACCGAGATACCAAGGAGCCCACCTACGGCATTTACTAGGGGTCTGGCCGCCTTGCTACATGCTCTGGTGTACCTGAGGATGCAGGCCCAGAGGATGGGGCTGCCAGCTTCCCTGCATTTGCAGAAGTGTGGTGTCAAAAGCAGTCCATGCCTGCAGAGGAAGACAGCAAAATCTCAACCCTCTGGCCACAAGTTCCACTTTGCTGGCAGTAGTAGGAAGTGTGCAACTGAGAGCAAGAGACATTTGCGGCGTTAGCCGTTGTGTGGTCAAAAGGCTACTTGAGAGCATGTTCACATATGAGAATAAATCTATGTCTGGGCTGAAATCTTGCTACTGATTCTGTAGCAGAGCCAGTTAATGAGGGTGCTAGAGTGCAGTCCACCAGAGATGCTCTACCTTGCTTCTCTGGAGGGATCAGAGCTCTTCTTATGTCCGTTTACAGTGCAAATGGAGCTAGCCTGACCGGCATCTTCTCCCCCTTCCCAGTGCTGTGGTTCAGGACTGTGTTGGCTCCTTTTTGTACAGTCCTCTTAAAAATCTGAGTCTGATTAAACACCTTGAGAGCAATGCTTCACTGAGAAGAGCCTGGTGTCCCAGGCAGCTGGTGCAGAGCTGGGGAGTTCAGTGGGCTGCACGAGAGAAATGCAGCTCTTCCTTGGGCTTGGATCTCCTTCCCCTCGTGGATGTCACAGGGAGGGATGAGCACAGCTAAGCATGTGGTAAACTTTACAAGAGTCTGCACAAGGTCAACATCAATGAAGCTGACTTCTCCTGACAGCAATCCAAGCACATGGAGTCCAGTTTCTTTTCCCTCACTTCCTGGACAATATATGTTGATAGATAGGGCTCTAGAGCGGATCTGTGGAGCAGACATATGGTGGTGACCTGGCAGCCTGCCCATGCCTATCCTGCACCCGTAGCGTGGAGAGATGGTGGCTTTCTGCTCTGTAGGGCTCTTGCTCCAACCACTGTTCGTATATTTTAAATAAGTCCTCAGATACCAACATATTCCTGGCATTGCAGCTGCCTGTTCCTAACTCTGCTTCCCAGCAGCCTTACTCAGGTTCCTCTCTTCCTAGGGGAACAAGAGACTCCAGTAAGCAAATGAGGTTGGGCTGAAATGCCCACCTGCTGCTCTTGCTCAGGGCTATTACCAGCTAAGCAGCAAGCTGTCGTATACTCTCCCCTTTGGGGGGAATTGGTCAGAATTTTCAGATTTAGCCAAAATAAATGTTTGGGAGGCGTGGGCTGTTGCCTGCCTTGGCTGAAGCTCTGTTGTGGCACACAGCAAGCTGTGACAGATCCCAGCTGGCACTCCCGAGTTCAGAGGCGGTCTGGGGTTGTGACTCCAAGCTTGCCTTTGATACAGAAACTCCTTATCTCCCCCCAGCCCAACCATGAATGTCCTAACCGCAGTAGGGGTCTCCTCCCCACCCATCCTATCGGGGCAGGCGGGTGAAAGCAATGTGGCTCTGCGTGAGGAGGCTGCAGAGCTGTTGCAAAGCTAAGGCCGCCTCTGAGAACAGTGTTCAGCTGATGAGCGGTGTGTGTATGCAACGACAGTACATCCACATGGGTACGTAGATAACATTTGAACTGGAAGGCTGGTAGCGTTTCTCCCTGAAACACAAACGTGTAAAGACATGAAGATAAAAGGCACGCGGGCACCACCATCGCTGCCAGGCAGAAGACTCCACCTGCCATCTGAGCAAGGGCTGATTTACTGCACTTTGGGGTAGAGATCTACTGAATGTGCTAGCACAGGTTAGTGCTAGCAGTGTCTATCGGTCTTCAGCTTGGTTAGCAAGAAAAGGAGTGTTGGCTGCATGGAGCAGCATGTGCAAACAGCAGGAGCTGTGGTTTAGAGAGAGGGACGCGGTCAGAGTGGCCGGCTGGTGGCATGTGTCACAGCCCCTGTCAGTGCAGGGGGAAGCAACAAGCATCTGCAGCAGCGGTGGGTGCCCCTCTCCACCAGCTCCCAGGCTGGCAGATGGCCCGACTGCCATGCTGAGGTCTCTCTGCCTGGGACAACTGTCCTGCTCTGCTTGGGGACCAGTCCCTGGGAGAGACGAGAGTGGGCTGTCCTGCCTCTGCGACTGGCCTGGCAGACTCCGCAGGTGCGGTGGGATTGCAGCGAGCATCCCTGCACCTGGGGGAAACAACTGCTGAGGGGCCAGGAAGCTCGCCCCAAAGGCGCAGAAAGGGAAATCAGATCATGTGTAATTTGTACCTCCGTGCAGACACATACGAGCGTATATGCTTTGGATCTGCAGGAGGAAAAACAATTTCCCTGTGCCGTCGCTGCAGCGGTTTTATCCTCCCCGGTGTGCCCTGCTGTGCAGTGCAGCCCCTCGGGGGGAGCAGATCCAGCGCTCCGAGCTGCCTCCCCGGCCCGTGGGCGAGCGTGGGGCTGAGCCGGCACGGCCGGCCTGCGAGCAGCACCCACCCCGTGTCTCTTTAAGAGCGCTGGCTCTGTGCCCTGCCGCGCCTCCGGGCTCTGCATCACCCTCCCTTCCTCCTTTTCCCCGGCTGGGTTTCTTTTTCTTGGTCTGAGTTTCCTTTCCTCGGTGCCCTGCTCCCCAGCACGGGATGGCGTCGGTCTCCCAGAAGCTGGAGGAGAAGCTGGTCTGCTCCATCTGCCTGGAGCTGTTCAGGGTGGCCGTGACCTTGCCCTGCGGGCACAACTTCTGCCAGCAATGCATCGGCGACCACTGGGACAAGCAGGAGCAGGAGGCCACCAGGGCCAAGAAGGGCTACACCTGTCCCGAGTGCCGGAAGAGCTTCGAGCGGCGCCCGGAGCTGAAGAAGAACGTGACCCTGTGCAGCGTGGTGGAGCTGGTGCGGACGGACGAGGTGCAGGCGGCGGGCGCCGAGAGGCCCGAGGCGGCGCAGGGCGGCCAGTGCCCGCGGCACGGGCGCCCGCTGGAGCTCTACTGCGAGGACGAGCGGCGGTGCATCTGCTGCGTCTGCACCGTGCGGCAGTGCCAGCACCACCGGCGGGTGCTCTTCGAGGAGGAACGCTCTAAAAAGCAGGTGGGGAGTTGCAGCGGGGCGGTCGAGGAGGGTCGCAGGCTCCCAGCCCGCGGGGATGTGAGCGACCTACCGTCCGCTGAGCTGTGCCCAGTCTCAGCTGATGGAGCTGTCATGGGCTCCCTTCCCGGGAAACCGGGAGCAGCAGGGACCTGCACAAATCCAGCAGCAGTGAAAAATGCCGCTATGCGTATTTGTAACCTCCTGGTCCAGGGGAAGCAGCTAAAACAGGATGAAATCCAGCAAAGCGCCTCACTTCTAAGTGACGCAGGGCACCGCGTCTCCCCTCCCCAAGCCACCTCCCTCTGCACGAGGTTTCTCTCAGAGCCCCGCGAGGCAGACCTGGGCGAGCTGCTTCACTCTCCAGCGCAGGGTGTTTGTGCTGCCCTTTGCAGGACCTTCTGAGAGAGTCCCTGGAAAAAGCCCAGCAGGAGACGGAGAGGATCGAGCAGGCAATGCAGGAGCTGGAGAGGCAAACGCACAGCATCCAGGTAATGCTGCAGCCGGATGCGGGCACCTTGTGCTGCTCCCCAGGAAGGCATGGGTGGGAGCCCACTGGATCTCAAATGTCTTCCCCATCCAGGAATCCTCTGAGAGGCTGAAGTTGGTGGTTCTGAACAAATTTGGCCACCTGCAGAAAGCCTTGGAGGACTGCCAGCGGCAAACGGTGGCCAGGATCGAGCAAGAGCAAGCCACAGCGCTGTGTCAAGTGGAGGAGAACTGGAATTGCTTGAAGGACTACCTGGAGACCCTCAGCCACCAGAGGGAGAAGGCTCAGGACCTGCTGGCCTGCCCTGATGACCGGACATTCCTTGAGGTATTGCTCTGGCACGGTGTACCTTGCTGTCCCTCTCCATCCCTTTCATTGGTGCCTGGGTGCTCCCAGGTCTTCTTCCCTTCTGGTGAAGATGGAGATGTGGCCAACCACTTGGAGCTGCTGATCCTCCCCAGTCTAGCTGCATGGGTGTCTGTCCATCCATCCACAGGAATTCCCCCTGATCCCTTCTCCAGAGAGTCTGGAGGCATTGCCCCCTGTGGAGTTCAATGTGGGCATGGTAGAGCCCCTCTCTGAGATCCTCACGGACATCTCCAAGCTCTTGCTGGAAGACTTGCCTTGCTCTGTGGCCCCCAAAGCCGCTGACCCTGTATCTCCAGGTAAGCCCTCTGCACACAGGTCACCCCAAAGGACTTCAAGCCACTCTGGAACCACAGCCTTGCTCTGGCTGGTGTCATCATGGTGAGGACACAGCTCCTGGGCACAGGGGGCTGGGAGAGGGGCACGTGACTGGTTTCCAGCAGACAAGTATCAATGAGACAGTACATGCTGGGTGGCTTCCCTGAACACTCCATGTCCTTATTGGCTGTGCTGAGCCACAGCGATACGTGCCTGCTCCCAGGCTTGGATATGATGGTTCTCCTCCTCCTCTTCCTCCCCCTGAAGCTGGGCAGGGATGAGATTTTTGGGCAGCATCACTTGAAACGCCTGCTGGCTTCCTCCCAGCTGAGCAAACCTCAGCTCCCACCATCCCCCTCGTGCTGTCCCCTCTCCACAGATCTGGTCCAGCCCGAGGCACCGGCAGCGGTGAAGGCGGTGGCCCCTCTCCTCCCGTGCCAGTTCCGAGCTGAGCTTCTGAAGGGTGAGGAGCACAGTGGGGGGCAGCTGGCGGGGAATGGTGCTGCAGTGGGGTCCCCAGCTGGCCTTGGGGGCAGGGCAGCGACTTCCCCAAGCTGGGACTCTTTCCTGGGAGGAGGTGGGCAGAGTGAGGTGGCCGTGGAAGGGTGTTTGTGGCGTACGGGGACGTGGGCTCTCTCAAAGCATCACTTGTGCAACGGTGCTGGCACTGGCACGGGGGGTGTCGCCTGGCTGGGGAGGACAGGCTGGGGGATGCTGTTCAGACGGCAAAGCGCTCGCGGGTCTTTGCCAGCGGTTAACAGCACCAGGGACCAGCTTTTCCCTGGAAACCAGAGCAGCCCATGCCCAGAGTCCAGCTGGTCACTGCAGAGTGTGCCCAGCACCGAGATGCCCCAAATCTCACCCCGTCTCCATCCTGTTTTATCCGCTTCTCCCATCTCCGGCTTCTCACCCGGGTGAGAGCGACGTGCCTGTTCCCAGGGACCCATATTTAGACACGGCTCTTCCCCAGGGCAGGCCAGCAACGTCAGCAGTTGGCGCAGCGCTGGCAAGCGAGTGCCCGCGGGGACGTAGCCCGGCACGGCGCTGAGCCCGAGCAGCCACGAGCGTCGCTGCTCCCTTGCCCTGGGAAATCGCCCCGGACGCCCCCACCTGCGATCCTTCCTTTCCCTTTCCACCCTGGGCTCAGCCACACCAGGGAGCACGGTTAGCGCAGTGGGGCTCGTTTCTCTATCCCCCCCCCACCCCGACACACACCAGCTAAAAGAGGGATAAATAATATTTAGGGTGCTTTTGTCAGCCCCCCCTCCCCTTGCCAGCTAGACCATCGCTGCATACGGCATCTGCAAGGATTTCTTCCTTAATGCCCACAAAGTCCTGCAGAACCTTCTCAGCAATATTAATAGCAAAAGATGTTAGTTATTGCCAGGAGGCAAGAGCCCAGAATAGCCAGCCAGGCTGGGCTGCTGCGGGAGGAAGGTGAGGTGCTGACGACAGGCCGGTCCCCCGGCAGGAGGAGTTAACGCAGCTCGTGCTCATGAGAGCGACTCCTTGTAATACCATATTTGCTCATGTTAATGCCTGTTTTCTCCCCCCTCTCCACACGCATATACACACACTTGTGTTTTTTGCTCTTAAAATCAAGCACAGCTCTTCCCGGGTCATTGCACGCTTACAGCTGTTTGCTGGTTGTTTTGTGCCTTCCCGGCAGGGACCGTGCAAAAGCATCGTGTCTTTGCTCCTCGCCAGCTATTTCTGGGCTCTTTCCTCATTCCTCCCAGCACGCGGGCAGGCACGGCGGAGCCGGGCAGGCATCACGTCTCGACACGCTCCCCTTCCCCTCCAGACGTGCTCCGAGTCGGTTTTAGGGCAGCCCTGCACAGCTGGAGCAGCACCGCTGTCGGGAGCGCACGCAAGCGGGCGGGAGCAAAGGCGCCGCGCAGCATTTTGGTCCCCCCCAACGCCATGCCCTTGCTCTCCCTCCCCTTTCCAGACCAGCGAAACCTGACCTTCGACGCCGAGACGGCCAACAAGTACCTGCGCCTGTCGAGCCGAAACCAGAGGGCCAAGCACCCGCGCAGCGCCGGCAGCCCGCAGCAGGACCACGCCGCCCGCTTCGAGCTCTGGCAGGTGCTGTGCGCGCAGAGCTACGGCCCCGGCCGCCACTACTGGGAGGTGAAGGTCTCCAGCCACTCCGTCGTCGTGGGGGTGACGTACCGGGACATCCCTCGGAAACGGCAGCCGGGCCGCAGGTTCAACATCGGCCTGGACAACAGGTCGTGGGGGCTGCAGGTGCGGGAAGACTGTTACTTGGCCTGGCACAAGGGCCGGTCGGAGAAAATCCCGCAGCGCTTGTACGAGTACCTGGGGGTCAGCCTGGATTACGACAGCGGGGTCCTTTCCTTCTACGGCCTCGGGGACAGGACGCAGCTCATCCACGCTTTCCACCACATCTTCACAGAGCCCCTTTACCCCGTCTTCTGGCTTTGCGAAGGCCGAACGATCACGCTGTGCCAGCGGGACTGAGCCGGGGGTATCACGGCGCGGCGGCTCCCAGGGCTCTAAAGCCGAGGCACGAGCCGGGTGCGGTGATTTAAACAAGAGGTGCACATTAACCTGTCTGATTCCCGGGTGCAAATATCATGATGCCTACACAAACTAGGGCAGTGGCAAGGAGGACGTTGCCCCCCCCCCCCCAGTATCTATAAGTGCACGTGCCTGGTGCCCACCCGTGTGGAAGGGGTCCATGATAAGAGAGAAGGCGATGGGGCGGGTGCGAGAATGTGGTTTTCCTGTTTCTCCTGTCCCAGCCAACCCCACCAGTGCCTGGAGGTTGCGGGAGAAGGGGAGACGAGGGGGGTGCAGTCCCCTCGGGGTGCTGCGGAGCTGGGCCCCGTGCTCTCCCAGCCCAAGTCCGGGCCGATCCTGCTTTGCCTGGCCCTGCAGAGCCCGTGGTGGTCTGCAGAGCCCGTGGTGGGCCCCGTTCCCCAGCTCCTCTCTGTGCCATCTCGCAACTCTTTGACTTGGACTCAGGCAGGGCAAAGCATCCTTCTGGGGGTTCCACACCGCAGTTTGTGTTTGTAAGAAGCTGCTCGCCCCAGTAAAGCTCTATTTTCCTACTCGCTTCAACCTCGGCACTGGCAGGAGACGTGGGACCGCCCGGCGCTAGCAGGGGGTGAGCCGAGCCACCCTGGCTCCGGCGCTCATCCCTACATGGCCTTGTCGTGCCCGGCTGCGTCCTCGGGGACCGGCTGCAGGAACCAGCCTCTCCGTGACATCCAGCTGGCAGCAGGAATAGCAGGGTCTTTATTAGCTGCAGCGCTGCGATAAGGAAACCTGGTTTCCTACGGCTCTGTCTCAAGGTTGATGTGGCGCTGACGAAAATCCACAGCTTTGACTGAAGCTTTTCCAAGGGTGAGCCAGCGTGTCCCCTGCCACCGCCGCAGGCGCAGCCTCGGCCGGGCTGCTGGCTGAGGACCCCACGGCTAAAACTAAGCACCAGATTCAAAGCCGTCGGGGATGTGCAGGCAAACACGCAGGGAACGAATCGCAGCAGCACGTTTTCTTTGGGGAGGGAGGCTCGAAAGGAGAAATCTCTTCATGTGTAAATTGGGGTTTTTAGTTTCCCCGTGCTTCCTCCATCACCCCGCACCGTCCCGCTTCTCCTAGCCCCGTCCCGTGGGGGAACCCGTGGCCAGCGCTGACCCGGGAGCTCGTCCGAGTGGAAGCCCTGCTTGGGCAAGGTGGCAACGGCCCCGCAGCCGGTGGGCACCGCTGGTGCAGCGCCAGGTGCAGCGCCCCAGGTGGCTGGGATGGCTCGAGCATCCCTGTCTGCTCCAGGGGCGGAGGGGGAATGAGACCCTCCAGTAGACGGTGGCTGAATCCAGAACATGGACCAGCCACGGGCTGGAGTTGCACCCAGCACCCACCAGTCCCAGGTGCTGGCAGGATCAGGCTCACCTGATCTGAGGTCAAAGCTCACCGGGGAAGGGGACGGAGCACTGAGCCCCCTTGGGTGATGTGGGCGCTGCTGTTCCACAGCCTCACGAGTAACTTGGCCACAACCCTGGCACCGACACGAGGGAGGAGGGCAGGAAAGGGTGGATGCCGTGTGCTGGGGGGTGCCCAGGACCCTCCACATGGCCCAGCGGCTGGGGGGGCAGGTCTGAGCTTTACCTCTGGCAGCTTCCTTGTGGGGACAGGAGCTCCTGGAGGGACAGCAGAGTCCCCCGTGGGCAGCAGACCCCGGGGGGGGTCGGTGGGAGTAGGCTGGCAACAGCCCCCCAGAGGAGAGCAGATCGGGGAGGGGGTGGGGACAGCAGATCCCCCCACGTTGTAGCAGATCCCGGGGGGCACCAGATCCCCCACGGGGGCAGGAGATCCCCTGGGAGATGGCAGACAGATCCCTGGGAGGCAGCAGATCTGTCGGAAGGAGGGGGCAGATCCCCTGGGAGGTAGCAGATTCGGGGAGGGGGGGGTC
>NW_028186258.1:1427517-1456856 GCF_003343005.1 Rhea americana
GGCGGCGGCGGCGGTGCTGTGCGACGTGTGCCCGTCGGGGGCGCGGGCGGCGGCGGCGCGCTCGTGCCTCGTGTGCCTGGCGTCCTTCTGCGGGCCGCACCTGGAGCCGCACCGGCGCGCCGCCGCCTTCCGCGCCCACCGCCTCGTGCCGCCGCTGCGGCGCCTGGAGGAGGGTCTCTGCCCGCGGCACCTGCAGCCCCTCGACGGCTTCTGCCGCGCCGAGCAGACCTGCGTGTGCGCCCGCTGCCGCGCCCACGAGCACCGCGCCCACGACGTGGTGCCCCTGGAGCGCGAGCGCGAGCACAAGGAGGTGCGTGGGGCCGGGGGGAGCGGAGAGGGAGAGGGAAGGGGACACCCGCCGTGGGGCTCCCCCCACGCGGGACTTCGCGGTGGAGCATGCTGCATGGGGGGGGGGGTGTCTGCGCCGCGGGCCCCGCGGGGGATTGCATGCGTGCATGGGGGGTGCTGTGTCCGGGGGGGGATTCCTTACGTGGGTGCTGGAACCCACCCACCCAGTGGGGGTTCCCAGCCTGGATCCCTGCAGGGTGCCCTGGGTGGGATGGGGTGCTGCACCTGGGTGGGCGAACATGCTATGCCGTGCCCCCACGAGGCACCAATCCTGGCACGCTTGGGGTGCTGTGCTGCTGGGCACTCCGCACGGGGTGGGTGCTGCACCCCTGCCCCACCTAATCGCAGCCAGGGTGCTGCTGCAGCATGGCAGCCCGGGTGGGACGGCGTGCTGCACCCCAGGGTGTCATGGGCCCCATCTGGGGACCTCATCCCAGCACGGGGAGCGTCAGGTGGGGTGGGCGCTGCGCCCGCATCCCCTGGGGGGGGGGGCGTGCATATGGGGCACCGCCCCAGCGGGGTGCCCCGTGGTGGTGGTGTTGGCGGGGGGGGCAGGACAGGCGGGCGCTAGGGGCAGGCGTGGGGACGGAGAGGGGGCGAGCAGCAGGGCGCAGGTGGGACAGCCCACGGGCTTGGGGGTCCGGCCCCGTGGGGGCAGCGAGCGAGGGCCGGGTGCCCCGCGGCGGGGCCGAGCGCGCCGCGGGACGTTTGCCCTCCCCGTCTGGTTCCCACAGCATCGTCAAAGGGGTTTTTCTCGGCGCGCTGGCACGGGGCCCAGCCGCCGCTCCCGCTCCATGAGCCCTTTGTGTTCTCGCGTTTTGGCAGCAGGGTTTTTTTTTTATTTTTATTTTTTTTCCGTCACTCCCATTCCCAGATGAGGCTGAGTCACCTCCCGAAGTCGCGCCGGCCGCGAGCCTCCCCGGGAGCCGGGTCTCGGAGCGTGCTCCAACGCTCCCCGGGACCCCGGCGGCGGCGGCCTGCTCCCCACCGCCCCGCGGCCCGCAAAGCTCCCGGCGCGGCGGCAGCATCGTCCCCGCGGCGCTGGGACGCCCTTGCGGGGATTTGCCCTTCTCCTCGGGGCTGCAGACGGCGGCGGGGAGCGCGCGGCAGCCCCGAGTCTGCTCCCTCCCGGCGCTCTTGGGGCCGCGGGGAAACCCTTTGGTGGGCGTTATTAGTCATCGGGTGCCTTAAAATAGAAAACGCCGGTGATCCCGGCCCCGAGGAGCTGTCGGCCCTGCGCAGCCGCCCTCGGTGACCGTGTGAGCGTTTCAGGGTGGGAAAGGAGGCCGAGGAAGGCGTTCTTCGCCCCCCTCCGGGTGCAAATCCCGACGGATGCTGGGGGCCGAGCAGCCCCGGGGGCTGGGGTGGGACCGGGGCTTCTCCCACCGCGCCAGGCACGCGGCGATCCTGGTTTTCCATCCTGCACAGGGAGCAGAGCCCCCGGCCGAGGCGGGGACCGCGCGGCCCTCCCGGCTCCCGCGGGACCCGTCGAGGACGGGGCAATGGCCGGCGCTAACAATAGAGCGTCAGGAAATGCCGCTCTCGGACGGTGCTTCCTTTGCGGCCGGGAGCACCCCTGCTCGCGGGCTGTTTTGCAGCGATGGCTCTTACGAGAAACATCCAGGGCCCTCGACGCTGCGTTTCCTGAGCGCTCTAGGTCTGTCTTTCGCTTTCCACATGACTTGCAGGTTTTTTCCAGCCTTGGAAGACCATCCTGAGCCTGCAGCTTAGCTGCACTTGCTGCAAGCGCTGTCCAAAACTGCGCCCGGTTTTCGAAATCTGATTTTTCTTTTTCTTTGGTCTCATGACCGAGCGAGAAAGGCTGTTTGCAAATCAGATGGGTTTGCAGGGTGGTGGGGGAGGAATAGGAGAAAACAACATCTTTGCCTTGCCCCCTTTTCCTGAAGCTTGATAGCAAATTTGCGGAAAGAACGGGACGTGGTCTGTGGCGATCAGGGACGGGACGAGGCTTGCAGAGATCAGAGAGGCGTTTGCAGATTGAGTTCGGGAGAGGTTGGGTTTGTCGCCGTGGCTCTGGTGTGCAGTGGCCTCTGCCTGTCGGGGCGCACGGCAGGTTCGCGCCGCGGGTGCCCCGCCGCCGTCCCAGTGCTGCTGTCCTGGCTCAGTGTTTGTCCTCTCTGTCCAAAGGCCCAGCGAGCCAAATTCCTGAGCAATGTTGAGAATGAGCTGGAGGAGCTGGCGGTCACCATCGCGCAGACCAGGAAGATGGTGGAGCTCATTAAGGTGAGCGTGGCTGGCGGGGCTGGACGGGAGGCCTCCGCTCCCTGCTGACCGCTGCGGCCACGCCAGGCTGGCCCACGTCGGGCACGGAGCCACGAGGCGTTTCTGGCTGGCAGCGATGGATTTTCCCGGTCAGCGCTGCGTGATGGCCTCCCTCCGCCAGCGTCTCTCTGTGCTGGAGAGCGGAGCTGAAAGGGCCACAAGCTATCAGAGCGTGTGGGGTGTAAAAAGGGTGCTTACAGGGGAGCATGTGCTTGGTGACACACCAGTGACCGTGTCCTCGTGGGTCCTTTTCCCTGTATTAATGTGCTGGATCCGGCCCCTCGTGTCACCTCTGGATGCTTTCGTTTGTAACCTGGAAAGAGGAACGTCAAGAGGACCATGCCGGGGGAGTTCTCCAGCTCTTAGATCCCCCTCCCTCCAAGTTCAGAAGCAGTTTGTTGGTCCCCTTTGGCCCCGGTACACGCATGTGTCACTGCCCCGGGGAAATCTGAGCTGATGGAGCAACAGAGCACAGTGCCCAACTGGCCAGGTTCCTCCACATCAGTTAGGCATCTGTCTCCCACCAGGAACAAGCCATGGAGGTGTCCTGGAGGAGCTGGTCCATGACACCTGGGTTGAAAGTACTCTGAGCTCCTTGGGCTTGGGTGAAGGCAGCTATAAGGTGTCAGGGCACCCTGCAGAGCAAACCGAGGTGCAGAGGGGAAGGAGTGCTCTTCTGTCCCTGCACCCACATTCCTGTCCGTGGGCGGTAGCACAGACCTCTTGTCCCTGAGCAGGGCGCCGCCACCAAGGAGAGGGAAAAAGTGGAGAAGCTCTTCACAGAAGCCTCCGAGGTGCTGGCGACCTTCCAGAAGGAGGTGGCCGGTTTCATCGAGGACGGTGAGCGCTCCACACTGGCGGAGGCTGAGACCGATCTCCACTGGAAGGAGGAGAGGCGAGCCAAGCTGGCCCAGTGCAAGCAGAACCTGGAGAACGTCCCCAGCACAGACACCATCTACTTCCTCCAGGTGCGTGGGGAAGGGCCCAACAATGTGCATGTGTGTGTATGTGTGTGTCTCATATATATGTATATATAAATACATACGTATATATATGTAGAGAGAGAGAGAGAGAGATGCCTTTTTTGGTTTGTTTTTTTGCATGCCACCCCATTTCAGGTGGAGCTGGGTGCAAGGAGCAGTGAGATGCAAGGGCTGCAGAGTCTCAGTCCCATTTGCACGTTCCTCTCCCTTCCCTTCCCCTCTCCTGGGGGTGACCAGGCTACCAAAATTTCTCCTCCGTTATCCCCTCCCTGCCACCTCACAGCAGCTCAGGAGAAGCTGCTGCATTGCCCAGGCATGGTACCTAGGTGTGGATGGAGAGGGGTCGGGGTGCTCTGCTGCTCCTGCTCAGCATCCGCCCTTCACTGGCAGCCTAGCAAGAAGAGCCCTTTGGGGGAGGAGATGCTGCTCTCTGAGCTGGGCATGGTCTGGGTCCGGATTAGAATGGGAGCAAAGAGAAGGCGCCAGGAACACGTGGCCGGGAAAGCGGTCTCCTCCCTCGCGCAAATCTGTTTTTGGGCCAAGTGCAGCGAGCTGCCAGGTCCCGAATCCTCCAGGGCAGGGTGGGGTTGCGGAACAAGAAGCAGCTTCGGTTTGTTTGAAATCTCCTGAAACCCCGTCTCCTTGGCACAGGAGTTTCAGGCCCTAAAAATAGCCATGGAAGAAAATCTCTCCCCTGCTCCGAGCTTCCAGAAGGAGCTGAGCTTCACCAGATCCACCCAAGCCGTGTGCACAGTGAAGGATGTGCTGTCAGCCGCCTGCAAAAACCAGTGGGACCACTTGCTGGGAAAAGGAGTTGACGGGCTGAGCTTCCAGGAGACGGAGGAAGGTTTGTATTCACCCCCGGCCCGGCCGGAGATGCTCTGCAGGGCACCCGGCCACCGCGTCCTCCCCGCGGGGCACGCGCAAGCGGCCAGGAGGTGCTTGAGGCTCGGCGAAAGCGCTGGTGCCTCTCCTGGCGGCCCTCGAAGCTGCCCGGCACGGTTGCGCTGTGGATTTCACAATCGCTGTCTGGGCTTGCGCCTCGTACTTGAGGTTTTATACATATTTTCCACGGAGACCAGGGAATCGAGAGGCAACAAACAGCCTGGGAGTTAGGCAGGGCCCTGCGGGAGGGGGCAAGTGGCCAAGGTGGCCTCCTGTGAAAGGGGGCTTTCTCTTCCTGGGATAGACGATCCCCTTCTTTAGGCAGGCTGTGGCGTCCCAAACGTGCCGGCGTCAGAAAGCCGCAGCATCTGGAGGTTCGGGCCTCTCCGTGCCGCACGCTCTCGCGTAGGCTCCGCTCCCTGCGGCCGCTCGTTTTCTTCGGCGCTCGTGGGGTGGCAGAGGTGGCCTCCACCCTTTGGTGTGCCAGAGCTTGCAGGGGTGCGCAGGAGACGGCGTGGGCCGGAGCTCGGGGCCGGGGTGGCGTGCGGCTGCGCACCGTCGGGGTGCCGGGGGTGAGGCTGGGGGGAGGTAGCGGGAGAGGCAACGCGGGGAGAAGGAGCTGACGGACGTGGCGTTCCCAGTCCCGCTCAGAATCTGCCCGGCCCTGCCCACGCCTGGCTTGACTGTGCCCCAACCTGCCGCGTCCTGGAGGGCTTTGGATTTTTTTTTTCTTTTTCCCATATATTCACAAAGCATCCCAGGCCAAAATGCAGGAGGAGGAAGGTGGGCCTTCATCACTGTGCGAAGGAACACGTGTCTCTGGTACCGTGCACCCAGGCTCCTGGGGCACCACTCTCTGCCCCCCGTCTGGCTTCCAGTAACGCCCGCGGCTTTGGCACCGGTTTCTTTGCCGGGGGTAAACCCCTTCGTCCCTGTCTTTGCAGCCGTGGCTGAGTCGCAGTTTCCAGACAAGTCGAACAATCCCGCCTGCCCGGAGAGCCGCGATTACTTCCTGAAGTGTAAGTGACGGCCTTTTGCTTTGACGCGGGTTGCTAAGGCCGGTCTTCCCTTTGCTCTCTGCGGACAGCTGGCTCCATCCCGCGTCTCCGGCAGGCCCCGGACCCGAGCCGGTGGCTGGCAGGAGCTCTGCCATGCCCCAGGAGAAACGCTGCGGAGCTAATGAGGAAGTCTCCTTGCTTTCCTGACAACAGCCGTAATCTGGGTGACTTTTTTGTCCTCGGTCTGTGGTTCTGCTGGACCAGCTGCCGGGGTTTGTAGATGTATCATGTAACTTGTGCTGCCTTCCAGCCATTAGCTAATTTGATCCTCCGTTTAATTAGATCAGAATTTGTGCGTCTGCCGTGTTCGTCTGCAGAACAGCGGTCTGATGAGGGTCAGCTTTGACTGCGTTAAGCTGACGGGTAGTTCAGTGGTGGAGCAGAGTGCCGTGAGAGCAGGGCAGCAATGCGGGGTGGGGGGGGGAAGGAGCCAAGGGAGAGTTGTGTGAATTGAGGAAGTTGAGGACAAACTGGCCGTCGTCTGAGGATGTTCCCAACCAGCAGCGCTGTCTGGGTGTTGATTGGTCATGGTGGGCCAAGGAAGGGACTGGTCTGAAATAAGTTGGAAAACTAGAGAACCTCGCTGTGAGCAGGTGAGGAGTGGAGACAAAGTGTCTCCATGGCCCACACACACTAGGCAGCTGGTTTTCCATCCTTGGGCTTGCTTCCTTTCTCCCCATCCCCAGGGTGCGCCTTCATGGCCAAGCTCACGTCCCCAGGGACTGCTTGTAGGGTGCAGGGTGTGAGGTGGGTCAGGCTTCAACGCTGCATGAGTCCCCCCTGCCTCGCATGGGTCCTCATCACGGTGGAGGATTCATGGTCATCTGCTGAGATATCTGCTGAGGGGGAGTCAAGTGGTCCTCAGGGCCAGGGAACTGCATGGCTGGACCTGCCTTGGCAGTGCTGGGTGCACTTCTATGGGAGCCAGGAATCAAAGCCCAGGCTTAAGCCAGCGATGTTGTGCCACCCCGCAGCCCTTCGCGGAGCGGGGAATGAACATGCCGTGGGATCAGACACCAGCTGTGCAATGCGGTCAGCAGAAATCCATGTCCAGGGCTGAATTCCTGGGGTGGGGAGCACCTGGCAGCACTCGGAGGAGGGCTGCTACCTCTGGAAATCCCCTGTGTTAGGTTCTGGCTCCAGCAGCCGTTCTCTCAAGGGAGAGCCCGCGCAGCCCTGCATGTTGAGGGAGGCTTTTGGAGAGAACCTGTTTGGTAGAGAGAGCTGAGTGCAAGAAGCAGTTCTTTCTTTTAGATTTCTTCTTGTTTCCCCCCTCATCCTCCTGTTTTCTTCCTGCCTCACGCAGTTGCCTTCATCATTGACCTGGACAGCGACACAGCTGACAAGTTCATCCAGCTGTTTGGCACCAAAGGGGCCAAGCGGGTGCTTTGCCCCATCCCCTACCCGGAGAGCGTGACCCGGTTCATCAACTGTGAGCAGGTGCTGGGCAAGAACCTCATGAACCGCGGCAACTACTACTGGGAGGTGGAGCTCATCGACGGCTGGGTCAGCATTGGCGTCATCACGGAGGATTTCAACCCCAGGGAGTCCTACGACCGCGGCCGTCTGGGGCGGAACGAGAAGTCCTGCTGCCTGCAGTGGAACGGTCAGAACTATGTGGCCTGGTTTGGTGGCTTTGAGACTGTCATCCAGCAGCCGTTTTTCCACACCATTGGGGTCTTCCTGGAGTATTCAGAGAAGGCCCTGACATTCTACGGAGTCAAGGACTCCAAGATGACCTGCCTGCAGCAGTTCAAGGTCTCCCGTTTTAAGAAGGGTCAGTTTGATGCTTTCCAGAACAAGATCAACCACCAGTTCCCCTCTCTGTTCTCCTACGACCTGAAACCAGCCTTCTTCTTGGAGAGCGTCGATGCCCACCTGCAGATCGGGCCGCTGAAGAAAGATTGCGTTTCGGTGCTAAAGCGCAGGTAACTTCCCAGGGAGCTGGAGCAAGGGAAGACCCAGAAGAGTCTCTCGTGCAGTAGCTTGCCCCTATCATGGCTTCTCTTTGGTAGCATCGTATTTCTCTGTGACGGCCCTCCCTCCTCCTTATCTGCTGCTTGCGACCCAGGAGTGGATGAAGCTGTCTAGTGAGCACAGCAGTGGACTGGGACCCAGGAGGACCCGGATTCGAGTCCTAGCTCTGCCACTGGCCTGCTGAGCGAACTTGGGCGAGTCCTGTTGCTGCTCCGTGCCTTAGTTTCCCTGTCTGCACGACAAGGATGCCGATCTGGGCTTTCTTGCTGAAGCACATTGCTCATGCAAAGTGCCGGGTGAAATCGAAGCTGCACGTTGGCCCAGCTGCGAGGTTGCCTGGTTCCTTGCTCCTGAACAGCTGCTGGCGCTGCCCTGGCGACTTGTGCAGACGCTCTGCTTCGTGCCTTCTCTCGGGCTCTGTGCAGCTGCTTGTTTGGCTCCCCAGCACCATCCACGTGCTCCTTTCTGCAGTGCCTTGGAAACAGCCAGCCGGGCAGAGCCCAAAGCGGGCACCTCCGCTTCCCTGGCGCCGCGTAGCCGTCGTGCCTCGGCCGAAGGGGGCTGCTGGGGTGCTGCCGCGGCGCCGCAGCCTGCCGCAGCCGCGCACCGGAGACCCGCCAAGAAACGCGAGCAGCGCCGGCGATGAGGCTGACGATGTGCTTTCAGCAGGCGCGTTTCTCAGCGACTGCTTGCAGGAGCTTTACAGTCAGATTTCCCCTTGAGTTTTCTGATGGCGGTAATTCACTGTGCTATTTGGGGGGATTTTAGTACTGTTAAGCTCCCAATTCCTAAAGCAGTCAAGGTGCAGCTGAGCTGCAGACGTCCCCTCTAGCTTTCAGAGGTCATTACATGCCAAAGCGACGCCACGAGCGCGTCCGGGGGGCAAGCGGCGTGCTGTAGGGACTGTTGCGAGCGAGTTGATAACAGGCACATTGGGGGCATATCTCAGTTCTTAAGGGACTCTGGCAGTAAGTAACACTCAGCAAGAACGACTCTCGAGGAAGTATCTGCTCTGGCAAAGGTGGAAACTTCAGGCCGAGACAAGACGGCAGCTTCTAAAGGAGGTTTTCCAGGTCCGCCCCGGAGCTGGTGCGGCGGCGGTGCCGAAGTCCCGCTCGCAGCAGCAGCACAGGCAGCTCCCTGTCTCGGGGCAGCGTGCCTTTCTAGAAGTTTATTTTTTCTGGGGTTAGTTTGTTACCTAGCTCCTGAAGCTTGCTTTACAGAAATTAATGCTGCCTACTGTGTAACACGTAACTAGGGAGGAAAATACAGATTCGTCTCCGGCATGAGTGAGTCACTGATGACGCGTCGGCGTTGAGCAGGGGTGGAAAATGGCCCATTTATCTATATATATATGAAAAAAAATATACATCTCCCAGAGGATAAGCTGGAAAACATAGTAGTATATTCAAGGGGAGCCAGGGAGAACAGGCAGACGCATGGCCAAGAGGTTTAAAGTTAAAGCCACGTTTACATAAACACTGAGGCTTTTAGAGCTCCTTTACCTTAACTAGTCAAAGGGCCCCGGGTTACCGGCGCTGCCGGATCCCCGGCCGCCCGCCCCGTCTCCCCGCCGGGGCGTCCCTCTCTGCGGGGCGTCCAGGCTGGACGTGCCGGTGACGGCCACCACTTCCGTCTCAGACCCGGTGGGGGCGGTGAGCCCTAAACCGTGGCAAGCGGTGGGAAAAGGGGAAGTGCGTCTTTCAGCGCTAAATCTTTGGATGAAATCTCGTCCTTTCCTGGCCAGTGGGAATGTTGCCCGGACTCGTGTCCGGACAGGATTTTGCTCCTTGTGTCCTGAGCTCCTGCCTCGAAAACGCTTTGTTTCCCCCGCGCCAGCCTTTCCTGCCTGTGTTTGCCTTTTTGCACGAGCTGTCAGCGGTGACACGGCGCAGCGATCGGTGCTGTTTTGTTAGCCCCAGGGAGGCCCTGGCATCAGAAACGGCATAACCGGGTTAAAAAGCTAGAGACGTGCAGCAGCCCGGGCTTGGCGGTGTCCCGAGAGGAAGAGGGAGATAACCCCGATCTCTGCTGGCCGCCCGCAGGAAGAGATCCCGCGGGCTGCGCCAGCGTCTCGGCTCTATCTGGCCCCAGCTGGGACTGTTATTCAGGCAAAACTCCCGCCGTTACAGTGAGGAGTTTCGCCAGAGTAAATAGAGCAGATCCGGGCCGTCGCCCCGTTTCGCTCGGCCGTGGGCGGCTCGGGGGCTCCCGGCGGGACCGCGAGCCTGGGGGCTGCGGAGCCCTCGCTGCGCCGCGCGAATCCCTGAGCCCCTGCAGGGTTTTGGATGCTTTGGAGGGATCCTACGCTTTTCCCTTTCCTCTCGGTCCCGGTTGCCAAGTGGCAGCAGCTCGAGGGCGGTTTGCCGTGCGTCCGGGCTCTGCGGTCAAGGGCTGGTTGCTTAATTCATCTCTGCCCCATTAGCTAGAATACGGATATGCGGCTTTACAGAGGATTTTGAGGGCTCCTGTAAATGCGATGCAGCTGGAAAGCGTTATCAAACCTTCTCCTTTCCTACTGCTGCTTTTCTTCCAGGTTTGAAGTGCTATAAATCCTCATGTTTCAAGGCAGAAAGCAAATTCTAACTAAATTCCGATGGGAACAGTCGCCCCCGCCCTGGGCTGTTGGACCAGAGTTTGCTTGGACACACTGATCCCATCAGCGTGTGGTGTAAACTGGAATGATTAGGAAATGTGCATTGCATCAACCCTGGACCTCTGATTTTTGCTGCCATCGGAACGATAAATGTGGTGTGTGGTGGGTTTAGATAGGTAGCACTGTGCAACTGAAACAGCCTTTCCATGTCCTCTTATTTCTGCTGTCACAGAGCATTCCTCTTTTTAATTAGGATTTTTAAAATATACAGTTACTGTTGAGTCTTTTACAGTGTGTGAAGAAACTGTAACAGGATAATATAATGATACTAGAGACTACAAATTGCCATTAAATATTATACAGACATAGCTCTGAGTTGTCTTTCCTTTAAACATCAAACCAAAAGAGTTGTCCGATTATCTCTTTTATTTTTCTGTCTTGTACATATGGCTTAAAATAACAGAGATTTTATTTTCCAAGTGTGTCCAGGGGAATTGAGCCAAATACACGTTTTTATTGCTTGATTGCGAAAGAAATGGAAGAATCCTAGAATCCGAGAGCCATATTGCCAGTTCTGGGCAATTCAAACTAGTAACTTATCTCACTTCTCTCTTTGGGTCTCTTCTACCTCTGTCCTCAGCTTAAAAATAATGAAGCTTTAAAAAAATAGTTTAGGCACTTCTTTCCTTAGTGTTTTAAGCTTTTTCAGGTGTAAATTTCCAAGGTGTTCTATGTAATGGGGTAGTCTAAAGCTCTCCGCACGCAAGCTCTCACACCAACAGCTTTTTTTTAAGCAAAGGCTGAGTTTCTTAATACCAAATGTCAGCTGGAGCTACAAGAAAAACATATTATTGGGCAAGTTGCGACTCATGAGAGGTGGCAACGCTTCAGCTGGGAACTTTAGTGGAAGCTGAGTGTGTGTTTGCTACTGCCTTTAATAGGAGAGGAATCAGGACTGTTTATTATAAGTTTCTTAAAAGGGAAACTTGCAGCTTATTAAAAAGCGGATATGAAAAGCACAAACATGCTCTTTTCTTGCCAAGAATTATACAGATTATGTCACTGCATTTGTTTAAATCTGGTTTCCATTATGTAGCTTTTCTGCTTTTCCCCTGCCCTATCTGATTCTTAGGCACTCAGACAGGGCTGGAGGGGGCTGGGCTGCAAACCCTGCGGGGAAAAGCTCAAAGCCATTAAAAAACAATTTAGGAAAATGTGCATTGTCAATATATTAATAGGTTATTGATATGAAGAAATACTCAGATTGATTAGCTTTGCAGGGCTTCTATTTTAAATTAAATTATGCAACCAAATTTTTTTAAAAGTTACTCCCATCTGCTTACTTGCCCACTTGGAGGCAGTAGACTATACTTGTAGTATGGCTATGCAAATGCCACAGATATTTTCCTGCTCCCAAATTTCTTCCAGACCTGCCTTACAGTTCTTCAGTTTAACTCTCTTGAATGTAAATGCTTAATTTTACAAACTAAAAGCAGAGTGATTCCTGCACAGAGAGCATTTAATATTGGGCTCCAAAGTCTCTTTGCAAGCATCTGAAACACAAAATGTGCCTCAAGCATCTGACTTAAAAAATTGTTGGAAACTCTGAGCATCCTTGCTCCATCATTTTAGATACGGTACCACCAGGTATCTGAGATGCTTTTTTACTCTGCCTTACCAAATACCTGAGCTCTACCCTGGCCACCTACGGAGAGTCCAATTCTGTCTCCATTTCATTTAATTCTGGGCTTTTCCCTGGGAGATCCTGCCAAACAGCATTAAAATCACTTATGGTTGCATGTGATGTGCAAACAGCTCCCCTTACATGCCAAACTGGATGGCATCCCAGGAAAACTGAGTGTTTTTTCTGCTAGTGGGCTGGTCAGGAAATGCCTTTGGGGAAAAAACGGATGGTGCAAACCGCAGCAAAATACAGCATTTCAGAATGAAATGGCAGTTTGAGCAGTGCCGGAGCTGTTCGCTGTGCTTTTTTCGCTTTGCAGCTCCCACCCGTGAAGCGCAGCCTTCCCAGGGCGCCCGTGCGAACACCGCGGAGCCGCCTAAAATAGGAAGCCAGACAGACCGCCGCCAAGTCAAACAGGCTCCAAATAATCATTTTATTATATATGGTCAGAGGGACGCGTAGTAACATGATTAACAGGTTTCTCAACGCTTCGAATAATTTTGCCAAAAAGGAGGAGTGCGGATGTTTGGATTATCCCTACTGCACCCTGTAGAAAACATAAAGAGGGGGGTTAATATGTGAATGGTGCGGTTTAGCCCAGTAAAAATAACGCTGATTACAAAGCGATCATAAAGCAGCTGGTTCCTGGGTCTCCGCTGGATCCCTCGGGGGAGGTTTGTCAGGCCGCGCGTCCGCGGCTCCTCGGAGCAGCGCAGGCACCCGCGCCCGCCGCAAGCGTTGCCCCCTCAGCCCCAGCGCCCCGACGGCCCCTGCGAGCTGCCTGCAGCCAGGCGAGCTGCCGGGGCTGGGGAGCGGGGACAGGCTCTGGGGCGCTGTCGCGGCCGGGCGGGACCCTCGTTTCGGATCGCCAGGCCGCGAGGGATGGAGGGATGTCCGGCGCCCTCGGAGCTTTGGGAGGGGAGGGCGATGGAGGCGCTGAGCGCGGCCCCGCGGCCTGATGCTGGGCGGAGAAGGGCTGGAAGCGCCCCCACAAGCCAGTCAGGGCCCACACTGCCGCCTGTCCCGCACGGGGCGCCGAGCGCTGCTGAGGGGGAACATGGCGCCGCCCGGGCTGCTCGGAAACTACAACTCCCAGCATGCGCCGCGCGGGGGGGGGCGGGCGCGGCGGCGGCGCGTGACGTCACGGCGCCCGCCATGACGTCGCGCGCGCAGGCGCAGCGGGAGCCCGGTGCTGCGAGGCGGCGGCGGCGGCGGCGGCCATGGCGCTGAACAGGAACCACTCGGAGGGCGGCGGCGTCATCGTTAACAACAGCGAGAGGTGAGGGGGCCGCCGACCCCCCCGCACCGCCGCCATCACCCCGGCGGAGGGCCGCGGCCCCGCTGCCCGCTTCTCCACGCGAGGGGGGGCGTTAGGGCGCCGCGGGCCGCGGGCCGCGGGGGGGAGCCGATTTGCGGCCCGCCCGGGCGCGCTGGGCCCCGCCGCGGGCTCGGGCCGGTGTGGCGCGGCGCTCAGGCGCCCCCGGGACAGGGCAGCGGTTCGTCCTGCGGGGCCTCTTGCCCCGAGGCCGGCTGGAAGGCGGTGCAAGACCCGTGCGCCCGGCTTGCGTGCGGGGGATCGACCTTCCTGGCAGGATTCGCGAGGCTCTTGTCTGTGCTTCGAGGTTGCGTTCACCTCGTTGCTCAGTGTGCGCCCGGCTGGCAGCCCACCTTCGCTCAGAGGTTATCTGCGCTATAACCAGCGAAGCAGGTGTGTGCCTGTGCCGCAGCCCAGGCTGTGTGCGTTGTTGATTTAACTGATACCCTGGCTAATGACCAACGCCTCTGGCCCCTGTGCCTTCCCAAGGCCTTTGCTTTAGGGGCAAGTACCCGCTGGCGGAAGGGAGAGGTGAATGACTAGAGAAGGTAACATATAAACTGCCAAAGATAAGTGCCACAGAGTCTAGTGTTAGGTGCTAGAGTGACTAGTGTGCATGCTACCCTCTGCATCCATAAAAAGGTGCTGCACTGGTTTTAAGCAGGTCAGTTTCTAACTGAGAATTAAGGAGTCAGTGCAGGCTCATGAACTCTAGACACCAGAAAGGAGAGTTCCTTCTGAACATGTTTTTGTGATAGAAGTGCTTAAGCTGGGGTTAGGCATTCAACAGCCTTGTTACATAAGCCAGCTTAAGCAGTTCCTGCCTCTGCACTCCTTGCTCTGTTGTGTTGCTTGTGGTAAACTAAATTAGGGAACTGATCCAGCAGAAATGCAGCATATCTTTAAATAAATAAATAAATCAGATGTTGATCAGTTTAATTGACTAGATTCAGTACCAGCCTATGCAAATGGCTGTAGCAGTGCCAGCATACCGAGGAAAAAGTACAAAGCTTGGAACTAGCACTGCTTAAGTTGTTCTTGCCAACAAAAAATACAAATCAAACTGATGCTGTCTACTGAGCATTTGCCTGAGATTAAAGCTAGTTTTGGTAGGTCAATAAACTATATGTACACTGAACCACTGAACTAGCTGATGTTGAGCTGTAACACTGCTTCTCTTCTCTGGTTGTCTTGTTTGTAGCATTTTGATGAGCTATGATCATGTAGAAATCACCTTCAGTGATATTGAACCTATGCCAGATGCCTTCAAAGGGACCAAGAAAGGGAGTGTTTTCTTGACTCCCTACCGAGTAAGTAGCAAAAGGCATTATCTTGCATAAGGAGATAAGAACTCTTTGCAATTCTGTATTTAAATGTCCTCAGTGCATGAAAGTTGGGAGGATGTACTACCTCTTGAAGTATGGCTCATCCCCTCCTCCTGGGAGCATTAGGAATCCATTGCATGTCCAATCTGTTTGTCAAAAGATGGTAAAATCTGATTAGACTGAACAGCTGCCTGTGTAAAAACTATCAGACATCTTCAAGATTGGAAATTAGCAATGGTCTGGAAATGCTGAATGTAAGTTAAGCTACTAAATCATAGCTGTGTAGAGCTGTGAGTCCTCTAGAAATTGGGAGGAGTATTATCAGAGCAAGTGTAATGTTTCTAGAAGGCACTTTTGCATTGCAGTTTTAGTTTAGCTTTGTTGCTCTTTGCAGAACTAAGTAGGAGTTTCAGGTATGGTGAGTAGCTTCAGTACGTTGAAGACTCTTTTCAAATAATAAGTACAATTGTGTTTCCTGTTGGTTTTAAACACCCTTCGTAATGTTCTTTTCTTTTTAGGTTATCTTTGTATCAAAGGGAAAGGATGCTATGCAGTCTTTCATGATGCCCTTTTATTTGTTGAAAGATTGTGAGATTAAGCAGCCTGTCTTTGGAGCAAATTATATCAAGGGTACAGTGAAAGCAGAGGCAGGAGGTATGTATTATACAGATGTGCAGTTGAACTATAAAATAGAAAGCATCTTATTCATAGCAAAGTAAGTATTCATTTTGACCTAAACTGAGTACTGACCAGATGGTTTTTTACAGTCCTGCTAAAATATGTTTCTTTCTTTAAAACCAGTAGCTAAAAATATTCTCCTTGTCTGTTCTCTGTACAGTTACAATGAAGAGATCTGTTCAGTAACTGATCTCATTCCTGCCCTCTGTACAAAATACTAAGTTCAATCAGCCAAGTGATCTCACTGACTGAACATCAGAGCAGGGAACAGACTGTGTCAGCAAGACTAAGGATGTCATTTAGTTTTGGTCAGTTGGGGTTATCTATTAATTCAGCATCCAGATACTTCTGTGCCAAACACTTCTGATTCTTTCTGTGATCTATGTTGGTTTTCAGATGCAGATCTCCAGAGCATTGTTCTCCATCATTAGTTTCTTGTACAGTTCAAGGAAAGGCATATATATTGCCATAGTGTGTCTTAGCAGAACAAATGACGCTGGGGGGAAAGAACAGGCTATTTTGAAATTTGGGAATATTAAAGGGGTGGTTTCATACTGTGTTCAACAAGAAGGGGGGGAGAGACTTCCTTCTAAGGAGAAATGTACTTTGCGACTGTCTCTTCTTACCAAAGACACATAGGTCAATAAACTCTCTCTCTTCCCCAGCTTGATTTTTTTTTTCCCTACTGGCTGTGGCAGTGAAACCACAATGCAGTGCTTAGGAAAGTTCAGTCTATCATTCTAAAATCAACATTATAGCTTCCATGCAGGATCAAAGCAGGACTATTCAGCATGAGAAGGAGCCCAAGCAGTGAGGACGAACTCTGGAAACTGTGTGGAAAGGCAAAAGGCTTTAGCTCAATTTCTGTGAGTCTTCCCCAGAGGCTGTCTCCTTTAATGAGGATGTTGCTTCAACAACCATGAGTCTGGTTAAGCTCAAAAGGCTCTTTAATCTACATGTCCCTATTTCAGCACTGACAGAGCTACTGCTTTGATGCATTGTTGGGGACTCTAGGCTGTGCATGTTTTTCTTTTTTAGTCTGAAATATGAGATCTTGCTAATTTTTTATTATCCTGACTTGAAATATTTTCCATGGACTCTAAAGGATTTATGTGGCCCATGTTTTTCATTAAGCTCTTTGCCTCATTGGGCACTCAACTCCCAAACTAATTTATAGCTGACAGTTAGGTGTAGCTGCAGAGGCTTTTTAGCAAATGGGATTAACAAAATCCCAGTCTTCTGCGCTAATCTTATACAAAGCTAGAGCAAATCTAGTGCTTCTGATAGCTCGGTCTGTCAGCGGCTGATGTGATAACAGGTGGAACTTTAAAAAGCCTTTGAATGTCTCCCTCGTTAATGTTTCTTCTTGAGGTGTCTCTTGACCTGAAAATATTGTCCAATACGATTTTTTTGATAATGTTATAACTCTGCTGCTTTATCTCTATTTTTTTTTCTTGAATGTTTAGGATAAGCCTTTTGCATTATATACGGAGGATCTACAGATAAAGCATGGAGCCTAAACAGCATTGAAAAGGATCCTTATCATCCTTGCTTCTGAATTCTCTCTCTCTTCCCTGCAGGCGGATGGGAAGGATCTGCCACATTCAAAATGACCTTTTCAGCTGGGGGTGCTATTGAGTTTGGACAGCGTATGCTGCAAGTGGCATCTCAAGGTATGGGAGTCCAGTGGTGCGTAAGGTTCAGGAGCCCTCGCCTTATCTTACAGCAAGGGTAGTTTAAGTTGCAACAAGTTAGATATTTGAAGTCCATTTGAATTTCAGGCTGTAGTTGGAACTTGCTTGCTTAAAAAAATACTTTATTTTTTTCCACATCCAATAAGCAGCAGATTTCTTAGGATAGTTTGTTTTTTTTCAGATAGGAACTCTGAGTTAGGGGTTCTAGCCATGGAAGGCTCACTTGGACTGCGTTTGATGCAGGCGTGATGTTTTGATGTGGTGAACTTACCTTCACTTTTCCAGCCTCCAGAGGTGAGGTGCCCAATGGAGCTTATGGCTATTCCTACATGCCGAATGGATCCTATGCTTTTGCGCCACCTGCGGCCAACGGGGGCTATCCTTACCCACCGCCTCCTCCGGGTAGGTCTGGGAATTAATGATAGAACTTATTCTACTTAGCAAAAGTTAAAATATGTAAAAAGGAAAGAAATACAATTTTTATATCTCCTTTTACATTGGATCTGGTGCCTTACATAACTTTTGTTCCTGAGCTTAACTGTATTTGCCTTAGGTTTATTTAGGCTGCATGCTGTGACACACCCAAAGGAGCTAAGTCTTCTGCTGTGTGTTTCCCTTCCTGACAGAGTTTTATCCTGGGCCCCCTATGATGGATAGAGACATGGGTTACATGCAGCTTCCACCCCCACCGTACCCGGGGCCCATGGAACCACCAGTCGTCAGTGGTCCAGACCTACCTTCTACTCCCGCAGGTGAGAAGTGTGTTCAACTGGCTTAGCTCACAACTGCTTTAGAATGTCAGTAGCACTGGCACTGGAGAGAAGTTGACACACATTTTCTTATCATTTCTTGACAACAGCTGTGCAAAAATGTAGCATAAATCCTTGTTTATGCTACTGATGCTGTTGAGTGTCAACATTACTGCTCTTAAAAGTCGTAGTTGTGCTGGTGCCTTTTAGGTTTCACATTTGCTATGTCTTGGGGAACCTGGAGTCAATTTAGAAGCTCCCCTTAGAAGTTAAAATTATTTAGGAGAGATGCATTAGGGAGCTCCCCTAATCCCAAGCCTTGTGTATTCTGCTCAGTCTGGAGGCCAACTTGATTCTTTCCGGCTTGAATATCATCAGTGGATTTTACAGTTGGATTTATTCTTGTTTTCTTGAGAAGAACATACAGTTTGTGATTTTTCTCTTGTAATAAACTCATTCTGAGATGAATAAGAAAAAATTAAGGGTGGAATAGGTTTCTAGTCCATTTTAGTTATGTGACTTTGCTAATATTGGCCTTTCCACCCCCTATTTCATTCTGACCTTGTTATTTTGCCTTGAACAATATGCAGTTGAGGAGTAGACAATGGAAAGGAGTTGGAGAAAATTCAGTCTCAAATTTTCAGTCATTTGGGAGTTATCAGAATGATTTGGAACATGATCTTAAAAGGTTCTGCATGGGGGAAAAAAAAGCAAGAAATGGGCTTTTGTGGTTGGATAGAATCTATTTTAAGGACTTTTGTCTGGATAAGGACTTAGCTTTTCTCCAGTTTGAATCAACAACCAGTCAGCTTTGAACTATTATTTGGCCTGCATCTAGAAACTTGAGTACAAGATTTTTCTATTTTGCAAAAAATAGAGGATCTGGAATAGCCTCATAAATGACCTTTTTTAAAAAAAAAAAAAAAAAAGTCTGAATCCTCTGAGCTGCTATCAGCTTGTGGGGCTTTTTTGTTTGTTGTTGTGGGTTTCTGTGGGGTTTTTTTGTTTGGTTGGTTGTTTTTTTTAACTACTGAAGAAGATGGTTTGACTGCCTTTTTAAGGAGCATTTTTTGTATTCAGTCAGAACAGCTGTAAATGTTTATTCCTTGGCTAACACAAATCCCAGGTGACATTTCCAAACTAAATCTTGGTCTACTTCACTTGTGACTAGACAATGCTATGGCAACTGAATCTCTACTCTTTACTACTTGGAAGAGATTATACTTAATTGCCATGTTTGTCGTAGCTATTTTGCAGCTTGTGCATGGGTCAAATAGCACTCTAGTTATAATGCTTGATAGGCAGAAATATGAGGAACTTTTGATTATAAAAATTCTCTGCATTGCTGAATCTGTAACTTCTGTGCTTCTGTGACAGCTGAAGCGAAGGCTGCTGAAGCTGCTGCCAGTGCTTACTACAGCCCAGTCAACCCACATAACGTCTATATGCCCACAGTAAGTTCCTGTATCATTCTTTTTGCAATGTGAGCCCAAGAGTGTGTTGCCTGCAAAGAGGAGGCCTACGTTTTCATCAAGAGACCTAATCCCTTCTAAATCTAGCTTCCTCAAAGACTTCCTATTCGTTAGTGAATAAGAATTGTGCAAGTAGCAAGGGTTTTAGAGGGCCATATTGTTAATAGTACTTCTTCTCAATGACAAAGCAAGATTTTTCTGAATGGTTTTTGTTTTATCTTAGCCATGAAATGATGTTCTTTTTTTGCCTTCATTTCAGGACCAGCCACCCCCTCCACCATACTTCCCACCAGAGGACAAGAAAAACCAATAAGATAACACAGAACTTCTCCACCAACTCATTGCTTTCTTACTTCCCCTTTTGGCCGAATCTTGGGACATGGTCCATAGCACTGAGGATTAGAGCCTTCCCTCAAGGCACATAGCTTTCATGGACTTCAGTGGTGGATATGTGCGAGAAAGGAAGAGATTTAAACAGCCTGGGTTACCTTGTAGAGCTCTGAGGTGTTTCCATTCTACTGCATTACTCCTTTCTCCCTGTGCGTGGTAACACTAAAACTGGAGGTTCTCTTTGTGATTGTTTCCCTTGCATCCATTTCTTTTGATGCTTCAATTATACTTCTTTGAGAATAAGCAACTGCTTCAAATTGACAAATAACAGGCTCATAATATGGAAACAAGACCCTTAGTAGTCTTGAATTCATTTTAGTGTGTAGCCAAGAGCATCCCTGGATATAGGGATGTCTCTGGGTATTCCTTTCAACCTGGAGTATTGTATTCAACTTTCCTTTGCTACTGAGAAAGGGCTTCAAAGGGAACCTCTGGGATCTCAAAATAGATTGTTATCTATTAATTCTTTTTTCTCTCACTTCAGAAAAGTGATTCCTTACACTCACAGGAAGTAATCTGGTAGCCCTCCAAATTTTTCTGCTGTGAACTATGATGATGCAGAAAAGCTTCCTTTTTTAAGAAAATATACTACCCTTTGCAGGGCTGATTTAGTGACATCTAACTAGTTATAGATCATATGGGAACACTGATTTTCTGTTGTTTCTTTTTTTTCAGTTTGATACATAGGTTCGAGATCACTAAGTCCTGAACCTTCTCTTTAGAGCCATTAATGCACCTTTTGATTTTTTTTTCTTCAGCTGTAACATAGGTAAAACTTCTTGGCCAGTGAAGCATCTTACTGCTGTGATTTAACTGGTGAATTAATAGCTAATGGGGGGAACATAGTTTTTCTACTTTTGCCCTGGAAGCACTTGACAGAATATGCAAAACAATGGAATAAGCTATTAGGTATAATTGAGCCGTTCATTTGAGTGTTGTTTAACACTGTTAGTGCTCTTGGATCAGCTATGAATTTACTTCTCAGTAACTTGAACGTGGGCTCCTTGGACTGGGTGTTCAAACATTTTCCTTCCATAACCCCAGTCCATTGATCTCATTAGCGATGACTAGTATTTGGAACCTCTGCAGGACTGATCAGTAACCAGGTTGTGAAACTTGCATTGTACCCAGCTTTGCAGACAAATCAGGTATCGCTGACTTCTGGCAGTGTCTGTGGGAGATAAAATCCTTCTCTGCAAGTGTCAAGAAAGGTCATGTGCTAGGGAAGCTTGCTGAGACTTACTGCATGCAGCCTGCTTGGAGAGAAAAAGGTTCACCTTGTGTTTTCTTTTCACTCAAGTCTAGCTGATTAATCAAGTTGCTACTCTGTGCACTGATTTTTCTAGAATTGCTACTGCGGTGATGAAAGAAATGGTTATTTAAAAAGAGTATTTATTTTGAAAATGTTTGATTAATATATTAATGTGAAATGACTTTTGAATGCATTTTGTTTTGCCAAGACTGTGAAGTAAAGAGAAATAATCAGTTCAAAACTTAAAATGTTTGTGCATTTGTGTGTGAAAGGCAACCCTGATGGTAGCTTAGCAGCTTTTGGGTAGGGTGGGAAGGGATGAATTATCAGGCAGCAAAATCATTTGGTAAAGCAGGATTTTGTTCTCGGCTTAGCTAGTCATTTGTGACTTTGCATTCGTCACTTGATCTCTCTTGACTTCTGCTTACTTTAAGAAATGAAAATAAGATGTTAAAATCTTTACAAACGCCCATTTCACATTTCCTGTTGTAAGTGGATGAGGCTGCTGCTGAATGTTTTACCAAGCTGTGTTTTTCCTGGCCATTCCTCTTTAAAATCTCTATTCAACCTAATGCTAGAAGAGGTAGTCAAGGGACACAGCACAGTAATCACCTCTGAAATCTGTCTGCAATTAGAAGACAAGAATTTGTAACTTTTTTCTAAGTGTGCTGAGCTGCCTGGACAGCTCTGTACTCAGTTAGGCCTGTATTCCCTAAGGCAGTATGGTCCAAGTGCTAGCTTCTCTCTCTGGGAAATCAGGGAGTTGTTACTCAGGCAGCATGAAGAGCTCTTCCTGAATGTGCTCCAATAGGAGCCATGCAAGAGCTATTGCTACTCATGCACGAACAGAACTAGAAAAAAGTACCAGTTGGTAGGGTAGAAAAGGGGACATCCCACCCCATGGGATCTGTTCCTGTGGTTATTGAGATTAGATTAGACCCTCCAGTTTACGCTGACCTGTAGCAAATGGAAGGTTTTCCAAAGCTAATGTCCAAATGTTGCTCTGCTTCATTCCTCTTCCGAGTTGCAACTGGCCACCTTAACCCCCTTGAAGCTCCCCAATCAACTAGGATGGCAATCTTCCAGATTCCACCCTCCTCCTGTGTTTTATTTGGCTCTTATGCCCTTCCAGATACTTCTTTTATTTAATTTTAAAGCTGACTGATCTGCTTGGGTTTGTTTTCTGTAGCAAGAGGTGGGTGGAAAAGGAAAGCATTAAGATGTTACAGCACAGTTAGAGCCTAATAAATCTTGTTTTGTAAATTAAATTACTTCAAATCTAGCAATAGCTTGTACAAGTCAGCATAGTTTCTTGAATTATGTCTGTCCAGCTCCCTTCAGGAGACTGCTGTGGCTCTGTCAAACTGTTTTGTACTGCAGGGTTCTTACCTTGTTTTGAAGTGCTTTACCTCTGTTACCCTCTATTCCAAGACGGATAATCCTAGAAAACAGAGTTTGCACAAACTTCCCAGGTCTCTTGCCCAGCACCACTTTCTGTGCAGCTTTGATGTCAACAGTAAGTGCAAACCCACGAGATCTGTTAAATCTTTCTGCAACAAAGTGTGCTTGAGAGAAGAAGCATTTGGGTACCTGCTTTGATGAGAACTTGGCTTTGCTGTTCAGGCTGAGTCTCTGTTTCCTTAGTGTAGGCAAGTGGTAAGATAACGGACAGACCATGCCATTTGCTGCTGAAAATGAAGTTATTCTAAGAGACTGGGTCAGACTGGAAGTTAAATATTCTTTCCTTAACAAGGATAACAGTGAGCTAAATCAGTGGCTCTTGAACTGTGAGCTTTTTACAATGGTTTATTGGTGAAAGTCCCTGTCTCCCTAGGCGAGGCTGTGGCATGTTGTATGGGGAGCTGAGAAGGAGCAAGTCAAAATGAAGAGACTGATCATGGTTGTCTCAGTATGTCCGGAGCATGGTGGGGAGAAGCGAAGCACGTGGCAGGAATGATGAAGATGTGGGGCCAAAGGCCGGGCAAGTCGCACAGTTGATGAGACTGAGACAAGTATGACGCCGAACGGAGCAGTACAGTTTAGGAGGGTGCAGATTTTGGCCAGTCTGATGCAGATGAGAATCCCTGCTTCACTCGCTATAATCTGAGTGAAGAACATAGATCTGGCTTAGATATTTGGCATTCCCTATCCTCTCCCTGATGGGAACAGTGGGCTGTGCCCCATCTGAAAGTAACTTAGTTAAGTCGGAAGGATCATCCAGTCCTCCTGCCCATCTACAGGGGAAGATTTTAAATGCTAAAATAAGGAAGTGCTATTGGGGCTTCCTGCCCCTGCCCTGGAAGCAGGGATGAGAGTAAGGCAGGAAGAAATGGCAATGCATTAATATGTCTCCGTATCTAGTTTCAGCTTGAATGTTTAATCAGTTGTTATGTGGCAGTAAGGCTGTCATATGAAAGCTAAATCCATACTATCGATTTGCAGTTTTTGGACAGCATTATGTTTTATTGATCTGCATAAAGATAAATCTATTTAATAAAAAGAGAGGGGCATGTGGAACGATTAAATTGTTGGATCTAGTAAATCTTTGAGCATAAATAGTTTTTCTACTAATGTGTACAGTTATGGCTTCTCAAACTGACCTAGGCTCTTTGAGAAGCCTGTCACTTCACCTTCACGCCTGCTTCCCCCTCTGAACACAGGACTATTTCCCTGCTTCACTGGGGTGTGGTGAAACTAGGTCTTTCTAAAGTGCTTTGAGATCTTATGCAAAAAGCTGTTACTGCAGGAGTTGTAGGTACTAATTGCAAACTTTCTGCTGTAGCCCCTGAAAGTCTTGTTGATACCCTTTGGGGCTGGTGTACATCTTTACTCTGGAAGGGTGCTGCTTGTGTACGCTTGTTCAGGAATGTCTAGAACCTAGAAGAGGTCAAGCCATTCCCATCCACACCATCCCCCTGAGATTTTACCTAGGGCACTCCAGCTGTGTGCAACCCATCATTAAAAAAAAAAAAAAAAATCAGATGAAATCATTAGTTTGCATGAATTCCTTTTTAGCCGAGAAAAAGCACTAAATGGTCTTTGGGACCACAGTGAAGCAAACGTGGCCAGCTGCCTGCCTGCCCTGCGTGTGTTTTCCTTCAAGGGCTGCCAGCTGCTTTTCTGTCGGTAGACACTCAAATAAGCCATTGGTTGCATCTTCGCTGTGCGGGGACGATGTGATTTATGAGATGTGGCTTGCAGCGCTGGTTGCCTTCGCAGGCACAGTTGGAGGCGGCAGGAGGCGTGGGGCGAAGTTCAGGCTGAGCTCTTCCCATCGCAGCAGCTGCGGGAGCGCCTGGGAGTGTGTCCAGCGCCGGCAGGTAAGGGGTTCAGCCTGGCTGGTGTGCGCACCTCGCAGTCACCTTCGGAGTGGCAGCTGTGTCATGGCTTGTGGCAGCTGTAAATAACTCTCAAGTGGGCAGGGGAAGATGGGTTTTGTTAACACAGGCTGTGATCAAGAGTTGACTTCAGGTTTAAAGCTTTAGGAGCAAGTCCGAGTGACTCTTTTTTCTTTTTTTTTTTCTTTTTTTTTTTTTTTTTTTTGTGCATTGGTTAGAAATGCTGGGACATGCAGGGCAGAGTTGTTGATTTTAGGCAAAGGTTTTCTTCACAGTCATATTGGGTATTACTCACACGTCTGCTGTTCTGTGTGAGTCAGCTTGAAGAGCTGCCATCATGAGACTGAACTGGAAACTAGTATTTCAGCACCCTCCTTGCTCAAGGGCTGGCTGTTTGCTGCTGAGAGAGGCCACAGCGGGATGTGAAAAGCCCTGCGTAATTGTAAGAGCAGGAGTGTGGAGTCATACCTGCTGTCAAGGGCTGCTGGATTTTGTACTTCAGGGTGCAAACGGACCTGGAAGGATCTCTGCGGTGTCCTCCCAGCTGCCTCTGAACCGGCGGGTGATTGATTTCCTTCCCAGTTGGATATTGTCTCTGGATACTGGAGCAAAAGGTACTGGCTTGTACTCCACCGGTGGAATCTGTGGCGTGAGCTTGGCTCAGCAAATTCGGTGTTTCTAAAACTTTCCTTTACCCTGCTCGAATCGAGTCTTTCCCCTCTGAGTTTATGTAGTTTGTGCTGCAAGGGCTGGGCCCTGCCTTGGGTGCAGTCACTCTCCTTGCAGCACAGAGCAGCTGCAGTTATACCCAGTGTTTTGACTTGTCTGCCCGGCATCTGCGGATAGGGAAATCAGCACTGCAGTTTGCTCCTTTCTTCCAAGGTTTCTGATCTAGGTGGGTTCAGAGCCTGATTTTTTTCAGAGAAGCTTTAACATGCACATGGGAGAGGTGGCAGTAGGAAAAACCACGGAGGGACTGTTGTATTGAAGCTGGTCAGTGATTTTGCATATGTGCTCCAGCACTCCCAAACAGGCAGAAGGACACCTGGCATGCATCCCACTGGCATGCCTGGTCTGGTACCGAGATGTCAGCCCAAAACTTTCCCATGTTCACAAGCATTTTCCTTGGTTTCTCTTGGGCTTGTGCATGTCCCGCTAGTCTGTACTCAGCGCCACGAACCAGCAGATGAAACGGCCTCTAAATCCGTGTGTCCCTTCCTTGTTGCTGCAGCGAGAACAGCTGCTACCCTGGGCTCCGCTGGCGCAGTGAGAGGATGATAAATTGTGTGGCTGACACCGAATTCATCTTACTGGGAAAGGGAGGTGGAAAAAATATTTGCTACCTACATGTAACACAACAGTAATGGAGAAAATGCTTTAAAGCTGTCACAGAGCACGGCAGGCCAGATGAATAGCATCCAGGTTAATACATGAAGTTCACGTCCTCCTAAAGGAAGAGGTAACTGGAAGCCCATGAAATCTGCTTAGATACTTGAGCTGCTGCAGTATTTGAATGCCAGAGTGAGGGACTGAATCAAAAACCTCTTTGCTAGCTCTTATGACTTCTGCATTAGATCTTGCTATCAACCCCAGTGCTTCCACAGGGTTAAATCCTTCGCAAAGCCCCAAGGACACTTTTGTGACATGCCCTGACCCAGACTTACGGGAAGAGCTTGATTTCTGGTATGCAGGCTATTCTGTACTATCTGTTCCTCCTATTAGACGTAGCCTTGGTATCAGAGGTGTTGGGTGCCGGTGCCCAGTTCTCTAAAGTTTCCCTTTGCAATCACTGTGAGCCCAGCCAAGCGCAGACTGCTACCCAGAAAGATTTGGTGTCTCCATCTGCCTTGTGTAGCCGTGCAGGGAGCCAGAGACTCGACTTTTCAGCTGGGACAGTTTTCAGCCCACCCAACCCTGGGATCTGGCTCACATGCTGGTACTGGAGAGAGGGCAGGAACATGGGGCTGGAGAGGGCAGGACACTTGGTTCTCTCGCTTTTGGAAAACCATTCAGTTTGCATTCTCTAAGGAGCTGGAGCAGCTTGAAGCTCCAGAGCTTAGCGTCACAGCAGCATTTCCCCTTGAGGGGCTGGTGACAGCAAGGCCTGGTCTGTGCCCGACCACATGAAGCACTCCACGGTGCCCGGGTGCTGACTGTCTCGCAGGAAGCATGGCTGGAGTCATCCTCATGTGCACCCTCTGTGGAGCAGAGAGGTCTTGGTTGAAACCCGTGTTCCTGCCCAGGTTTTCCAGAGGAAATACAGGTTACACAAATGCAGCTTTGCTGCCCCATGTGGACAGCCTGGAAGTCCTCTTTGCACTTCCCAGAAAGACAAGGTTTGCCTTTGCATCCTGCTAAACTATCCCATTTGCTGCAAAACAGACGTGTGGGTGGGGGGGGCAGTGTTCCCCCACCCTAAGTAGCACCGCTTTCCCCTAGGGCAGCACTCAGCCCCTTTAGAAGAACAGGACTGGGTTGAGGCAGGACAGAAATAACCTAAGTGCTCTGCAGTAGAGAAGGAAAGCAAATAACCAGCATCGATCCTGGGTGTGAAATGACTGATCCCAGAACAAATCGGGTCTGTGAGTGCTGGGGGTTCGGCCGGCGGCTGGATCACCCCGGCGAGGGAGCGTCTCTGATCTCATTTTGAAACTGCCTTCCGCTCCGGTGCTCGGCGCTCCTCTCCGTTGGGTTTTTGCGAGATGCCTTGCCAAACTGCGGCAGGCACAGCCTAGTTTTGCATAGTCATTTGACCTGGCATTTAAAAGGAGAAGTGAGAGAGGGACATGTTGAAATCAATTTTTTGACTACTTGCCTGGTTGCAGCCCGGAGATCAAGATAAGGGCGAGGGCCAGCTGCGGCACCAGGATTATCAAGCCGAGAGGTAGGAACATAAACTGCTGTTCATGCTTAGAGAGAGTCCTTTTGCACCAGGGTTTCCTTTAAAAGGAAGATAACCTTTAAAGGGTGCGATAATGCTTATTCTCTGGTGATCTGTTTTCTCTGGAGGCCCAATGGCAGCAAGTACAACCCCATGCATGAATCCATTGAGGACTTAATTATACCGGGGGCAGCCTATAACCCTGTAGGATTCTGACCTACAAGGTTATAGCTTTATATAAGGAAAAGCATTTTCCTTTAGGATGCGATATTTTTAAAGGGAATGGAGGGAACGGGGTGTGTATTGCACATAGATACAGTATGTGCCACTGGCTAGTGATTTGGGGACTGAGACTGACGTTGCTGGGAGGCAGGTCTATTTGAGGAATGCTGACCACTCTCCTTAGAAAGTAAGTCCTTTTGCAGTGCTGCACAACTTTTTTCATTTTTTTTTTTTTTTTCTTTGAACATATTGGCTGGTGTATTAAGATGTTTCCTTCCAATCCTCTGGAAGTCTCCTAACTTGGAGTTTCTGAGGTGTTTTGCAAGGTCCTTGCTAACTGTCTGTGGTTCGGGGCATGGAGTTTATTGGGACTATTTCCTCTAACCAGAAGTCTGTGCTACTTTTGGCAGCTGCTTTTAGGGCTTCTCCTGTTTCCAGGATGAGAAGTAATTCTGGGTTCAAACAGATTTAGATATATGATCTCAGTGATTTTTGCCACTGGTATTTTGGGGAGCAAGTGACTGCTGGTTAAAACCAAGGGGGATGGAGGATATTTGCTTCTGTTGAAAACCGATCACCAAATTACTCTCTCTCAGCACACGTACATAAAACTCCACGTGAGCCCTGCACAAAGACTTCAGGAGAGATGCAAACTGCCCCGTGACGGGATGGGGGGGGGTGGAAATCTGAAATACTTGTGTCCATCCTGCAGAGCTATGACTGTTTCCAGCCAGCATTGCAAAACCAGCGCCTAGAGATGCGCTTAACAGTTTAGAAACTTCTGGGGAAAGTATTTCTAACAGCACTTCATGCATCAAAGCTGATCTTTTCCTCTCTAAAGTGTGCAAAGCCACAGTGCAGCAACTGGCTTTTGGCTGGAGAATTACTGTCTGATGTTTAGCAATACTTCTTGTTGATACTGATTTTATTTCTTCAGCATTTCAAGGAAAAGGGAGGTGGATATGAGGATTAGCTAAACTCTTCCCAGTTGTTCTCTCTGCATCGGTTGAGGTAAGAGACGTTTCTTCAAGTCCTGTGACTATTTTGCTGGGGAGAAACAGCGAAAGCCGAGAGCAGCTCGAGGGGGGTTAGCATGCCATGTCCACCTCCTGCCTTATCTGTGTGGTTGCTCTTTGCTGTGCCAGATTTTGCATTTGCAATCCAAGCTAAAAGGAAAGGTGAAAGCAATCCTTCTTCTTTGCACTTTACACTGCTGCTTTCCTACGATGACGTTTTGCAGCGGAGCGTCGCACTGCTGCCCCAGATCAATAAGCAGCATATGCAAGCATCAAAGGCAAGGGATGTAGAGTAGAAATCCACTTCTCTGACCTGTCTCAGGCCACTCGCAAGGAGTGAGACACCTTTGAACTCTTTGCCTAAGGCAAATGCTTAGCTGAAAAGAGCCTCGAGCACCTCTGGCAGCGCCGGGGCCGGCCACCCTCTCCGGGCACGAGGAGGGGAGGCGACTCCGCGGCTGAACCAGGAGAGGAAGTGACGCCAGGGCAGATCCACGGGCTCGCGTGCCGCCGCTCACGGACAGCAGTTACAAAAGAGCTTCCCCGCGGCTCTTGCGCCGGGGCTGGGCCGCAGGGACGGCAGCGGCGGCTGGGCACCGCCGCGGGGGTGCACCGGAGGGCGGAAATTTCACACGCGGCTTTCCTCAAACCTCAGGCCATCGGCCTCTCGCTGAAACAAATCCTTCCGAGGACAGAACGGGCCGGCTGCCTCCCTGCCTCCTGCCGGGATCCTGCTGCCCGGATCCGCCGGCGGCGCGGGCATCGTCCCCTCGCAGCGCCGCGTGCCGTAGCTAAGGGGACGGCCGCGGCCGCGCCGTTTCAACGGTTGTGGTTTCCTGTTTGGATTAAACAGAAATCCCTGATAGATTTCGGCAGCGGCGCTAAGCCGTGCTGCGGCGCTCCTTCCCCCCCAACCCCGCGTTGAGCCTCTTGGCTAACGCCGAGCTGCGGCTGCTCCGAGCCGGGCGGCTGAGCACGTCCGCGGGCCGGGAGCGCGGCAGCTCGGCTCGACCCTTGGCGCTCTCCCGGGCCGCTGCTCGCGTCTGTCCCCTACGTCGGACGCTAGCGCGGGCGGCTTGCTGGGGCTCTCCGAGCGGAAGGCGCCGCTTTTGACGGGCAACTGCCTTGCAACTTGCAATCAGATAAACTGCTTACGAGAACGAGAGCTGCCATTAAACGCAAGCTTTTAACTC
>NW_028186258.1:1456956-1472682 GCF_003343005.1 Rhea americana
GGAAACGGGGCCACGCGCCCTGTCACAGGCCTGCGCAGGGGACGCGGCGTCCCGCCGTGTGCCTGCTCCTCCTCTCCCCTGGCCCCTTTTCCGGCTGGGTTTTGCTTCAGCCATTTCAGGATTAGTTTTGCGTGCTCGCTCGTAAGGTTTTGCCCGCATTGGATGCGAAACCTCCCCGTCCTGCCTGCACCCCCAGGCCCCCCGCGAGGGCAGGCCGCGGCGGCGGGGCGCCAGCGCCGGGCTGGGCCGCCCGCCCGCCCCGCTCTCGGAGGAGGCCGGGGCGCGCTTCCGCTTGCTAAAATGCCCGGGGCGCGATAAGGGCTGCGGTTTCCTCTGAGCAGGCGAACGCGGGGAAGGGGAGGCAGCGACAGCAGCTCCGCCGCCCCGGGCTGAGCTCTGCGCCGGCATGGACGCTGCCGGCGAGGCCCCCGCGGGGACCGGCCCCGGGGAGGAGAGCCCCGAGGTACGTGGCTTCCCCGTCCCGCTTCGCCCCCCGGCCGGCGCGTGGCCGGGCCCCGCGGGGCGAGCGCTCCCCGGCGCCCTGCGGCCCCGCGCCGGGAGGCCGGAGCGCTGCTGCCCGCGGCCTGCGCGGCGCGGCGGCCTCCGGCGCGGCCTTCCCTCGCGGCAGGAGCCCGCGGCGCAGCCTTTGCGCTCCCCGAAGCGAGGGCGGTTTCTCCTCCTCCTCTCTCACGCTTCCCGCTGCCAGGGAAGGGGCGACGAAGGCCTTTCCCTCGCGGCCCTGCTCCGCGCGGCTCCCTGGGCGGCAGGAAGGAGTCGGTCCCCGCGGCGGCCCAGGGAAGGCGCCGGGGCAGCGGGCCGGCCGGCCGCGGCCAGCACTTCGCTCGCCGTCAGGACGAAGCGGCCCCGGCGCGCTGGGGAGCAGCTGTGCGCGAGGGTTAAACTCGCCGTGGGTGGAAGAGCTGAGTTTAGTCCAGATGGCCAGGGGATTAGGCCAGCCCTGGTTTTGCTATTAGCAAACGTTAATGTCCCAGCTCTCGCTCTCTCGCTCTCTCTCTCTTTTTTTTTTCCTGCTATTAGGAGGATCCTAAGGTCATTTGGGGGCCTGGGCTGCCTCCCCCCCCCCCGCCGTAGATGCTTGTGTTTCCCTCCCCGGAGCCCATTGCCTCCAGCCCCCATGGCTGAGCAGGGGCCATGCGGGGCCTTGGCCCAAACGCCTTCTTTGCTGGCACCTTCCCCAAAACACCAGCGCCCGGCGGCCTCCTCGGCCCGCCGAGGTGACGGGGAGGATGTGGCTTGGGGGCTCCGTGCTGCCCTCACGTGTCCGCAGGGTTTCAAGTGGCCTTTAGGGACTGTGCACCCCGAAGGGCTGCGGGTATTGGCACCCCCATCCCTCTGCCCTCCCCCAGTGTCCTCCGGAGATGGCCTCTACCACACCAGCAGACCCAAACATCTCTGGTTTTCTCGTTTCTCCTAGATGGATCTGTCCCACCGGTTCTCCAAACGAGAGGTATGAGCATGACCTGCTTTTCTTTGGGTAAAAAGGCTGCCAGCCCCCAGGGCTGAGCCCATGGTCCTCGTGGGAGGACAACTGCTGGTTGGGGAATGCGGCTCAGCACCTGGGGACCCAAAGAGGCTCCCCAAGGACATCTCTGTTGGGAGCTGGAGCAAATGAGCCCCGTTTGGTTGCCCCTGAGCAATGAAACGTCCCCCTGCGCAGGCCGGCACCAGGAGAGGGGCCACGGGTCACCGGGGCTCCCCTCTTGCTGCAGCTTACCCTGCTCTACGAGGAGGTCCTCTATACCATCCGGTACCGCCTGGGCAAGCCTGAGCCCAACCACGTGGCTGATGCCAAGGAGCTCTACGCCTACGTGCAAAAGGTCAGTGCTATGTGCCAGCCGGAGCAAGAGCATTGCTGCAGCCCCTCAGAACCTGCCCTCATTCCCCTTATCCCTTGCATGTGTCCACCCTCGTGGCAAGAGGCTGGAGAGCACGCAGGGAGAAGGGACCAACAGGTCACCTTAAAAGATGTAGCAGCAATGTCTATGCAGAGGGCAGGGGGCAGCTTACGCCTGAGAAAGGCAGGCTTTTAGGAAGAAATATTTATCTTTGGCTCAGGATGGTTGGAAGAAGTCTTTCCTTTAAGAGCTTTCAGCTGTCGCCCAGCCTTTCTCCTGGGCTGTTTGCTCCTCTCCCACTGAGCGCTCCAGCTGGTTCCCACGGAGCAGGCGCCTTGCTTCCCAGCGCTGGGAAGTCCCTGGCTCTGCTCCAGCCACCATTAGTCAGGCAACATCCGTTAGCAGGCTTAATTTTTGTAACAGGCTTTCGGCATGGATCCGGAAGAGCACAGCATCATCATGCAACAGGTCAAGGAACTGGAGGTAGGAAGAAGGATGTGGTCTCCCAGCAGCGCATGACCCAGGGCCAGCCCCACTCTGTGGGGTGTCCCCACAAGGTCTCCTGGTCTGTGCACTGGGACTTTGGGGTATGGCAGCTCAGCAGCTGCTCCTCACTGTGGCACTTGCCCAGGAGCTGTTTGCTGGCCATACCCCACTGTGACAGCTGGCAGCCAACAACACAGTCCCACTCCTACCCTGTCCTTCCTCGCAGCATTGGTGGCAGCACTGCAGACTCTTGCTGCCCTGCTGCTGAGCCCCGTGGCTGCTTTCTGCCTCTGCAGGCTTTGCCTTCAGGCCTGATGTGCATCCAGCCTGCTGGGTGGAAGAGATCCCCCCCCCCCCCCCCCCCCCTCTGCTCCAAAATTACACAATTTTTCTTTCTTCCAGAGCCCAATTTTTTGTCTGAAAGCAACTGTGAAGGAAGCCAAAGGGATTTTGGGTAAAGACGTCAGTGGTAAGTGGAGATACGTGGGTGTTTTGGGCAGAAAAAGGACAGCTGCTGCTTGCTGTCACAACAGGATCTTTCACTTCTCTGCTGTTGCAGGGTTAAGTGACCCATACTGCCTGCTGGGAATTGAGTCCAAGAGCCAGGAACCAGCTCATCCAGAGAACAAGAAACGGCTAAAGGCTGTGGTCAAAGACCTCATCCCCGAAGACCAGATCCATCGGACCCAAGTCATAAACCAGACCCTCAGCCCAGTGTGGGATGAGACATTTATCCTGTAATCTGCCTTCCTGTCATCCCCTCTTTGCTGGTGGCTGCCACCTTGCTTAGCAAGGGATCTCAGGATCTTTCCAAGGGATCTCATGTTGGGGTGGCAGTGGGGTACTGGGAATGCTGGAGGATTGCTGTGTTCTGCCTTAAGGCTTAGATGGTCACTAAAGAGATGGGGGAGCATCTCTCTGGGGGCCAGGTGGCAGCCACCTGCCTTTAATCTTTCTGCCTGCTTGCTCCCCATCTCTCTGACCCCAACAACTGCTGTTCAGGTAACAGTTTCCCGTTTGCATGTTGCAGGGAGTTTGAAGACGTGGAAACTGCCAGCTTCCACCTGGATATGTGGTGAGCAGCAGCATCTTTCTTCCTGGGCTGGCAGCCCCAACCCACATGCCAGACCTGAGAAGGGTCCTGCCTCATTGCAGAGAGTCCTGGGAGGGTCACCAAGGCATTCCTTGATCCTGCACCCTTTAAAAAGCCCTAGAAACTGGCTTGGGACCTGGTTCCCCATTGCTTTCTGCTGCAAGCAGTCACCAAGAGCAAAGCGTATGATGTGCCCACTATGAAGTGGAAAGAGCCCAGATTGCTTCTGTATGAGTAGGGTTTATTGTCCAAGCAACTGAAGATTAAATCTTGATTTTATTACTAGACAAGGGTGGCTCTTGGAAATAAGCAGTGTGTTTGGAGGTTCTGGATGGAAGATAGTTTTGGAGGGTGGTCTCAGCCCCACCACATTCATTCCACCTTCCCTTCTGCACTGTCTTTTCAGCATGAAATGTTTTGCAGTAGCCTGAATTTCCTCTTTACTTTTCCCATGGGTTTTTCTGTCTGCCCTTCCAGGGACTCAGACGTTGTGGAGTCTGTGCGACACAAGCTGGGGGAGCTGACAGACCTCCATGGCCTCAAAAGGTGGGTGCTGCCGCAGCCCAGCAGCGCTGTACAGATGGCACTGCCAGGTGCAGAGAAATGAGGGTTTAGAAACTGCCCATTTGCCTCCTTAATTTTACAAGTTGCTTTTGGAGATGTGGTAGAAGTCATGAATGTAGCCAGCAGGAGGTGAAGGGATGGTTGTTCCCGCAAAATCACAGACACGAGGAAGAGACAGGAAACCTTTTCACCTCCTGATTTGTGCCTTATAGGATCTTTAAGGATGCTCGAAAAGATAAAGGCCAGGACGATTTCCTGGGGAATGTGGTTCTTCGCCTGAAGGTGAGAGCAGAGCGGGGTGCTGCTTGCGTGTTTGACATAACCTCTCCTCCGAGAGACTCCACAAATATTAATTAAGCCTCGTTGGGTCTGGGGAGGATCATAATCCTCCAGCGACACAGGGCTAATTCGGGCTCAGCGCTCTAATCAGCAGCTGAGCTACACATAGGTGCTGGGTCTCCCAACATTGTGGTTGGTGCCTGGCCAGCCAAAAGCCCTTTCTCAGAGGTTATGGTTTTTTTAAACTACATATAAAAGTTATCAAACAGAGCATCTTCCTGCCCTGTTAATGCACTGGAGACCTGTTCTCTGTAGGGGATCCTTCGTTTGGAAGGCAGCCCCGGGTTTTTACACCTCGTCTCTGTGGGTGCAGGACCTGCATTGCAGGGATGATCAGTGGCACCTGCTGGAGCCCCGGACAGAAACGTACCCCAACCGAGGACAATGTCACCTGCAGTTCCTGCTAACACACAAGAAGGTAGGAGGGGACAAGGGAAGGAGTCTCTTACCACTGGCTTGGCCGAATGAAGCGTCTCCTTCTGCTCATCCCCTGGTCCCTGTCTCAGGATCCCAGGTCCACGTCCCAGGCACCAAGAGGGTCCCACTCACTGGATACCACCTTGGCCCTGCTATTGAGTGCAGAGGCACATAGCCAACACACTCAACACTAGTGTGGAGACTTCTACCACCTGTTCTGCAGTACCTTGGTTACTGCTTTGGCTTCAGCAAGGGCTCTCTGGCCCTACCCTTAATGGATTCTTGTGTTTCCACTCTCTGACTTCATCCTGAGTGCTGTCTCTTTTCAGAGGACCACCACGAGCAGCAGGACACAGCCAAGCTACAATGTCCATCGTCACCTTCTGCAGCAGCTGGTGTCTTATGAGATCCTGCAACATCAGGTACTGAGAAGGTTAATTGGCAAGGGGAGAGATAGTGGAGAAGCACTGGAAATGAAGGTTTAATTCCCTGCTCTTTAGCAGGTGGGCTGGGGTGAGGGCTTCCTTCAGAGCCCATTGAGTTTGACATTCTGCTGCAGGCACCACAAAGTGACAAGTTGTTTCCTGGGGAGGTGGATCATGGTGTATAGTCCATGGAGATCTGTGCTGTTTGGTCATGCCCAACAGCCCTCACAGCAGCCTGTTTCTGCAGTGGTCCTGCAAATGCACCTAGCCACTGTGCCAGTCCTCTGCTCCTCGCTTGTTCTGGGGCATATCACCCTCACTTTGCATCCTCTTTCCTGCAGTCCGGCAGCACTGCCTGGGATGGGGAGCTGAGCAAACATGCCATCACTGTGCTCTACCTGCATGCCACACAGAAGGATCTGTCTGACTTCCACCAGGTCATGGCGTGAGTACCTTGCATCCCAGGGAGCTGTGCCAGTGAGCAACGACATAGCAGTAAGGGGGGAGTTCGCAGGTCCTGGCGTCTTTACCTTGATGCTGTTTGACCTTGGACAAGTCTTTAGTTTCCCACTTGAAAGATTGCCCTAATAATGTCTCCTTGTGTCTCAAGGGCATTGTGGACCTCCCTGGCAGTCAGTGGTATGCTTTGAGATCTCCCCAACAAGACTGTCAATGCTGGACGTGGCCAGGTCAGCTGGCCCTGGCTGTTTCTCCAGCATCATTGAGCTCTTTTTCTTCTTCCCTCATGTGTAGCTCACTCTTGCCTTGTGCCTCTCTGCAAGCAGATTTGCCCACACTGTACACCTTCTGGGCCCAGTCTATCCTGTGAAGTTTAGATTAGCATTACTGGTATTAAGCCCAGGGCTGTGAGCAGCAGCAGGAGACCTAGGTCCTGCCACAATCACAGCCATAGCTGTGGGCAGAGGAGCACAGATGTGGGTGAGGGAGCCCCATTCCGATGTCTGTGGTCACTCCCTCATCGCTCATGATTGCTGTGTTACCGAACTGAGCTCTGAAATCAAGGTTTGTGCATGCGGGAGCAGTTGGGCCAACAGGGTCGTCTTCCAGCTGCCAGAGATGGCCCCAGTGCTGCGGTACTCACCTCAGCCTCTCTTCGGCACTGCAGGCAGTGGCTGGCTTACAGCAAGCTCTACCAGAGCCTCGAGTTCAACAGCAACTGCCTGCTCCACCAGATCACCAGCATCGAGTACCAGTGGGTACAGGAGCGCCTGAGACCGGAGCAGGTGAGAGGAGGCACCAGACGGGACAGAGAGTGGGGCAGCCCAGGGGAAATGTGCCCCAAGCACCAGAGCCAGGGCTTCTCCTCCCAGCTCCTCTTGGGGCGAATGCCAGTTGCCACCAGCACAGCCAAGTTGGTGCGGTTTCCCTCCCTGTGCTCCAGAAAGGACAAGAGATAGTGGGGTATAGGAATGCCCTGAGAGCCTGGAGACCCCAGTGGTGGGCCAGGGTGGCCAGGAGGTATTTCTGGGGAGGAACCAGCAGCAGGGTCCACAGACAATGCACAGGTCAGGTAGCCCTTTCTACCCAAAACTGATCCCTCTCTGTGCAGAGAGGCCCTCACCCTTTACTTTGCCACTCCTCCCCTCCAATTCTTGCTCTCCAACCCCTGCCCAGTTTCCCAGGGCCTCCCAGCACTCTGCTGCGACTCTGAATTTTTCCTGTATAGGCTGTGAAGTTTAAGCAGAAAGATCAATTCAGCCCCCTTCAGGGAGAAGTTACCTAGGGCATCAAGAGGTTTTCATGTTTCTAGAGCAGGCTAGAAATGAGTCTGAAACAGGCTCCCTCTACCTCAGTGCCATGTACCTTCTGGCATCTCCAGCCAGCAATGGCAGCATGAGTTTCCTTCCTTCTCCCCAGAAAGCAGAGCTGGCTGAGTCCTTCCAGTCCTTGCTGACTTACGGGATCTCTGTCATCCGGAGGTACCGCATCGTTTTCCCCCTCTCTGTCCCAAGGTCCATGGAGAGGCTCCAGTCCTTACTCAGGTGAGTCAACTGCTGCGTTCATCAGCCAGTGTCAGCTGCACTTGGGGTCATGATACTTGGCCTGCTGAGATGGACAAGCTTGGTAATCCTTCCAACTCCTGCCACCTGTCCTTGGGGAGAAAGGGGGTATTGAAGTTTGAGCAAAAACCCGTGAGAGCCCTTTCTGCCCCATTCCAGGCTGCTGGCCCCATAACGGCTGTGCAACATGTACATCCCTCCATCTGTGGTCTGGCTTCTAGTCCTAGGCTCCCCACGGGGGATTTTCTCAGGAGGAGAAGGTCTGTTTGCATAGGGTCTCCTGGGTGGTTGTTTTTGAAGGGTTTGTGCTGGATTTCACCAGTGGTTCTCACCTTGCAGAGTCCTGGTCCAGATGTGCAAAATGAAAGCCTTCCGAGAGTTGTGCACACTCAGCTCTGACCTCCTTGAAATGGTCTCTGAGGCTCTCAAGGTACCAGGAGCAGGAGGGTATCTCCCATCGCAGTCCCAGGGAGCTGGGGCCCTGTGGCTGTTCCCTTCCATCCTTCCCCTCTCCAATGCCCATACCTAAACCTTTCCTCCTCCAAAGGCTGCCAAACATATGGACCACCATTGGGGTAAAAATACCAGCTTCTCTTCTTCTTCAGCTCAACTTGGAAAGTGCCACATGGGTCTGGGCCCCACAGTTCTCACCAGGCCACACTGGTTCTTACCCATACCTAGAGGACAGGGAGAGCGAATCGGGTAACAGAGTTGATTTTGTTCCTCCACCTTCACACCAAGTCTCCTCTCTTGCAGTCAGGAACTACAGAGTGGTTTCACATGAAGAAGCAGCACCTGAAGCCTATGATGAAGGTCAGGTCCCATTTCTGCCTTTCTGAGATTACAAGAAGCAATTTGCTGAGCTTCGGGTGGCAGGCCCAAGGGATGGGATGATGCGGATGAGATGAGGCTTTTGCAGTTTTCTGATACACTCTAGATATTTGGCTTTCCAGCCTACCATGAGCTGTGTTACCTGCACATGCTAAGGTACACTGAACCTTAAAACCTTGGTGTGATACTCACCCAACAGGAAGGAGCTGGTCCCCAGCACAGCTACACAAGCATGAGGCAACAGTGGATGTTTACTGACAACTTCCTAGTGGTCCTAAAGCTAGATTGCTACCTCACAAGCAAAAAAATTAACTGAATGGAGCCTAGGTCACCTCACAGCCACTGCATATCAAAAATAAGCTTTTCTTTCCTTTGCAGAGCATGGAGGAGAATGGCAAAGCCCTAACCAAGCTCCTTCTGGAGGTGATAGGAGATCTCCAACAGTGCAACAAAATCTGGAATAAATTCTTCATCAGGTAGGTTTTGGAGGTGGACTTCTCCTTGTCCACTTCCCTTGGGGTCAAGAGCCACAGGACACTGACACTTCATTCATCCTCTCAGGCTCCACAATTAATGCCCGTAAAAGGAAATCTAGAGGAATAAACCCAAGCTATGAGACCCAGGAGACAGGAAATCTCCTCCTGGGGTCTCAGGAAGGAACAGATATTAACTAACTAATGACTTCTTCATCTTCCAGTGGTCCCTCTTAGAAGATCTCCTAGAGCTGTGACACTGCTTCTGTGCTGTGCTTGCTCTTACAGCAAGGATATGAGCTGGGGAAGGATTGCTGGGCTGCATTTGCTGCCTAGGGTATGGCAGACTCCTGACTCCCTGTTTCTCTCTTGCAGCACCTTGAAACTGAATATCTTCTGCATTGCCTACCTGGAGCTGGAGAGCCTGGTGAGCAAACCTGGGCTGCTCTGCAGTCATGAGACTAAAAATTAAAGCCAGGCTGAGATTTTTAGCACTGTCTCAGGCTTGTCTTTCTGCAACTGACTGTTGCAAGAGCAAGCCAGGGAAGTTCTCAGTCTTTCCCTGCATGCCCATTAAGTGACTGTAATATGTTTGTCCCTCTGCTTGACCCACTGAATTTCCTGAAATGCCAGCCAAAAGGAAGGGGAGTCCCTGGAGCTGACCCCTCATCTCATGTCCCCTGAGCTCCCAGAACAGTCTAAGGCTTACTGGTCTGACTCTCGCTAACACCTCTCCTGCCATGAGATACCCCCCCTTTTCCCTTTCATCATTGCTAGGTTGCAAAGCATGTACAAGAGCAGCTGAGTGAGATCGACAGCAGTATGTCCAAGCCCACGGCCGAGAGTCTTTTCCAGCTCTACATGAGCCTGCAGGAGCTCTATCAGATGAAGGACTTCCTCCCAAGGAGGTACCAACCCGTTCAGGCCGAGCCCTGATAAGCGCTGGAGAGAGAGGAGATGTTTGAGGGTAGGAATGAATTGGCTGTTTAGCTCTCCTGGAAGCAGGATGCTCTTTAAATTGGACCAGCTTGTTGATCTCCATGTGGAGTTAATTCAGAGAAGCTCCAGGCCCTTCACATTCACCTCTGTCTGGATTAATTTTGTAACTGTCACTAGTTACAAGGGCAGAGAGACCAGACTGTTGGATGTCTGTCTTCTGACACATCATCAGAAGGGTTTCAGGCTTGTCAGAGGCAGAGGTGGAGTCTTCTCCTTAGCATGTTCCTCATGGGACTCTTTTTACAGGTTTGTGTTCTCGGGAACTGTTACTGGGAGGGACTGTGCCAAGGGTTCAGCGGAGGCTTTCTCCTCCTTGGGGCAGGGTCTCACATCTAAGAGAAAGGAGGGTTTGTAGCCCTGTTCTGTTGTACAGTTAGAGAAGCCAGGTTGGTGCTTTTATCCCCCAGGGACAGACCCTTGGCTCTCAGTGACTTCCACCAGTGGTTCAAAGAAGCTGTGCCCCAGTGGCTGCAGAAAGCCTACACGATTGCGCTGGAGAGGACACAGAGAGCTGTCCAGATGGACCAGGTAACATGGGGAGGAGAACGCCTCCTTTGAGCCTCCCAGGGACTTGACATCTCCCTCCACACGCTCCCATCTGGCCTTCTGGGAGTCTTTTGCTCCCTGGCTATTTGTGGTCCTCACTTCCCTCTTTGGCCTTTGCTAGCTCAAGCCTTGCAGCCTTGAGTTCACCAGAGCAGTTGCCTCTTGCTGCTCAGGAGCAGACTGGCTCCTGTTCCAAGTGCATAGTGAAGGACTTGCTCATCTCATTTATCCCCAGGGCACTGGCGTCCCCATGCCTCTTCCCTCACTGCTCTCTGGCAGCTTGTGCAGAGCAAGTTGATGAGCTTGCAGTTAGTGCAATGCTGCAAATGCCACCATCACATTTGACATTTGGAAAGAGAGGAGAGAGAAATGCAGCCATGGGGCTGGAGGCTCCTCACTCTGCTCTTTGGTACAGTTCAACCATGTTGAATCGAAATAGGGGACGATAACCAGAGTGGGGATCTCCAACTGCTCCAGCCTGCCCTCTGCGCACTACTTCTCCATCCTTGTCTCCTCTGCTCCCCAAAGTGGCCAGGATGACCATGGAGACAGCATATAGGATCAGAGCCAGGAAGATCTTAAAATAAAGGAGTAGCTCTCCCTCCCAAAATGGCTTCTTCCCAGATGAACTAAGCCACATTTGCTCTCTTTGCCCACCCAGCTGGTGCCCTTTGGGGAGCTCAACAAGCACAGCACATCTACCGTCGACCTGTCCACCTGCTATGCCCAGATAGTGAAGACCTGGCAGCAGCTGAACTGGCCAGACCCAGAGGAAGCCTTCATGATCATGGTGAAGCTCGTGGAGGTTTGTACACCTGGACCTCATGAGCAGAAGTTGTGCTTGCAGGCACCAGTGGCAGGAGTTTCCCCTTGCTCTTGGAGACAAGTCTCGGTGCAGAGTACTAGTGTCCTGCCCTGCTGGGACAAGTCAGTGCCGATCCCCTGGCTCCAAGGTGATCTCTTTGCTGCCTGTTCTCCTGCTCAATCCTGCTGCTTTACTCTCCAGGACATGTGCAAAATTGCCCTGATGTACTGCCAGCTGATCAAGGCAAGGGCTGAAGAGCTGTCGCTGCGTGAGCAGAATGAGGGCGATGCAGCCAACAGGGTTGGTATCAGGGCTGGGCCCATGACTCAGGGACAGCACAACCAGGCAGAGAGATGAGCTCAGAGCACCCAGCCGGGAGACCCACCGTCCCTGGTCTGGCTTTCATGGGGTTGAGTGGGCATGGAGCAAGGTCAGAAGGTCTGCCTCAGTTTCCCTTCACATCTACAGTCTTGGAAAATCAGGAGGGAAATCACATAAGCAGAGGGAATGGGATGGGCGTTGATGGAGCCGGCAAGGTATGCACAGTGGGGGCTTGTGCTGGGACGCTCTGAAGCAGACCCTTCTCCCTCAGCTCTGCATCGTGGTGAACAACATCAAGCAGCTGCGGCTGCTGATCCTGAAGCTGCCATCACAGCTGGACTGGCCCCATCTGGAGCAGCGCATGGGGACTGTCATCAACCCAGAGCAGATCCAGCACACACTGCACAACCAGCTAGATAGCACCATCTCCTGCCTTGATCACGAGATCAGGGATGTGGTGAAAGCTCTAGCTGCGAAGGTAACCGCCCATCACTGTCCCCCCTTGCCCCTCACCTGGCCCAAACCAGAGAGGTTTAATCCAAGGTGGCCTGGAGCCCACAGAGCCCAGGGCATCTTCTGCCTGCTGGGATGGATCTGGGGTCCTATGAGATGGAGCTGATGTAAAGGAAGATTGAGGAGGAAAACAAATCCTTAGTTAAGGACAACTCCTACAAGGAGGCTCAAGGAAGAACTTTTGCTTGGGAAGGAGGAGGCAGGACATGTGCTGGAAGGTGCCACAGGTTTTTTGCAGGGAGGCAGTGCCCTGGGTGCCCACCAGACCCAGGCACAGGGAGGCTGGTAGCATACTGTTGCGGAATGAAGGCAAAACCAAAGTGTCTCAGTTGAGTTTCCTCTCTGGCAGCTGGAAGAGGGCATTGCCAGACACATCCAGGAGCTCTCAGCCTCCCAGGACACCCAAGAGCCTGAGGATGTAAGTACTTGGACCCTCCTGGCCGCACTCCTTTTGCAGCTTGCCTGTGGCCGCAGGGCTGCCTAGACACCATGCCAAGGGGCTGCAGGCAGCCACAAACAATACTTAGCCTGCTTGGGGAAGGCCCTTGGCACCCTTCGCTGCCTTCCTCTGCCCCACAGCCCATTCCTGGGACCCAGGGGACACACACCATGGGGTCCAGACTCCCAAATGCTTTGTTAGACACCCATACTGGCAACCAGGATTAGACCCAAGTGCAGCTTGCCCGTGCCCTTGCTGCAGGAGCCCATCCCTGCCCTGCTGGCTCTAGCCAGCTGTCAGTTCTCTGCCCCACTCCCAGTTAAGTCTTGCCAGATACAGCCCATTGGTACCTTCCCTGACATGCCTTTCCTCTCACTGCAGTCCATCATGCCACTGATGAAGTTTCTGGAGTCAGAGCTGCAGTATCTCAATGAACATCTGGTCCAGGAGAACTTTAAAAGGTGACAGGGGCAGAGGCCGGAGATGCACCGTGGCAGGGGCCACCAGCACCGCAGCGCCCTGTCTGCTGCAGGGAGGGAAGAGCTGGCCCTGCCTAAGCAAGCGGGGCTTGAAACCTGCCTTCACTGGCTGGAGCGTCCCATGGGGCTCAGGGATGTCCTTGCCTTCAGGCTGGCTGGCAAGATGAGCCAGTTCCCTCTGGCCGTGAAAGCAGCTCTGGGTTTTCCTTGAGACTTTGCTAAGCCTCTCACACCCTGGCTGAGAACCGAGACCCCTATAATCCCCTACCCAATGCTAACAGCCCTTCTTCTTCACCCGGCACAGCCTCCTCACCCTCCTCTGGCATCACACCTTGGACGTGCTGTCGGCAGCTGCCCAGCAGCAGGTCACCTCGGCCAAGCGCTACAAGAAGCTGCACTGTGCCCTGAAGGTATCAGGGAGGGCTGGCTGCCAGGAGCCCTGGCACGTGGAGCAGGGCTGCCTAGGACATATTTCAGGTGCCATCTAACAACATCATTCTCCACAGAGCCTGGAGCTCTGTTTTTATGCCGAAGGCTGTGGACTGCCGCTGGAGACCCTCCACACTGCAGCCTTCCTGGTAAGGCCCTGCGAAGGGGTGGTGGGCAGGAGGCTGCGACTGTCTCTGTGTCTTCTGGGACTGCGGGACAGCCTCGGTTCTGCCAGGGACAGAAGCAAGACAGCTCCCTGGCTGCGAGCCTGTCTGCGCACTTGACCATCGTACCTCGTCCTCCTCTTCCTCCCAGTCGCTGGAGACCCATCTGGCCCTCTGCTCCGCCACCAGTCGCAAACTCATCCAGAAATACTTCAGCAACAGGATCCAGCAGCAGGTCAGAGCTGCCCACAAGCCCTTTCCTTCGCTCTGCCTCGGCCGGGCTCCCTTCCTCGCGCACACGAGGCTACACGATGCAACCCTTCTAGTCAAACCACCTGGTTTCTCCATCATTATTGGCTCCCCCAGCTCCAGGTGCTCTTGGGAGCAGTTTTGCCCTGGCAGTGGGCAGGTTTGGAGGGGGTTAGCCAGCCAGCTGATGGGGAGGAAATTGCTCCCTCAGGCCAGAGGGCCCCTCTTGCCTCCCAATGCCTGATAACACGTCTTCTCAGCCCTTGCCAGACCCAGGACATCCCTTTTCTGAGTATGCAAGAGCCAAAACACAGCACCCTTATTTTGTGCTGTCTCGCTCAGCTGGACACCAGCTCGGAGAAGTACGGGGCCGTGACGATTAAAGTGCTCTACCGCCCTTCGGAGCAGAAGCTCCACGTGGAGGTCCTCAACGCCGTCAACCTCATCCCCCTGGACTCCAACGGTGAGTGAGCGTCGGGTGGGGAAACCCTTCACTGCGCTAGCACCGCTTGGAGTAATGAGAGCCTGTCCTCACTTGCTCTTGCACTCTGTGAGGCTGATTTAGGTGAGGAAAGGGGTTATTTTACCAGTCTGGGCTTGCTGGAGATCGCTTGTGATCTGCCAGGCAGGGCGCAGGCAGCACAGGGTATGCTGTCCGCTCTGCCCACATCTCACCACCTTCAGTTTGCAGCAATCCTGCCTGCAGCTGCAAAAGCATGCAGCGAGGGCAGCCGGTTCTTCCTGCCACACAAACCCCGTCTCAGACACAATATCCTAGAACAAGAAAGATGCCAGGGGGACAAGGGACCATCTCGGGGGGCAGCTGTCATTCAGTGAGGCCTCCAGGAGAGGTCGCTGCTCTTTCAGTGCCCATGGCTGCTCAACCACGGCAGCTCCCAAGGCCGCTGGGCCACGCGTGGGCTGGCTTGGAGCTGCTCCAGCACCATCCCGTGGGCTGCGAGGTGGCTGTGATGGCGGTCTGGACTCTGCTTAATGGAAACAAATCCCCCCCCCAAATCAGAATCTTGCTGAGACATGTGGCAACATACCTAAGGCAGATGATGCGCCTGCTCTACTTCAGGCTGGCTAAGGGTCCAGGTGCCTCCGGCACCCTTGCGAAAGGCCATTCAGTGGTCCCTAACGTGACATGCGGGGTCTCACGGTTGCACCCCACCAGGCTCTAGTGACCCCTTCGTCCAGCTCACGCTGGAGCCGCGGCACGAGTTCCCCGAGGTGGTGGCCAGGAGCACACAGTGCAAGAGGAACGAGCTGCACCCTCTCTTCGACGAAGCCTTCGACTTGTACGTAGGGGCCAGCCAACCCCCACCGCCCTCACCACCACCACCACCACCACCACCACCACCATGTGCCCTGCCCTGGCCGGGGGGGGGTGGAGACACATGCCCAAAGCGGGGGTGGAGACGGGCTGATGTCCAGCTGCCCGGACGCCTGGGCCCTGCACACGGGGATGGGGCTGCGCTGGGTTCACGGTGCTTTGAGCTGACTGAGGGCAACATGCGGCAGCCGGAGGAGCCCTGCCCCGTGCCCGCGAGAAGCCAGAAAGGGAATATGGGGTGGGTGGGAAGTGACGGCCCCCGTCCCCGCCGCTGCAGCCTGGTGCCCCCGGAGAAATGCCGGCAGGACGGGGCCTGCCTGCTGCTGACCGTGTTCGACTACGACACGCTGGGCGCCAACGACCTGGAGGGAGAGGCCTTCTTCCCGCTGAGCCGCGTGCCGGGGCTCGGCGCCGACGAGGACCAGCTCGACGGGGGCCGGGTGCCCCAGACGCGCCTGCCGCTCACCCACCCCCGGCCCGGCGGTAGGTTGGGGGGGCGGCGCGGGGAGGGCAGGGCAGGGCAGGGGGCCGCCGGCAGCTCCCCCCGCCCCGACCGCCCGCTCTCTCCCACAGGCGACGAGATCCTCCAGCTGCTGGAGTCGCGCAAGGGGGACAAGGAGGCGCAGGCCTTCGTCAAGCTCCGCAAGCAGCGAGCCAAGCAGTCCAAGGAGACGGCGTGAGCCCGGCCCGCCGGGGCTGGAGACAGGACCCGGGAGCTCTTGGTCCCGCTCCCGGCGGGCACGCGGCATTTTGGGCTGGGGGGGGGGGCGTTTCTCTGGTGGGGTCCCGTGGCGTGCCGCAGCGGGCTGGCACCATGCCACACAAGACGGCCGGGGTGGTGATGGTGGCCAACCTGCCTCTCTTTTTTATTTTATTTTATTTTTCACCCCCTTCCTTCGTGGACGTGCCTTTTTTTTTTTTTTTTTTTTTTTTTTTTTTTT
>NW_028186258.1:1472967-1474494 GCF_003343005.1 Rhea americana
GGGGGGGCTTCCTCAGGGCTGGCATCACCCCACCGGGCGGGCATCTGCGAACAGCCTCCAGCCGAGGCACCAGCGCGGATGTGTCCTGGCTGTAACAACAGCATTTCCCAGCAAGCAGGTGGCTGCTGAGTCTCCTCTGGTTATCAAGCTGGTTTGAGCTGCAATTATTATTAATTAGCAATCAGAGCATTGACTCTCCTCTTCCCTCTCTCCCACCCGTCCCGCTTCCCCTCAACCCCTTCCATCAAATTCCGGTTGAGCACTCAACGGGGCAAAAGCTCCTCCGCCGGCGAGGTGACCCGGCCGGGCTCAACCCAGCGCCCAGCTGGCGGGATTAAGCCTCCTCTTGCTCACAGGGAAGCCATTTTCCTGCTGAATTCCCTGGTTTCTGCCCCGCCGGGGACTGCAGTGCTGCAGAGCCAGGCAGCAAGCGAGACGCTGCCACCAGCAGCTGGAGCGGGATGCGGCGAAGGAGCCCTGCTTAGTGGCAGGGACGTCCTTGCCCAGGGTCGCCCTGCCGAGCACCCTTGGGTGCAGGGCTTGCACCTCGCAAGCGGGTCCCTCCTCTGCCGTGGGTTGGCACCTGCTGTGAGGACCCTGGCTGGGCTTTGCCACCTGGGACTGGGACAATTTGGGTCGAGTAAATGGGTCTCACGCTTCACAGCAAGAATTAGCTGTAAGGACTTACTTACTTATTGGCTTTGAATGTGGTTTAGCTTAATTTTAGCTGTGCGTGTTAAAAAAAAAAAAATCTTAAAGAAACTGTTGTACTGCTCTGCTCACCTGAGTATTGCAACCCATCAAAACTAACGAGGGTAAAAGCACATTATAACTGATCCTCCCAAACACAAGCCTGAGGAGACCGAAACCCCCATCACTGTCCTCCTCCTGGCAAAGTGCTCAGGATACCAGCAGCTTGTGCTAACACCACAGGGGAATTAACGGACTGGGGCAGGCACGTGTGCCTACACATTTGATTACATTACTATTAATCTTGAATAGAAATTGGGTGATTTGGAATGCTGGTTTAATTGCACTAATGACAACTGGTTGATGCAGCTTTAAAGCATTCATTTGACTGAAAAATAAATGCTACTTTGGGGATGCTTATATGAAGTGTGGCCTTCCAGTTGCCAATACATGACGTTACGCACGCAACAGTGTGCACATTCATCCCTCCTGGCTGCCTGGGCACCCGGCATTAGGCAGAGCTCACTTTTGAGCCAGGCCTTGCTTTTACAGAAGACAGAGCCAAATTTCTCTGCTCAGCCCAAGAATTCGGGTGCTAAAATGCACTGAAGGGCTCTGGGGTTCTGTCATCTCCAAAGGAGTCTCCAACAGCCAACTTCACCCGCAGGACCGTGTGTGGTTGGACTGTAAGGACTACGGGCAACCCCCCTCCAAGGGGCTTGTTGCACAAGGGAGTGCGGGAACAAGTTTTTACGTGGTGTCACGGAAGGGAGCGAGACAGCCTGGCCACGGACGCGGACTTGAAAGCGGGTCTTAGCCGATGTTACAGCACAGCCC
>NW_028186258.1:1474624-1519349 GCF_003343005.1 Rhea americana
TCTTTTTCTTAGCAAAAAAATAAAAATTTATTGTCCTCTAAAAAAAAAAAAAAAATCCATCCTGCCCTTGGAAATTGTGACACAGATTGAGTTCTTTTCAGCCCCACATGCAAATTCACTCTGCCAAGAAAAGAGTCTAAACCAGGTTTCCGACAGCCAAAACACATATTTACAGAATACGAGAGAGAAAGAGAGCGCGAGAACGACAGCTGAAATCACAGTTCTATACATGGAATCAACAACACATTTTACACACCACTGATTACCATTCTGCCAACTTCTACACGGACTAGGGGCGCTTCTGCCCGGTGTCCTTGCTGCTGGGGAAAGCAGGGAAGACACTAGGCAAGACTTGCCCCCAGAAATACTGCAGTGTGTAGTATTTTCTTAACGTATACTGTATTTATTTTGTTTTAACATTGGAAGCTACAGAGTGGGGAAGCCCCAGAAATCTCTCCAACGCAGTCACTAGTCTGCATGAATACTTCACTGTTAAAATACTTTGTTTTTTTCATCAGTAACATCTATTTTTTTTCTGTTGGCTATCACTCCAAGGATTATTGTAATTCTGGAGGAAAACACTGGTAATATTCTTCCTTCTCAGATAGGGAAAAAGGAGGAAAAGGGAGATACAGAGGCTGGTGGAACAGCAACAAATACGCCGCGTTCCCCCGCAGCGTCCACGGCTTCCGCGCGCGGTAAGGAACGCTGCATCGTCTCGGCCGTACAAGCTCTGCTAGCGGCTCAGGTTCAGCTTCAGCGATGTACGGCAGTATAAACCCCCCCAGGGTGGGAACGGCGGCGGCGCCCCCCGCCACGGCGCGCTCCAGCTCCGACACCGTCCCCCCCGGTCCCTCCAGCGCCACGCGCATCGCCGCCGCAGCTGGCGGCGACCTAAAAGCGCTCCTGGTACCCCAAGGGGATGCAGACGGCAAACATACCTAAATTCTTCCCTGGCTCTTCTCCCCAGCGATATCCCTGCTCTTTGAGACCTAGCTACCGAGGGCCTCATTGCCTCAAGCCACCTCTGCTTGTATGTTTTGTTTTTCCATAGTAAGAGTTTATTGACCTGTACAAATACTGTGTTTTCACAACGCAATTAAGACTCCCTTCTCCCAAATCTCAGCATCCTCCAAGCCGCGCGATTAGGCATAGAGGTCAGCACTTGCAAAGCTCCCAAACTCCGGGGAGGAAACACGTCCTCGCGGAGGACGGCGCAGGAACGCAGGGAGCCCAGAGGCGCTGGGTTCGCTCAAATGGCTCCTGAGGCAAAACTTAGATTTGAAACGTGACTTGGCCAAAAAAAAAAAAGTCCCCCTAGTCCTGGTGTAAACCTCACGTCCTGTGAAAGGGAGTTTCCTGCTTCAGAAGGAAGCTCGACAGTACAGTAAAGAGGATGCATACCTTAGCACCAGATTTATTTTAGCCACCCCCTTTTTACGCCCCCCTCCAGGCTGCCCAGACTCCCGCGCCTCGGAGGCAGCGCTGCGCTCGCTCTTAGCCCTTCCTGCCCGGGCAGGCAGCAGCGACTGCCGGAGGGGGGCAGAACTTCTCTTTTCCCCCGGCTCTCATCTCACTCAAGTAAGAAATTCTGTCATGTAAGTGGCCCCCAAAAGATTCACAAAAGATGTGAAGATCAAGTTCTCTTTTCCATCTGATGTCTAAAAAAAAATTCACATTTCAGACACTTTTTTTTTAAGCAGCAAACAAAAATTCATAGAAACCTATTTTTAAGAAGCATTTCTTGAAGAACCAGAGGAAAGAGAGAAACAGTCTACAGGTTTGTGCAAAGAGTGCTGGCTACCTCGGGGTGGAGGCAAGGGAAGGGCACGCGCCAGCCCCCGGCTGCTGCCAATTCCTCGGGACTGTTCTGCCAGGATTGTGGAGCGGCAAAGGACAGTTAAAAGTTAAGGGCCACAACGAGGGAAGTTTTGAATTCTTTGGTCCTTCAGTCTAAGCTTTAAAACAGAGCTGGTCAGTTTTTTTTAAACAAAAAGGGGAAGGAAAAAAAATGAGGGGAAAAAAAAAAAAGGCTTTCTTTGTACCTCCCTGGCTAAGCAATGCGCCCCCATGGAAACTGGAGAATAATATTTGTTCCCCCTTATGACCCTCTAGAGCTGCATCACTCCTGAAAGTCACGCTGAGACAGAGTGACAGATCAGTGGACAAGCTTCATCCCAGGAGAGCGAGGGACAAGGTGAAGAAGCCCCACAGGAATCGGATGGAAACCTGCAGCCAGGCGCTAGGCAGTTCTGGCAAAAAGGGTTATCCAAAGACAGAGAGGCAGGAGAGCAGACAAACCAAANAAAAAAAAAAAAAAAAAAAAAAAAAAAAAAAAAAAAAAAAAAAAAAAAAAACCCAAAAATCAACAGAAAAAAACCACCAAAAAACAAGTGTTACAAAGCAATAGCCAAACAGGCTGATGAGCTCTAGTTCTTATAAATATTATAGACCTGATTCAAGAGTTTATTTCCTATGATTTAAGTTAGTTACAAAGATGTTTTAGTAAATTTTATCTTCATTGGGTTTTTTTTACTCCTCTCCCCTTTTTTCTTTTTTTTTTTCCTTCCTTGTTTTGTTTCTAAAAAAGAAATGTTCACATATTTTAATAAAAGGTCTTTCCCTAAGATCAGACCAAGGCAGATGTGCTGCCGCATGGCACAGACATTCAAAGGCTATAACCAAACAACATAGCCACAATAATCACCCAACAGTGTCTCTCCATTAAAAAAAAAATTAGAAAAACTGATGCTAGTTACAATAAAATACACATGGGGGAAAAAAAGCATTTTTACCAAAAAACCCAAAAACAAGTTAATGGGAAAAACATAAAAAAGAACTACACAGAGCTGCACTTAAGAGATCATCTGGGAATGCATATAACCCTTTCCATGCAAAGGAAAGGTAGAATTATGGAAGCAAATCTAATTATGTCTTTGCATTAAATACGAAGCTTTCTGAAAGACTCTGGTAACAGTTCCTTTGTTCCTACAACAACAGCGGGCAGCTGGAGGTTCCAGTGCTTTTCCAGGTCAGGGAAGGGTAGCACAGGCAGCATCCTGTGCAAAATAACATTTAGTTACTTGAGTGGCCGTTTGGTTGAGATCCCAGCAGGTTACTGCAATCCATCTGATGTAAAAAGCCAATGGACATGCTGGTGAAGAAAATCACAGGAAAGCTCAGTTATTAGACAGGTCTAAGCTGGTGCCGTTTGTTTTCCCTGGAGAGGAACTGCACTGGACAAGGTGTGGCTGGTACAGGACTAGTCTGAGGGATTCCCTCCTTTTTTGCCTTTCTGAAATGACCTAAGGTAGAAATTCATTGTGGACAAGTAAGAAGAGGATCCTAGCGAGCAGAAAGTCCTTTGAGCTCCTCTGCAAGGGGTGTTGTGGACAGAGGCCGAGAACACACTCAGCAGGTCAGAGATAGTGGGGTGGTGGAAAGCCCCACGCTTGAGAAAGGAGTCAGGCATAGGAAGAAAGAGAAGACAGAGGGCTGGAGGACCCGGCAATGTTTCTCTTGCACCATGGAAAAGGATGACCATTTCTTCGGCTTGGAGCTACTTCTTTCCTCTCTGCTGTGATGAGTCAGCAGACAGCACTGGAAGTCAGGGTCTAGTCCTCTAGAACAGAGAGCCAGACTACCACCAACTCACCAGCACCTGGACAGACTGGCTGGTGAGGCTGATGAGTTACAGATTTTTAATGAGTACTTGAAATTAAAGTCCTTGTGCTTTCTAGTTCTCTCTTCTCAGAAACCAAGTAACACACGAAACACTGCCACAGCACATGATTGGACTAACTACCTTTAAGATTTCTCCACCACTAACACTTATGTATATAAAGAAGAACAGTGGCTGTGTTTCTAAGTCAAAAGTGTTAATATGCATCATGTTTTATGTCAAAGTGATGTGATCAGCAGCTGAGGTCAGGAAGAACCATCTCCACTGAGGAGCATTACAAGGCAAGGAATTTACACTCTCCTCCAGTTCCAAGCAAGAATAGGTTTATCAGCAGTTTGTTCCATGCTGGGTATTTCTCTGTCACTGCTGCCATACACTCTCACTAGCATGAGGTCTTCAGGAGCCTGTAAGTCCACCAGCCATCCTTAAGGTGTCGACATCAAGTCTGTTCAACTAAAGCATCTTCAGACTACCTGGAACTGTTTCATGCGTTTCCGCAGTGACTATGAAATGGGTCCCTGTGGCTAAAAGAAAACTATAATCTGGTCTGAAGCAGTGAAAAGTCTCTAGACAGCCACCAGATATGAGGCCACTGGAAAGAATGAACTTGTGCATCCATATTCCTTTCATAAATGGCTTTAGTTGACACAAGGGCAATACTTCTAAGGCTGCTCAAACCTGGAACATCCCAGCTTTTATCAGTAATGAACACATGTCACTGATTGGTTGGGCCTGGTTCGCTCTAGGTCCAATATATTTTTTTCTCTTTTCTTGTTTTCATACAAATATACAAAGTGTGTGTAAAAAGAAAAAACAAGCTTTTAAAAAGTGAACTTTGCTGTTTAAATGACAGACAAAGCTCCTGCACATTCAGAGATTGGCAATGTGAGCCCCACCAGGCAGGGACCCAGTGGGGCTTCCATCAGAGAGGACAGCTTTAACCAAGCTGGGTCAGTGAAAGAGCAAGGAGACTGAAGACATGAACAAGTCATTTCAATCCACCTCATTCCTCCCTGTGATCTCAACTCTTCCTCTGGAAAGCACATGGAAGCCCCTCTTGCCCACTTAAAATCCTTCTGGAAATAGTCAAAAATTTGTTATTATCTAAATAGAAAAGAGGAGAAACACAGACTCTTTACAAACGGCCCTTTGATCTGTATTAAAAACAGCTCTCAAAGTTCCTCAAGAGTTAGAATTAGTGGGGCACGGGTGAGGGGCAGTTTAGATGCGGGTTGTAAAATATTAAAAAGTGCTCTGCAACTAATTTGTTTTGTGTGTGTATGTGCGTGTGTGTGTGCGCATATATACATACACAAACATGCACATACACACACTCATATATACATATATATATATACACATACATATATATATGTACACATACATATATATGTACGTATGTATAAAGTTAAAAAGTTCTATACGATATGATTAGACCAAGTGTCCTTGGAAGGTCACGACTGCAGAGAATGGGGCCTGTTGGGATGGCAGATGGGGCACTCTCCCTCCTCGGCGCACGTTTCACACAGCACAGCATGTTGGCACGGTAACACCACCCGGTTCTCCTCCTGACACTTAAGGCATTTCACTGACTGCATCTGAAATACCGCCTGCAAGAGAGGGGGACAAGGCAAAACATAAGCAAAGTCACAAAGCAAAAGGTTTCTGTCCTGTACTACCAAGTTTGGGGAACAGGAAAGAGGCTGCAGCAAAAAGACTTGCAGCTGTCTGTCCATTTTATTTCTATACACACACCCACACACGTGTGCACACACATTTTGATATGATATATATAAAATACATCTAAAAAGGGGGTCTGCTATCTGTAGGAGCAGAGGCAACAAGGCCCTACCCTGTGATCCCCAGCACTAACCTTATCAACTTTCTCCAAGTTTGCCCGCAGTTGTTTCTGAAGTGTATAAAGTGAAGAGAGCGAGAGAGTTTCCAGGTCAGAGAAAGAGCGCAGAAACTGAGGGTCCTGGCCTGTGTGGATCCTCTCCAGCTCCTCCTGCAGTTTCTTCACTTGCAGCTCCAAGGCTTCCCTCTGCTCCCGGGCCAGTTCACATTCCATGTTAGCTGTGTTGGCTCGATCATTTGCTTCCTCTGCCTCCTTTTTCCAAGCATCGCAGGCCTGCAAGTTCCAGCAAACAAGATAAAATAAGAATCAGCCTGAAAACTTGGTCAGCATCAAAGAAAATATTTTCGGCAAAAGTATGCGTTTCTGTACGCTCCTTAGCGGGAATGTATTCTGTCCCATCTGCCCTGGCCCTGAATTCTGAAGCAGCCTTGGAACCCTTCCTTCAAAATGATGTTCGTTCTGGATAACCTATCCAAGTGAAACTGCAGTTCTACATGTTGTATGTATACATACACTCAGTTAAGGGAATGAACTTTGCACACTGGTAAATTGTTACAGATTTAGGTCAGTCGCTAGGTCTAAGAGACTCTCAAGCACTTCAGTGCCACTGTTGATACCTGGCCTTACACTTCCAGCATCTGAACATCAGGCACATTGATTCACTCTTTCCCGAGGGTAGGAGTGAACAAGAATGCTTAAGAGAATCTGTTTATAAACCTACAGCCCTTCACACCATCTAAGTACCTGCCAAGCCTCCTGTTTAAAGGACTGACACCCTCCCATTGCCTTACCCTCCCCAAATCCCTCTTCCCAGAAGTTGCCCAGGTACCTGTTTGGCTTGTTTCCAAGACTCTTCCCACTGCTTTATTGTGCTGTTGGCTTCATCCAGTTCTTGTCGTAGCCGTGCCAGCTCCGCAGCACCTGGACCTGACAGAAATGCAGGTGAGGTACTGGGCGAAAAACTCCCCGAAGCAAAGTGTTCCCATATGCTGCTGTTCATCCCATTTAAACCTGTTTCACAGGGAAATAGAGAGGGTTATGTCAAAGGTGCTGGCAATTTCCCCATTTCCTTCCTACCCCTGTGAAGTCCAGGATTCAAAGTGTGCATTTTGGAAATAGAAAGCTATCTCCAAGACTCAGAAGTCCATCACAGGGAGACTTCATAGGGAAAGTTTCACATCTTTAGGCCTCCTCTTTATAATTCAGGGAGGGACCGAGAAACTGGGCAGAGGTAACTTTTGAACCAGCTTGTTTTAGAAGCAACTACGTTACAGCTGATTTGACTAACAACTCAAAACCCCCTTCTCATATGAGAACATCATTGAACTGCTTACTATCTTCCCACTCTTCTGTGCAGCACACACGTCAGTGTTGGTGAACAGAGTCATTTTTGGCCTCACACAGCCAACTCAAACAGATTTCCTTTCACATTACACTAGTTTTGGGCCTTCATATTACTTCTGCTTTTGTCTCTTCAGCTTAGTCCTTTTTGAGTCTCACTTCCCAAATAGCCAGACTAAAATGCTCCAACGTCACTGCTGTTTGCATGCACAAAATCATAGAACTAACTGGAAACCCCTGTTTGTAAAGGATGCCAGGCAGTGGCGTCTATGTATCAGCTTCATTTCTTGCTGAGTCCCAGCTTAAAGCTAGCGACTGGGGCTGGAGGAAGACCAGTCAATCACTTCCTCATTTCAGTATGTCCAAACCATTTCCCTTCTCAGGACCAAGTTCAAGGCTTAGGAGACAAAGCCGTAGAAAATCTGTTGTAAACAAAACTGCCTATTTTTTTCCACAGAATCCAAGGCATGTGCTCTTTTAATAAGAAAACTTATGTTTACTCAAAATAAGCATACGCAGCTTGTACTTGAGGGACAACAGATAGGAAAAGCTCACACCCAGACAAAGCTACAGAGCGATCCAGACTCTTCTGCAATCAGACATGCACCACTTTAAATGAAAATGACTCGTAGTTAAAGAGTTGTTAACCACTGGCTGCAGACATTCCTAAATCTAGTTGCATTTGATAAATCAAATTAACCTAACGTGGCCAGAACCTCATCTTACAGAAGCCAAACTGACTGCATCTGTAAGCAAGCCCTGAGGCAAAAGGCATCTCATTGAGGCCAAGATTAGTAAAAACTGCTTAACAACTTGCTTCTTCCGAAATTAAAACAAGCCTTTTAAAGAAGTTTTCCTTTTCTTACTGAAACTGTGGATGAACAGCCAGCCTCAACACTAATTAATAGCAGAGATGTCTTCTGATGTCTCTTTTCTTACTACTGTGATTGTAAAAGCTGTTAAAGCCAGACAAATAGCAATTACAAAGCATGGAAGCATGGTTTTGTCCTGTGCAAACAAGCGATATAATTACAGATAAGTGCATGGAACAACAGGTTACAGAAGCACGTAATCATTTTATGGTGTTAAGCTGTATATTACAGATTAAAGCATATCTAAAACTTGAAGCAGCATTTACTTCTGGTAAAAATGGAAAGAACTAACATTTACCGTCACTAATACAGAAATCAGCAGAGCAAGTTTCACTATAGCCTTGAGCCCAAACAGGTTTACTTCTCAAGGTAACCCTGCATCCTTATAATAAAAGTTTTGGCCCTTCATCTCCCAGCTCTGCCTGGTTTTCACTGAGGAGGCTCCATACCAGTTTCCCTGTACTTTACAGTCCCTTGTAGGGGAAAGCCCCTCAAATAGGAAAGAAAGGGGTAAAAGGAACGCAGCTGGAGCACTGTAACTTTTTGCCAAGTCCACACTGTAAAACAATCTCAGCAGGGCACCAAACAGGAAAAAACTACAACGATCCAAGTCTGCTCTCAAGCTCCCAGAAGCCAATCTACCATACAAGCATTCCCATGGGCACACTGCAATCACCACTACAACTAAGCTAAGCTGAGGACCCAGCACTGAGTATCAAATAAAGTGAAATCACAATACATCATTGATGGAAAAGGGCTGAGCTCTTTCCCCTAAAGGTGATTATCAGAGCAAGTCACTATCTGTCACTTCTTCCTCAGTCTTGAAAAATAGAGAGCAGAGAAAATTGCTCCCTTGCTCACAAGATATTAGCTGATTTTTTGGTAACGTAGCTGTTGCTGTTCTCACACAAAAAAATAGATATAAATGGCAGCAGTGAAATAATATATTAAAATTAAAGCTAACTTAAAAGAAAATACTTACATGGCATAGACAGGCATGTACATGGGACACACACACTGTGCATTTACCTAATGATCCATGAGAAGCTGATGTCCCCAGGAACGTGTTTTCTGATTGGCTTAAGTGTCCCTGGGGCTGATGGAGAAAATGCGATGAGAGGCTGACCGGTGGAGAAGGAGAGGCAGAGTGGAAGGAGGCAGAGCTTCCAAGGGACCCGGGGATATTTACAGGAGCAGAACTTTGCAGCAAACTCCCACCTGGACAAAAAACACAGAGAGAGGATGGCTATGTGTGACTATGAAGTACGGACCAGAGCACAGCACAGGAGTTCAGAGCAGAAGGTGTTAGCTTCCCTCTTCTCCCTAAGCCCCTGGGGATTCCTTCCACTTCTTTTTACGTCTCATCCCCCTTTCAGCCTTTAGGAGCACGAAAGCTGCTATCCCTTGTTTATTGGCCAAAGCAAGGAAAGGTTTTCTGAACAGAGTTCAGTCCCTAGCTGCCTAGAAAAGATGAATTTGGTATCTTGTGAATGACTTTGTGATGCAAATTTCACTTCTAAAACACCCTCCTCTGCCTACAATACCTTCAAATAGCTCATAGTGAAAGAGACTACCATGCTGGGTCAGTCGTGACCTTAACTACCAAAAAACAGTGACTAGCTCTAGACATACTTGAAAGCTTGGACCTACCAGTAACAAAAACAGAAAATAAAACCCACACCCAAAAACCAACCTCCAAAGACATCGCACTTCCCTTACATAAGAGGTCAGTTTGCCTGCAACATACAGCTGAGGGGTGTCTCAGCTCTGCTCTCCGCTCTTTTGATCTCCCTTCTTAGAAGGCTACTAGTTAACATCCAGACCTGGAGGGAACAGATTGTCCACACTGCTTTTCCCTCTAAGCCACTGCAAATCGACAGCAGCATAAGCTGGGCTATCAGCATAAACACACAGTAAACTCTCTCTGATGAGGTTGCTGATTTCTATCAGGGAAATGGAAGTGATATCCTTTAGTGCTCCTTCCACAGGACACCCTTCATACTGCAATACCATTTCAAGCAGTAGTTTCCTTGGCAACCACTAAAACAGCCAATGTTGGCTCCCATTCAAAACCTGCATCACAGAGCAAAGGTAGTCAGAAACTACAGCCACTTCCAAAAAGCTATGAGACGCTTCATTTTTCCCCTGCAGTCACTAGAGACAGGTAAAAGAGGCCTTAGCCTAACCCCTACATATTAAAGATGAGACAGACATAGGAATCAAATCAGCAGACCATGATGACGCTCTGTGACAGATGGATAGCATTACCAGGTCAGTGAGTTTCCTGTTACCACTAGGGAGATTTTTCTGCTTATGATGCAAATTGTTATACTTTGGCCTGGTTTTAAACTCCATCAGATGCCTTCCGGATTCTACTTGCACGCTAAAAACACCCAAGAAATCAAGCAAGGCCCGTTCAGTCTCAAGAAACATCCCCAAGACACCTGGGCCCAATGGCAAGAACTCAGCTCTGCTAGTCAGCAAGGGCAAGCTGGCACTTGGAAGATGTTCAGTGGTTGCCAGAGTTTATTATAATTGCTGTTTTAACCAGGCAAGTTTATCTTGGGTTTGTTTTAGAGCTCTGTTGGGCTGGCTCAGCCTAGGTGACTGGGCAACACTGCTTGGCAGAAGATAAAGAAAGCTCTGTTGCTTTCATGTACCTATCATGATGCCACTTGTGTGGGGCACTGTGCTGCTGTCAAATGTCTTCTCCAGGGCAGCCACTCCGAATTCATTCAGGTCCAGGTCATCCAAGGCAGACTCTGCCAGACACAGAGGTACCAATTATGTTATAAAGGACCAACAACTTCAAGAGATAGGACGGCCCAAAGAGCCTACATGCAGAGGAGCCTCTGCTCGCTATCTGTCAGTCTGAACAGCCCTACTCTCTGTCCTGTGCAACGCTGCTGTTAAATGGTTTGGCAGAAGCGTCTTGGGCAGCCTTTCAGTTCAGTTTCTTTTGCCTGATCTGACTTTCCAAGATTTTGTCTCAAAGTATTCCCAAAGGTTACACAAATAGAAGTTTGATGAAATAACAGTGGTCCCCGCCAATCTTCCCCAAACCACTCTTTTGAGTCCGTCCATAATACGCGAGAACACAGGCCTATGACGTGTCCAGATCTGGCTGATGCTTTGCCCCTACTTTGCTGAAGAGCCACTCGGGAAAGGAACACTAGCAGAAGGGCACACTGCAAAAATCAGCTCTGAGGTCCAAAGGCAAAATAAAGAAAGCTTATGCAATGCCTGTAAATGGTATAAACAGTGCCTCATCGCTAATCTTGATCAATATAACTTCATCCCACACAGGCCCACTCATTGCTATTATTATTTTTAATCAATGTAATGACTTCACCTCAGAAACATTAGATCATAAAACAAGGTACAATTTTTTGGTAACCATCTAAAAGGAGTAATTCTTCTCTCCAGAATCTCCTGTTCTCCTTTTTCCTCACAGCCTCTGTTCCATACCCTGTGAAGGGCAAGTCCTTGCAAGCCACTTGGTGGTACTCCTTACTAGAAAATTGTCATTTGCAATATAAAAGGTTGTAGCTGTGGAAAACATCGCAGTGATGCTCCAAACCTTGTCACTTTGACAAACCTAAATCTAAGGCTCTTGAGAGCATCTGACTCTCTGAGTTCAGAATAAGTGGCACACAGGCCTTCTCGTTGGTCCTCTGGGTTAATTTCATCCATAACATCCCACAGAAAACGTCAGATATGCTAGAATCACAGAAGAAGGAAGCCTACAGCTTCAAGAATCTGCCAACACTGAAACACATGACAAACTGGAGTTCACTGTAACATCCACGCTTTCCAGCGCTCATACCTGGAGATCCGCATCTGAGGGAGCCCTATCAGCATAAGTAAAAAAGGCAAAGTTACCTATAACAGACTCAACGGTGTCACTGGTTGGGTAGAAAGGAAGGGCATTGGCATTCATGCCTGGTATGCTGCTGGTACCAGCAGGGCTTGGTGGTGTTGCAGCCAGACTGGAGGTGATACTGGAGGAGATGCTGGATGTCAGTGGGCTCCCCACTGGGAGAATCCCCAATATGTCCTGAAACAAGAGTTTTAAAAGAGAAAGAGACAGGAAATGGAACATCTCTATAGAAAAATCCCATCAGAAACATGCAGGAATGAGCCAAAGATCAGCAGCAAACCTGTTCCTGCCTGCTCCCATCCTGACAGATGGCTGGTGCTACCACTGGGCGCGGGGGTGGGGGAAGAGATTAACAGCTTTTCTTTAATTTCTGCCGACTGTTTCTTTTCAGTATTACAGAGATCCTTCAGGATGCCCGAGAACTAACTCCTGTGACCCACAGGTTGCATGCAATCATAGGCATGGGCCATACAATCACTCACTCAGACTTAGCTCAGCACATGACTTAGAGCATGATGTTAAATTCTCTTTGTTGGATCCTTGAACTTAGATGACTCTAGAGATCTATTCCAGCTTTATTCTCTGTAATTTGGAGACTCTCTCTGACAGTGGCCGGACCCATGAATCTATCTTGAATTTTTGCAAGCACAGACTTTCACAAATAACCCTCCAGCTCCTATTCTATCTTCACAAAGAAAACCCTTAGGTTGAGTATCCCTAAGGGTGTCTAGACTTTCATTTCTCCCTGCAGAGCCAACTGGATCCACAGAGCTTTTTAGTATCCTTGCCTATAGAGGGATGAGCACCAAGCCAGGTTCAGAGCCCTATTAGCTGTACCATACCTGTTTGGGCTGTAACAAAGGTTGATCCTGGCTCCTATGTTCCAATGAATGGGATTTCATTTTCGCTTGCTGCAGTAAACAAATAGGAAAAAAAAATTAGCAGCAAAATTAAAAATGGCTGACTACCGGCTTTGGAGCAGTCAAGGGAAACATGCACAGTCCCCTCTTCTCTTGCAGCTTGCCCTGGACACTAGGGAACTCAGAGAGCAGGAGAGCATAGCAAACTGAGAACATCCCAACCGACCTGCTTTCTATATAGCAAGACATCCCCCTTGGAGTTAGGCAGAGACCTGTCACAACCACATTTTTCAATGCTGCTAGTCCTCTGCTAACACAAAGGACATCTTAAGAATCAAGACCAAAATTAAACTATTTTTCCTTGATACAAATAATTCATCACCCCTACCAGTATCTAATAAAAAGAGCCAGAACCGGTCAGAGGCAGACACTATACATGTATATATACGTACGTACGCACACATACGTGTAAATAATTTTTTTTCCAACTTTGGGAAAATAAAGTATGTGGATTATTTTTTTCTTGAACTTTTCTAGCTCCCAGCTAGGACTGTATAGTTTATAGAAGAACGGAACAAGAAGTAGTGTCAAAGAGAACACGAAGTTATGGGGAAGAATCTGGATAAACTCCTCAAATACCCTTTGTCATTAAGGAAAAAAGACAAAGCAATAACTAACCAATCTTAAAAGCAAAATCATCAAAATTAATTCAAAGGGGTTAAAAAAAAAAAAAAAAGACTCCCACATCCCTTAACCTGCAGAGCTCAAAGCTATAAAACATAAGTAGAAGTAAGGTCAAGCCTGCCTGGAATTTCAGAATTGTACAAATGCCAACACGTATTTAAGAGTTCCACCACCCAGCACAAAAATTAAGTTTAAGGACCTTCCTGTACTCTGCCCTTAACGGATTTCAGCCCTCTTGCCTCAGCACACCAGCCAGTTCTCAGCTACAGGAACCAGTGTTGGGAAGGAAGTGGCCTCATGAGCCTGCCACCGTGTAACGGTCTGCTCTGAAGGCCTCATTTCTCTCCGGTTCTGCACCCAGGACGGCGGGCAAGGGGAGATAAATCACCCCCTCCAGGCGCAGAAAAGGCGCAAAAACCTGTCATGAGTCAGGTCTGCTTATTTACACTCCTCTCCCACCGAGCCCATCTGAACCAGAGACACAGCCCAGGCGCAGAAGGTCCGCTCAGCCGTTTCATCGAACGCAGGCGGTCACCGTATCGGCGGGGGAAACGGGGCACGATGTACAGCAGCAGCACGCGAGATGCGGCACTGGCCTGAAGCAATATGTCTCGACTCTTTCGCTTAAACCGTCTCACAAAAAATGACAAGCGATAGCTGAGGAGGGACTACGTATCCAGACAGGCCGATGGGCAGCAGCATTCATCCCTCGTTTCGGTCGATGAAGTCATTTTCTCTGTTTAACTGTGTGCTTGTGCAGAGGGGGGGGGGGAGGCAGGGGGTCAAGGCAAGCATGCAGCTCGGGTACGGATCCTGCGATCCTCCCGCAGCAAGCGCCGCTTCCTCGCGCTTCCCTGACCACGGCACAGCGCGCACACGCAGCAGGCCTGCCACTGCTCGCGGGCCTGCCTTTTCTTGTGCGCAACGGATGCGCTACACGAGTGCATCTGTGTGTGTCTGATAACACGCCTGCTAGGTTATCCAACACATCCCTACCCTGCTCGACACTCATCTGAACACAAGATGTGCTATCAGGCGTCAGCAGCCAAAGCGGAGGCGCGTACGCAGGCACAACCCCCTCCCCGCCGAGAGGCTTCCTGCCAATGCAGCTGGCACTGGTGCAGCTAAGCCTTACCGAAAGCCATAAAAAGAGAGGAAGAGGAAAACAAGACAACTCTCTATCTGCCCCTCCCCCCAGCTCTGAACTCATCCCAAAATTCATGTAATATCAGTGTAAAAAGGAGCAAACTGATCGTCCCTTCTAAGTCAGTCTCCTTTAGCTCCAAACAACATTAAAGGCATGCATCAACGCAAATTCAAAGTGTACACTGAAATTCTCCAACTCACCCTGTTGCAGGCAGGGGAAGAAAAAAAAGTGTAAGTTACAGATGAAATGAAATCCCGTATGACCACCATGAGACAAGCCTAGCGTATTCTGTATACAGATTTGGAAACACCTTCTGGTCATGGCTCTCAAGTCCTTCCAGCGTAGCTAGCATTTTCCAGCTTGCTACAGCTTTTGAGACTTCAAAAAAGTATTTTGAGCCTTTACTGCTAGCTCAGCCTTATCACAAAGCTATGTGCAACCAGTTAACACAAGTAGTACATCTTTCATCCTAATAAGAAAGAAACTATTTGTATTAATTCTATCAAGGAAACTTTATAACCTTACTGCAGAGCTGAGCAGGAGCCTCTCCTACATTTTCACATGAGTGGCTGAAGTAAGCTGCCTAATTATTGGTCTAATTTACAGAATCTCTGGTGCCCACTGCAGCCAAAGGGAATTAAAGATAATAAAAATAATAATTAGAGATTAAAATAAATTTAAAATAAAATTAATAAATTTTAAATCAGGACACTTATGAGACATCTAATTTTGTACCTAGAAGCATAGCACAAGGCAACTGTGATTACACCTATCTGTATCTTAATAGTTATTTATTCCAGTCAGTTAACACAGCCTTTTTTTTTTTTTTTTTTTTTTTTTTTTTTTACTTAATTAAAAGCCACACGAGTAAGGAGATACCTGAACATACAGTATCTTTGTAGCACAGCCTCAACCTGAGACAAATGCTCATCATCTGGTCCTCCTTTTAAAAGCCCTATTCAGACTCCATTCCCTTTCTCCTTGGCTTAGGCTTGCTGCCCATTTTCTCCAAAGCAGGGCCTCCCTGGCACCCTGCCTCTGCTGGCAGGAAATGGGGGTTCTCTCGGTCCTCCAGCTTTGCCTCCGCTGCAAAGGAGGAGCAAAGCCAACGGAGAACGAGCACACGTTTTTTCTTTTGTTTCCAAACAACTGCTACAAACTTCTGTGCCCACCAGAAGTGCCAGGATCACAGCATGGTTTGCACTTTTCCCGCAAGAACGCGTTGCGTCAGTTTGCAATTTCCTAAGCCGCATCCACATGAAGCAAAACAATAGAAGCATTTTATAAGACAGTCTACGTGCATATCTTAATCTTTATCTGTTACTAAAGCATTTTAATTAGACCAAATAGCGTTCAAGATTGATCCCACTGCAAAGTTTGAGCATGGTATTTTCCCAAAGTTGTAAAAATAAATAAATAAAGCAAACCCCACAAAGTCTGCTTCTAAACCCAGTCACTTTTGCAAGATCTTGTCTGGACAGAATATTTCCAGTATTCCCACAGCAGTACAATATAAACGCAGCAGTATAAGCTTAATAAGCCAAGCTTCTTTAAAATTACAGACAGGAGTTTAAATGAAGTCAAGTTAAAAGCAACATTTCTGGCAGTCTCCGTTTTCAGCAACGTAAAACAACTCCTCACTTTAGAGGAATTTTTATAAAGAGGTGCCTGCAAAAATATTTTCAACAAGTTCAAGAAAAAAAATTACATTTACAAGTCCATTTAGAAACAACAATGGGGACTCAAACTCCGATTTGGACACAGTTGACTTGGAAGGGATTGTACAGAGAAACTACTGGTTCTAACATCAAGAAAGGATATTCACAAAAAAGTTACTGCTGTGAAAAAGCTCATACAGCAGAAGAGATGGAAGAGATTGTTTTAGGGTTAGGGAGTAGTATCAATAACGCATGACACCAAGAAGACGACTGATGAAGCAGTAAGACAAGATGACTGGGATATCAAGAAGGGATAAGAGGGAATGTCAGAGATGCAGGTTAGGTAAGATGGGTAAGAAGAGGATTCTTCAAATAAGAATGAGGAATTCAAGTTTAATATAGAAGCCAAGGGAGAGATTCAAGGAGCTGAATGATACTGCTGGAGAAGCAAGAGACAGCCAACACTACATTTTTAATACACCGGAGAAACAAATGGTGAAAACGGAAGACAAACCAAAGTCACGGAGATCAAGGTAAGAGTTCGGAGTGAGAACAGAGAGGAAAGGATGAGTTTCCATGACAATACAGCAAAAGACCAGCAACTCTCGGCAAGGACCTGAATATGGAAAAAGAAAGAGCAAGAAGTGATACGTGGGAAGCTAGCCAGGGTCAACACAAGACAGAAGTGGTCAGGAGTTAAGAGGAGGAAAAGGGGAAAAAAGCAGTTCAACGTTTACAAACTGCACAATAGCAGCTAGGCAGACAAAAACAGATGCAAATGGAAGAGACCAGAGACAGGCTGAAAGCAACAGCATAGATCTGGGAACTGCTAATGAAAGCGGTGCTCTCTCCCTTTTGTTCCTTGAGAAACAGAAATACATTCAAGCTAGACTGGGCAATTTCTCAATTTTCCTCCTCCCCCCTCAGACTCCTCCAGCCAACGTTCCCTACTAACCTGGCATTTGAAAGTCTTCAAATACTCGGCCCCCACCTGATCTTCTCGCTCAAACCCAGGTGCTTTCTTGTAGCTGCCAGCTGCTGTTACTGAGTCTGGAGGAAAACCAATGCTCTCCAAGCTGTGTGGTTTTCCAATGGCGCCAGGAGGAGACCCACATATATTAGATGGGCTTCCGAGACTGCTGTTCCTACAAAGAATCTAATAGAAGGAACAAATGTCAGGAAAGTGCAGAGAGCCAGTAGCACCAACTTAAAGAGGGGAGCTGTTCCACAGACTAACTCACTCACTTCACTGTTTCACAGAACCACAGAATGGGTAAGGTTGGAAGGGACCTCTGGAGATCATCTAGTCCAACCTCCCTGCTCAAGCAGGGTCACCTAGAACACGTTAGCCAGGGTTGCATCCAGGCAGGTTTTGAATATCTCCAGATAAAGCATTGGTTTTATTGATAGCCAACTTAAGTGTACAAGCTTCTAGTAAATAGCAATTGAAAAACAGGGGGATTTATGTAGTCCCACAAGTATGGCTTTATTGTCATTGCTTTGTACTGGACTGCAGATTTACAAAAGCCAAACTACAGCTCTAGAGACATTCACTTTTTCCAAGGCCTCAGATGTGACTGATCATGTTCCCAAGCGTGACCAAAACTCTCCTGATTTTCCTTAGGCTACAGCATGATGTGAATCCTATCCACACTCTGAGAAGCAGCACGAAACCTGGAAAGGTGTCATGACAGTCAGAACAACCAGGTATATCTGAGCTATGTGTAATAGTGTATTCTTTGCTTTGGTGTCGGAAATCTGAAAGTTTTAATGCAAGCACAGCCAAGTATCTACAACTGCATTTAGAAAAAACAAACCAACAAAAAACCCACATGGATTTTCAACAGCTCCATTCTTTGGACTGTAACCATGGATCACAACCACATGCAACAAGGCTAGTTTTGCACTGCAGATGAAGCCACAGACAGCAGCAAAAGAGATTTTAGGTGAGTTAAAAAAAAAAAAAAAAAAAAAAAAAACACACTTATCTGGATCAAAATGATATCCCATTTATCTGGGATAGGAAATTATTTGCCTGCATTGGGAAGAATGACTGTGCTTCAAACAACATTTATACAGTTATTGCTGTAACAGATTCAAATGTAGCACAGTCAGGCCTGGCGTTAGAAAGAGGGAGCATGCTGGGAGCATTCTACTATGTTTTGGGTTTATTTTTATACAGACATTCTGCTGTCCGCGCTTTCCTACAGTTGCAAAGTTACTACTCACTGTGGTGGAGGTGGGGCTAGTTGGCAGAGTTCCTGTTTTATTCCACACCTACAGTACAAATACAAAACAGAACAGGCCATGTGAGGCTTGCTGCCAGAGGGACCTTTTCCTTTGATTAATTAATCATGTAAAATGATCACCAGCAAAGCCATATTTGTTTGCAAGCTACATGCAGATGCCCTGTGCAGTGATGAAGTCACAGAAAGACATGTGTTGCCATCTGGCTTATATTCAAAGATTAGGAAGGCCTCTTTTAAAGACTAAACAGCTTGAGAGAGGGAAGACCTACATGATCTATTTAATGCAAAAATCTTCAGCTTCCTTGCAATTTTCAGAGCATTTAGATGACATATTCAGAAGATGAAGGGGTTTTCTTATTACTTCATTCCACAGTGTTATTTACCGAGAGAAAAATAACAATGTTCCGTCATCTTAAGATTATTAAAAAAATCTAGTTGCAACCAAATCCAGGAGAACTGTTAGGTTGGCTTTGGTACTAATAAGTCAAAAACATCAGTTTTCCTTTTCAAAGAGATAATAGGATAAAATGGAAGTCCTAAACGAGTTCACCTCATCTAGACCAGTTTCAAATGAGTTAAGCTCATGCTGTTATATCTTCTCAACATCTCAACCAGTCATTTGGAAAGGTTAAACACTTCAGCAACAGGGCAAATAAGAAAAGACTAAATCATAATAAACAAAAAAAATGGCAAAATCAAGTAGTTTAGCATTCCACATGCATCTAATCTGTGTGTATCTGTTTAGCAGTTCAAAAACCTCTATTCTTGTTCACAAAACTAAACTACCTACAAACATTTTGGGGCATTACTTAAACATTTTGCAGACTTTAGCCACCTCCAGAAGGAGAATAGGGAAAGAGTCAAGGGTATCCTATAATAGAACACACAATATACACAGGCTAAGCCTCTGAGGTTACGTATGTAAACAAACTCAACTGTCATTATTTACTTTAAAGGCCATAAGCCAATATAATCTAATAAGAGTACTTGGAAACTGAGCCCAATATATACCTTCCCACAAGGAGCTGGACTAGATGTACAGATGTATTCCACTTTCCTGAAAGTATATCAACAATTTTTTTGCACAGAAAGGAAGGCTTAGAGATTTTATAGATGAGGGAACAGCATCTAGTAGTTGACTAAAACCTCTGAATAGTATAGTACTCTACAGCATATACTCCATACAAATAGCCGCCTCTAAAAAGCATGGAACTGAGACTTAAAACAGAAGTCAAATTTTCCGTGCTTTTAGATTTTCTCTTCTTGGCAGAACAAATACAACAACTCAGAGAAATGCAGATTTATAAAGTAGGGACAAGGCTTCCCTGCAGTGCTACCTACATTGCTCAAGTCTGGGGCATGTGGACTGGAAGGGCTGACGGGCACAGAATCGCCAGCTGCTGATGGCATGTACATCACAGGGCCTGTCTGTGTTGGGCTGGACACAGCCGAGGATTGCTGTAAATCTTCATTGAGAGGTGGCTCTGGAAGAAATAAAAGTACATGAAGCATCGTTCAAAGCTGTACAATTGCAATGGACTACAGGACATTTAGGAACAACAATAGCTAGATACTCTTGAGAGGGAATATTCCACTAATGCCTACTTATTAAGTAATATAAAAAAATAAGGAGAAGTCTTATCTGGCAAATGAATACTTCTTATCTAATATTCCTTACATTATTACGGTCACCACTTGTACAATCTGCTGCTTTTCAGCCCATTAATGCTGCTCCAAAATTATCTTTCCTGAGTGAAATGTGTGTTATTCATTCAGCTGTCCTGAACTAAGCAGAGCTTCCTTCTTTGCTAGGCACAAAGCTGATGGGTGTGTTATAATTAGCTGAGGAAGCTAAGTTTCCATCTGCTCTCGGTACAAACCATTACAGAAAAAGTAACGTACACAGAAAGGCATACAACTGCCAAATACACGAGAAGAAAGTTTCATGGGCTCACGGAGGGGAGTTGAAATGCTGTAGGGCTGTTATATTTACATTCCGTTTAACTCATGATCTTTACAAAAGCTACAGGATAAACCTTATGCCTATATTGCAATATCTTAAACGCACCAATTACAGTTTTAAAAACTTCTATATGTTTCTTAATAATCAAGGAAAAAAATCATGCTGAGATCATAAAAAAAGGGACTCCTGTTATTTTAAGTCAGATCCTCAATGTTTATGTTGAGGAGAGGACTAGAAGATACAGTTCTTTTGTATTCTATCATGGTTATTTCTTGTGGCTTTCTAAGCAGCCACTGAATGTCACTATGGCTTTAAAGAAATACAGTATCAAATGCAGTAATCTAGTTATGAATAAAGCATCCCCTAAACAACAATACTGTGTTATATACAAGGGATTTTGTTGAACACTTTCTTTACTAAGATCTTATTCTCTCTCAGGCTTGCTGGATTATACAGTGAAGTTGCACTATTGTGTGGGGCATTACAGCCCACAGCCCTAGCTGTAATTACTGCTTGACTCAAGGCTTCCTATAAAAGCAACTCTGTAAATAGTGGTGAATTTACTCTCACCATTCCTTGACAAAGGTAGCAATTACTAATCCCACCATTTACAAAGCATAATCAAATAACAATGAGATTTGCTCAAGGCCATGAAATGAGTCGGCATCAGAGCCCATGTAGTGACTTACAACCAACTGCTCTAATCACTGCAAATTCTACACTGAGACTGGAGTGTGGAAGCTGAGTAGGAGCAGTAGAAAGGCTGGGAGTTAACCATTATCTATAAATGGTAATATACACCTGAATACACAATTCTCACCAGAAAATAGCATCACTAGTCTACAGCTGAAAAGACAACTGAAATAACATGCTATAAATTAAACAGCTAGTGAAAATGGAATGAAGATTTGAGAAAAAGTAGACCAAAAAAGCAGCATATTTTTCTTCTCCAATCTCCTTAAATATTTAAGCTCTAAGTAAAACATCAAAAACAGTAAAATAATTTTTTATTTTAAAAATGGGTGAACACCTTATCTGTAGTAGTCAGCAGTTTCATCCTCAGGTTTTCCTAAGACAACAATTTGCAACTTAGCTATGTCACAGTCCAAGTATTTACAGAAGCAGCTCTCATTCTGATTCAGAGTCCTTCTAAGCTCTGACATATAGAGTGCCGAACAAGTGAAAGAGGGAGAGATGCACCCAGAAAATGCAATGAGAGCTAAGGGCTGAGCCCTACAAATCACCTACTCCCTTCAGATCTAGTAACACCTCCCAAAATAGCAGCTTTATAGGAATAATGAAAGTTGAAGTGTTTTCAAAAACCAGGTAGCATGAAAGCTCTAGCTTTGTGCCCTTCAACCTACTCCAGCCAGAAGCCCTCCATAGCTCAAACATCCCTGAAAGATGAGAGAAGCAGCCCACGTACGTTCTACGTGTGCAAAGGCACAGAAGGGTCCTCGGGGACAGCTGCCAGACTGCTGCATATCATTGCACTTGGTGGATTTGTAGATCTGAGGATGGAAAAAAATAAAACAAAGCAGACATGAACAGGAAAACCAGTGACCAGCAGTCCAGGCATCAGAGTACTGAGGAAAGACTCAACAGCAAGATATAAACACAGACAAAAGGCATAGGGGCCAGCAGATTTCAGGGTGACCATTTCAGTGCTTTGCTTTAAGGAAAGGAAAACCCACAATAGTTATGAAAACAGCAAAGTTTGCCCAATACAGCTAAGCTCACCCAAAGATCACCCCACCACAGGTCTGCCCATCCAAATGTCACCAGTTGCCATAAAGTCCCTCAATTTCCCTAGGAGCTCCATGGATACAAAAATGGTTGAAGGTAGGAAATAGTTGATAGATGACAGCACAGAAAGCTACAGCCACATGTTTTCAAGGGCAGTGACAAAGTACTGAGAGCAATTGTAGGAAATGGATTATTCTCCTTTCGCCCAGTTTGACAGGTGGTGACTATGATTACTTTGCCGATACAGGCCAAACAAAGCTTTTCAACACTGTAACGTGAGGCAGACTGGGACACGGCTTTAACTACACTTTCTGTAGGGATGCTAAAATGCTCTAAGCCTACTCACATTAGCAGCTGGGCAGTTTTTAGCACCAGTTCATGGTTATCTGTGGCTCAGTGTGATGCTCATCAACCACCAACATTTCTAATGGAAAAAAATACTGCATGCTCACCTGCAGACTCACTCCCTGCTTTCAAAGGGCCCCAAGACGAGCCTGCTCTCTTGCAACCTCTTCCTCCCCCATACTTTTCTTACCTCTTCCCATAAGTTCTACCTAATGAAAAGGTACCCTGTCAAACAGCTCAGCTTCTGCTTACTTCCAACACGCAGTTTCTCTGTATCCCAGGACCACACTGCAAGCAGCCCATATACTCTCCTAGTTGGCACACAAACATATCTCGTAAGCCTGGAATGCGTTAGCCTTTCTAGTCAACTACCAAACAGACGACACAGGTTACCGTACCTCCGGGTGGAATTGCTGTTCTGTGCGAGTGTGGCAGTATTGGCATGAATCTCCATTCTCACACTTACTGGGATCTCCCCACTCATCTCCATGTTTCACACTAGGACACGGCGAAGACCTGTTTAAATAAGGTAGCAGTGGAATGCATCAGACTTTTGAGCTTTGCTTCCTCAACTGGGAGAGGGGTTCAGCTGCCTCCCCTCCGCTGTACACTCGTTTGCCTGGCTGCTGCTTCCCCAGCCCCCACTCTGCTACTGCTTCATCTTCCTCCCCCCTCCTCCAGTCTCCTAATGAAAGAAACATGGTTTAACTCTCCATCTGAAACAGAATACAGCTTGAACCACCCTAACTTAACCGTATTAGCAGCTGATGTGATTAGTGTCAGAGATGCTGGGTCTGTTTTCTGTTTTGGAACTGTACATTCATAGAAAGCTAATAAGTTAATAGGCTAATCCTGAAACACATAATACCCTTACACTTCTGTTTCCAGGGTTATAGTGTGGCCATGTGGAAAAGAGCCTGAGTCAGGTCACTGGGGAAAAGGCAAACCCATTTCCTTTCTCCCAGCTGGGAACCAGTTCTGTTTCCCAGGTCTGAATTTTTGCTGTGACCTACTTCCCCTACTCTTATGCTCTTACCCATTCCCTCAAACAACAGCAGAGGGAAGCAGATAGCAGCAGCAGAAGCCTATACTGGAGAGGCAGCCACATCAGCTGGGGGTGGGGAAAAGCAACACAGAAGTGAATGGAGATCATAAGGCAAGCAGCCTTCACCTCTTCCCTCCTCAAAGGGTCAAGAGAGGGGCAGAAAGCAGACAGCTCTTGCCTAAGGACTAGCTTGGGGTTTCCATTTCTACTGATGGTGTTGGGATTAATGCTTCTCCAATTTTTACAGGATTTCAACACCAATTCAAAAATTTCTGCAAATGTTGAGGGTAGGAAAGGGAAGTGAGAACATCCATGGTATTTTCTCTCCCGGCTTTCTGGTCTGCCCTTATGTTTTTCAAAAAGGAACTAAGGAAAAGCCCCACTGAGACCACAACAAAAGCTCTGTTGTGTTGGAGGAAACAAGGGCCTGTAACTTGGACAAAATGTGTTCAGGGAGAAGCAGTATGCTGAAAAATCCAGTGACAGCTGAGTGACGAGAACACCCTGGTGCCTCAAAAGCACAGTCTTCAGCACGTCCAGCTACAGTACTCGTCACACTGTGCCTCACGATCCCTATCACCAGGCACACACAGACAGCTTGATGATTCTGAATCCTTTACCCACAAAAGCATTGCTGTGAGAGTTTGTTTCTAGATGGGGATTAAGTCCTTCTTTTGTTTCCTTTTTCCTGCACTTTTTTTTCTTTATAGGAGTTTATAAAGTAAGGGGGAAAATCGGACACAGGTTCTGTTCACCATAAAAACAGATTTAACGTGATTTGGTTGCTCAGTTACCACAGATTTTGGTTCTTCTAAACAGAACTCCCAGCTTAGTGTGCTACCCCATTCCTAAGCAGGAATAATGGTCCATTAGGTCTGTCAGGATAGGTCCTAAAGACACACTAAAAACTATCTAGTGGAGCAAATACTAGATCCTTCCTTGCAGGCCTCTACTACACCTCACCACTCAGCTGGGAAACAGAAGATTCACGAGCAGGGTACCTGTATTTATGTTTTCTTGGGCTTCTTCTTCTATCTTTGCTATTGTGGTAGTACGGACAGGCATAACCCTGGCGACAGAGACGAGGAGGTTTCTTACATTGCTCTGTCTTGTAATTTCCCAACACGTATGTTGTATCTGTGAAAGAAGCAAGTAGTTAATGGAAGATCACTATGATCTGTATTTACTATACAAAAGCATTTGATGGAGCGAATACTCCAAGAGCATCAGACCTTCCCAGCCGCGCAGACCTTAAAGGGACTCACCTTGCCACCTTGGCTCCTCACTGAGTATTTTCTCTATCATTGCATGGCTAGCAGCAACTGCAGACTGGCCCTCTATGCCACCTTCTGATGTAGTCTGACCATTCTGCAAAGCTTCCATGGCCTGAAGCTCCCTTATGGGCAGAGTCAAATGAACAACAGAGAACAGATGAAGAAATAGATAAGTATGTATGACAGACTGAAGTACTATAACAGTTACTAGGCAAGTGCCTTTTTTTTTTTTTTTTTTTTTTTGAACAACAACATCTTTATTCAAACAGCAGCTGCAATACTTGCTTTCCTTCCCTAGGAATTTCAGATGCATCATTTTGATCCCACCAGGCTCCCAGCCACAGCAAACTACTCCAAGGTGTGGCTCCCTCCCCCAACTTTTGAGTATCCTCCTTGGAGATTTTGTAGATTTGCTTTGTCAAGAAGAGATATATTGCCAGCACTCTGAAACTAAGCATTTCACTTTGAAGCGGTACCATCCTACAATCATCAATGCCTTTTTCTATTCAAGCCTAGCAATTACCCTTTCCACACAGAGCTCTGACATTTGCTAACCTGATATCATAGACTGGAGAGCGTAGATCATGGGGCCCGTGAGCAAAGGCGCAGTGGACTCCATTCTTCGTGCAGTTTCCCTTCGAGTCTGTCTCATGGATGCAGATTCCAGTTTTGTAGTAGCGCAAGTGATATCTCCTCTCCGTGTCACCAGTAGTTCTGTGCAAGAATGGACACCTGCAGTACAGAAGGGGAAGAAATGCCAAAAGTTTAGTCACACAGGGGGTGGACTCACCACCACCAGAAGGCATGTTGCTGATACAGGATGCTGCGGCTGACGATAGCTTTGTCAGCTCTGCTCCTTCTCTTACGCTGTGCCTTCCAGCGTTACACAAAGCCCCCTTAACCTGTCACTACATACTATATAACAACTTCCCTTCCAAACAGACAACTGGATGGTTAAGCCAGCAGCAGCTTATTATTCTAGTCTAGTGACTGCCAGGGATCTGGAAAAGAGCAAGGACACTGTCAAGGCATTCTGATATACTAGCCATGATTGAGGGGACATCACATGGCACATACCATTTCCTCAGCAGCCCATCTAGACTTCATGCTGCTACTGTTTCCTGGTGATGTACTCTTACAGGGCTGTGATAGTCTATCTAGAGCCAGATGCATCCTTCATGCAGAGCACGGGACAAGAAAAAAGAATTACAATACTACCATTTTAACTGATGTTTTGTTTTCCCTCTTGGGCAGAAAAAAAACAATTTACACTAAGAAATGTAAAAGAACAAGATTAAATAGGTGGAGTTTATATATTGCAGCACTGAGCTAAAAATACAAATCAGTAAAATAAGTTCTGAGATAGCAACAGTTTTCATTTACTGAGTGAGTCAAATACAAACAAGTGGCCTAGAAGCCAAAGCCTCTAAATGCCCTATTTCCAGTCCCTTCCAGTTCTCTTTTAATGAGGAAAAGAAGTACAAAACAGAGGCCTTAGGCTAGAGGATTATTCCGTTCTGTTGTAGCCACAAGATCTTTACTTAATCAAGACAAAAAAAAAGCCCAACAACAAAAAACGTTTTCCAGATAAAGAGCATTTCCCTGTGTGTGTTTATACGAGCATCATAAAATGGAACTGAAATTCCATCCTTCTATAGCATCTCTGCATAAAACAGTCTCTATATTTGACCACAGTTTGGTTACACTATTTATTCTTCCATATCTGTCACGTGGCTCACATTATACTACTGTGTTAACCCTCTAATTGCTGACATCCATCACATACATGGCAGAAACACTTGCATCTCTGCTCTAGATAAACTCATCACAGTCATGGGGAGGGAAAATGCAGAAAAACAGGTTCTTCTCATGCTGTCTTGTTCTGGGTATTTGCCTTCCTGAACTTTTAAGCAGGAAGGAAGGAAATGACAAAACAAACAGGCAAATAAACATGATTTTAAAAGCATGAGATAGATAACTCAGGGGACAGATTAGAGGACAAAGCTTCTCCTCTCAGCAATCAGCTCAAAATCAAGCTATCCTGCTAGTGAGCAAGAGCTATTATCTGATAGTCAGAGACTCACGGGAATGAAGTCTTTCTCAGTGTCAGTAATTTTCAAATTGTTTTTCACACCCCAACTTGGCTCAAGATGCCAAGGCTCAAGAGGACACAAAGATGAGAGGGCTGAATTCCCATCTTTGTTAACCTCAGTATCCTCTCTGCAGCAGGCTTAGAAAGCACAGGTTGCTGTTACAACTTTTACATCTGTTCTCATGTTACATATGTTACAAAGCTGCTTTACTGCTGACATGCCTCATCGCTATAAGAGCTGGCTGGAATCATCACCTGGACTAATCCCAAAAGCTGAATGCTTGCAAAGCGGGGTGCACTCTTCACTTACTCATCTCCTTCTGGGCAGATTCCTGTGGTCTCATCATACTTGGTACAGTAAATGTCAGGGCTGTAGTTAAATGTACCATCCCGACGGCGGATAGATCTGCGACGACGCTGGTTGACAAAGTGCCAGTGGAAGCAAGTGTAGGGCCGGTGCTGAGTGCACTTGTGCTGCACAAAGAGAGGGCACTGCTCCGTGCGAAACTCCTTCAGGTAACTGCAGGCAGACATCCAAGAGAAGGGATTAGGAGCAGGAGGTTGGTCAGAAGCAACATCCAATTGCCCCGCAGAGCCCCCGCCAAACCCAGCAGCATCCGCCGCAGAGATGCGCTGCCCTTCCCACACCAGCCTCTGCCTCCGCTCGCAGCAAAGCGGACTGGAAGCTGCTAGTTTTCTGCAAGGGGAAGTTATCAGTTACCAGGCCAGTTAACCCAAATATCAGTGCTAAAGGCAACCAAAAAAACCATTTTCTATTGTGTCTTTTGATATTATTTCAAAGCAGGCCATCACAAGCTTATCGAGTTTGTGAGAAAACAGAAATAGATAAAATAGGACTTGGAGATCTGTCACCAAATAGGGGGCATCTACGGGGAAAGAGAGGCTTCTTCCCTTAAAGTAGTTCAGGTTTAAAACAAACAAAAATACCCCACAAAAACCACACTTCCTTATAGCCATGTTACATTTGCCATGATTCTCTCTTTCAATAACTTGAATATTTTAAAAATTATTATTTCATCCCCTCGTGGTTTATCTTTATTTTTCATTCAGCTAACCCATTCTCTCCCGCAATCCTGTGAATTCAGGACTCAATCTTCAAAACCGAGATAGCTGCTCTCAGACCCTAGATGTTTGGGTTTTATTTTCCAAAAAAAAATGGAATGTCATTTTCCAAAATGTGTATGTCTTTTTTTTTTTTTTTTTAATCCTGAGAACTAAAGAAGTCGCAGGCTTTTATTTGTGACACTAATAACAGTCTCTAAACCCAGATTGTAGAGGATTACAAAATCATTTAGACCGATAGAGTGATCTGACTGTGATCTGGGTATAGGTGCTTACAAAATCTACATCGCCTGAAACCCACTAGTTGTCCTATATCTAGGGAACATAAAAACAGTCGGACAAGATCAGACCCAAATCCCACAGGGCTGGATCTTCTCAGACGGCTCCAAGAGCAACGCAGAAGGCCCCGAGCAGGCAGACGTGGGGTAACTGCCTCCCACAGCAAATCACATTCTGGTCTTTTATGTTTATAGGTAGGTTTAAAAGTGAAAAACAAAATTTTTCAGTCACAGTAGAAGTGTTGGTGCTCTGCTGGAAGCCACAGGATGATATAATAGCAAATACAGACTCACTTTAAGCTTTGTATATGTATTCTGAGGCAACAAAATGGAATATAGGAATTCATCAGGTATTCACTTCAATACCAGAGGACCTTTCTATCTCATTCCTAAATAAATGGAAAGATGTCTGATGCCTGAAGATGTATTTACAGATAATATTATCATGCTAGACGCAGTCTAAAAACAGTATCCGTAAACAAAACATCCTTTCCTCTTTACTCCTAGCTGAAGACAAAGCTGCAGGAAAACGCATCAGGTCAATCAAAGTGGTTTAGTTCGCTTTGAGGAGAGACTCTCACTGGCAAGAGCTTTCCTGCACAGGATTTTTGCAAGTGTAAACGGATGAAAGCTCTTCCTCCTCTTTAGCCTTCAAATATGTGGGACTCGCAGGTTCCACTGCTTGGCACTGGATCTGCGAACGCTCAGGGCTTGGAGAGCTTCCACGGCCGGCTCTAAGCCTCATCCAGCACAAGTCCATCTGTCTCCTGCAATCTAGTGCGGCTGGAATAGTACCTGCACTGAGGCCTATTGCCTAACACCGCAAAAATGCTAACCCACATTTAGAAACAGGTCTGTTTGGAATAGGTAAGGGTAAAAACATCACTTTCTTTCATTTTTAGAAAGTTGGATACATTGGAATGGAGATCTGTACTCCAACCCTGGCAACCATTCATGAGAAAACTGACCACCATAAAATTAACCCATGATGAAAAGCTTGCTGTGCTGTTGGATCTAGTACAGTCGTACAAGATGATGTTGTATGGAATGTTTTATCTTACCAATATGCTAATAGAACTTAAAGCAAAAGTGACTGTATCAACATTTAGGTTAGAAATTAAACTAAACTTCAGCATCACGATACTTAGACTGCTTTGCACAGGTGTCACGCAGTCACCTACCAGTCCTGTCCATCCATACGTCTCCATGTAAATCTTACGGAGGTGAGCCTTACGCTACTCCCATTCTACCGTAAAGCAGGCTAAGCGCCCTATCGAACATCATAGGGCAACCAGAGCCAGCAGCGGAGTCCCAGAGCCCTTCAACTCCTGCATCTTCACCAAGTGACCCAGAGTCTCCGGCACCTAACTTGAGGAGCAGCTCCCTGAATCTCTAATGCTCTGAAAACTAAGGAGGGACATCAGACCTAAATGCCTAACGTTATCAAACCCAGCACTCTGGACTTCTAGCAACAGACATGTATGAAACTTAACAACAACTTAAAAACAAAACTAAAACTTAACTGTTTGGGGAAAGGAGCTGGAACAGCTTCCCTTTAGCAGGATAGTTAAAAAAAATGCTGAGTAGGCATTTCAGTCTCTAGAGTGTCAGCTGTTGCTGAAAAGCATTTGAAAATTAATTGCACTTTATGATTGGCTAAACTCCCCAGAGAAACATTTATTATAATGTAAATGAGAGATAATTACATAAGTAAATGGTTCACCTGAAAAGTGTTTAACACATAACTTGCTTCATCAGAAACTCATTCTTTAATGCTATCTATTAAATAAATGATCTCTCACTCACACTTAATTTCAAAGCAAGTCCCGCAAGCAGGTACCATTGAGCTCCATACCAACACATTAAATGTGCATGAGCACCTCTGGGATACAGACCAACAGTGGAAAACTAGAGTTGTCACATTAAATCAGTCATTTCAAGCCTTTCAATCACCAGTTGGGGTGCAAATTTAAAAGCAAGGGTTTTTCTTTTTCCAAGCCAATAAAACATTTTAAATTACCCTTCTCCACACCACCTTGAATGGTAAAACGTCTCTGTAGCCCTATATTTTCTTGATCCATGAAGTGAGTTTTAGCTCCTTTGGGAGAATATGGAACACAAGCCACTCAGTCAGCCACTTTGTATTAAAATATATTGAAAGGCATCTAAACCACATGTGTTTTGGGAATGTGGAAAGGATATACAGACCACACTACTGCAATGTGATGGCTCACAAAGCAGAATGCTATTAATATTTCAGCAGTCTCTTTGCAAGGGCTCTAAACAGAAATGCTGAAAAGGCAACAGTGATGGATCCTTATGGTGTGGAATAGTCTCTATAAAAGTTTTCCCAGTAGAGTTGAGAAATAGAATTTTCGAATGACTCCTAAAATTAAAAATATGTTGACAACTGGTACATACTTCACAGTGTATCAGCCAAATGCCATGTCTGCACAGGAAGAGGAAATCTGGCAATGATAAGTTGCATTTCTCAACTCCTCTCTAAACATCTCGGGAAACTCTACAGCCCCCACGAATTACTATGCCATTTCACATACAGATTATTTCTATATTTAGTTAAAAAACAAACAAACAAACAGACTTGCACTAATCAACTATGTTGTTCTACTTGCATTAGCTTCAGTGTACTTTCTTCTGTATGTGTACACATCTGATTTTTTAATCCTCAGTTTTTAAAAAAGTAGAAAACACGCAGCACAGTTTTGTTCTGATACTACCAAAAGTCAAAGACACAAAATGATAAACAATGTCAACAGCAACACCCAGTTCCTGGAGGGAACATTACCATTTACCATTCCTACTAAACAAAGACAAATACAATTCTAAACAAACAGGACAAGACAGTCAGAACAAAGCAGATCAAAGTCACCAGGCTGAACTGAACTTGCTTCTGAACAGGATTGACACTACTCTAAATTAAAGCTTATTTCGCTAGGAAGACAAGGAGAAAGATTCTTAAACTAGTTTTGGGAACTCCCAGAGAATGGCAGGAGCTGCATGCTGTTTAAAAATAAAAAGCAGCAACAAAAAAAGCATAAAAACCAACAGTACTTTGAAATTCCACATCCTCTGGAGTGGGAAGTAATAACTCTCCGCAAGAATTTACACCAGTGGAGGAACTGCTAACCGACTTTAATCGCTAGCAGCAGCTCCACAGCCCAAGGCAGGGCAACAAGCATCTGTATCTGCAGCGAGTTCCCGCTCTGCCCTGGATAAACCAAGCGGCAATCTGCCTTGGGAGCTGCAAGAGGAAAGATGAGCAAGAGGAAACAACTGCATTTCCAAACACCACCACCACAAAAAGAAATCTCCCCCTTTAAGCTCTAAGCTACAAGGTCTGTTTCTAAACTCAACAGCTGCAGCCTTGTCCTGGTCACATCCATCCTTTGCTGCTGCTGCAGAATTCCCTCGCTTTGCCCCAGCTTTCCTGCTTTGGCTCTGTCTGCATCCAGCATGCTCAACCAGACAGCACGGCAGGATACCTGCACACACGAAGTGTTCCAGCGCTACACGTTTCCTGTCAAACTCAACCTAACTCACACATGCACTGGCATGAGCTCAAATCAGGAAAATGTGCTGTTAGCAAACCAAAACAGCTGAGCTCTAGATTCCTCGTTAGAAGCCAAAGCTCCCTGGAATCGCTGGAAGACTCACACCGAGGCCAAAAGAAAGAACTGCTGAAACCTCAAACAGGGGAAATCAGGAAAACTATGGTGAAAAGCACAGAAATGAGAGGGAAAAAAAAATCAACATCAAAAAAACAAAACAAAACCTAAACAACTCTTTCAAACCCTTGTTCTTCCCATAACACAAAGCCTGGCCCCTCTTTTCCTTCCAAGATCCTCCCTGTGCCATTCCACATCTTTTTGCAGGCCCCAAGACAAGCTCCCCTCCTTTTCAGTCCTCCTCACTCCTCCCAGTCAAGGCGCTTCCTGCCAAAATTCCTTCGGGGCCCAAAGAGCGAGCCTAGCCAATAAACAGGACCTAAATCTGCAACAGCAGAGAGACACCAGCGAGAAAGCCATTAGATAATTGACTAATCCGGACTAAGACACTGCCTGTAGAAGTAGGACAGTAGTGAGATTTAACACCATTATCATCTAGATTTCACACGTATGTGGGTGTGTGTTTACACTAGTCAAACCACGCTAGAGAATCCTTTCTAAAGATCAGCACAAGGAGCGACTGGCACCAGTGCAGTTTATCCTAGCACCAGACCACAGCAAATTACGGACATCTTTTATATGAGTATGGCAGGTCTGTGCTCAAAGCATAAGTCAGCATCAGCAGGGCTCCCTCTCTGCAGCCGCTCCTGCATCGCAAGAAACAAACCCAGAGAGCATCAGCCCGGGTCATATTCACGCACAGCAGGGTCTGGTTGTTTCTGCAAAGTCCAGTCTAGCACAGACACTGCGTTCAGCCCCATGCTAGTCATTGCAAAATATTAAAATATTCCAAAATAAAGATTCTTAGTGCGAGCCTACGCAAGAAGGGCCAAGCAGAGTAAAAATCTGAGAAATCCACAAAGAAATAAAAATAAAAATAAACAAACAAACACACACACACACACACAAGCAAAAAGCAAAAAACAGTGCTTAATTTCCTGATAGAAATCAGGAAGAAAATGCTCTTCTGTCATCACCATTTATTTCAGTCCCATCTGTCTTCCCCTGCCAGCACAGTAAATCATACTGGCCAAAACACAATTTTATTGGCACAAAAGTACATGCGAATGCTAGGGGCTTTTGCTGGCACTTTTTCCACCAGTCTCATCCTGCTGATTCAGGCAGGCCTGCAAGAGGCCATGCTATGTTGTAGACGTTTTCCTAAGGTCTCTGATGGTTCCAGTTCACTTCAGTTGGAGACAGACATCCTCCACTGAGTACTGCTGTCTGAATGAGAGGGGTCATCGCTCTTAGCTGGTCATCAGCTTCCTTTTGCTGGAAGCTCCTATCACCACTGATCTGTGCACACAGCACGCTGCAAAATTTTCCTAATTCAGTTCAAGGGAAAAAAAAAAAAAAAAAAAAGATCACTAGCTTAGCTTCTAAGTTTAAACGAGTGGCTTGAACTAACACAGTTAAAGTTATCCGAAGTAAACCAGTAAGCACTTACCCAACACACTGCTTGCAGAGCGGGCAGCATTGCTAAACCCAGGAGAAAATATCTAATCATAGAATAGAAATTTCTAATTCAATAACGCTCATCTACTTAAAATATATACATATATATATATACATATATATATATACATATATATACATACATATATATATATATATATATTCAAAACTGCTACTTTTCCTTTTAAGCTCAAAGACCCAGCTAAACACAAGAGGAAGAGAGTTGTCCATATTTAATAAGCTAAATTCATTTCACCCTCATAAAATTTTATTGCAAAAGATGATATCAGACACATTTTAAGTAAAGAAACCCATGATTCAATTACTTTCCTTTACAGAACCGTGGTATTCCAATTGAAATGAGTCAGTGGTGCATGACAGAATCTACTTATTCCAACCGGATACTCAATAAAAATCCTACTAACACACCTTTCATTTAACATATCACTGATACAGGAAAAAAAAAAGTGATATGCAGCTCTGACATTGCTCAGGAGTTTTTGCTCTTAGGGCAAAGAAGATACTCCAGAATAAGAGGGAAAAAAGTGTGCATGTGTGTGTGTATGGGGGGGGGGGTGTTAAAGAATAGTGTCATTCCTAAGTAATCAGGACAGGACAGATCTCCTGGAACAGCTATTCAGCCAATTTCTGTACATGGGCAACTCCTTGTACCACCCTTACCCATCTCAACAAATCAACAGGGCTACTAGAAGGTGCTTTTATTATTAATGGAATTCCTCAGCATACTGAGGTGTTTAGCAAGTTACCTGTGTCGCGGATTTATATTGCTTCCAATCACTCTGGAACCTGAACACCTTCCAGAGAAAGGGTTTAGTAATAGCATTCTCAATGTGTCTTCCAAAATGCTTTCATTTCAATGCAAAGCAAGCTTCTTGACAGGGAACACAGCCTCTGACTTGCACAATTTCTTGGCAGTTGAGAGGGGGGAAAAAAATAAAAAGGAAAAAAGAAAAGAAAGTGAAACAAGCAACCCAGCTCCACAGTTCCAGTTCCCCAGGGCCAGGCACAAACTGCATTCTGCATTCTTCAGCCCACAGCTCCACGCTACAACCCAGTTTAAAGCCTGCCTGTACCTCTGCAAGGAAACCTTGTCAGCATCTTTCTAATAAGAGAGGTAGTTAAGACAAGTTCATTATTAGTCTATTGGCCTTCCCATACTGTCAACAGCCAGGTGCAGTTTTGTAAACCTTGAAAAGATTAGAAAGCATTTAAACCTCAAATAAAAACAAATACATCACTGTATAAAAACAAAGGCTGATTGTGCACGCAGGGAAGGAGAAAAGGATGAGGAAAAAGTTTCAGTAAGCTCACATCTGTCAAGAAGATAGACTTCACACGCCTCAGTGTTTTCTTTATTACCTAAATAAATGGAACCATCAACTGGAAAAAGGTCACACAGCAGACAGCACTGTGATTTTAAAGCTGTTAGACTTCCCCTTCTGCATTAGGGCTCGACAATAATGTCAGTCTAAGGGCAAATACAGAAAGTGAAAGTTGAAGAGACTTATTACGGATGCACAGTGCTGGGTTGGTTTTTCTTTCTTTATTTATTGACTTCACAGAATTCATGGTGCATCTCAGTGCTCAAAAGAGCACTGCTCACATCCATACAGCACAGCATGCTTACTGGCTCTCCCAGTTTTCACTGCTGAAATACATAGGTAGCACTCGAGTTTTCCTTTTTCTAGGAATCTGATCAATATTGCAAGTAAAGTCAAGCTGGAAGCTCAACTTTGGAATCTTGGAATTTTACGAATTCCAAAGGATAGTGGGCATTACAAAACCCAAAGCATAAACCATTAGATTATAGGACTAAGGCCAAAACACAATATAGTCATATTGCACACTAACCTGATTGCTACTGCACCTCTGTTTTTGGATTTCAAACCATGTCACAGGGTGGACAATGATGCAACTTAATCAGTTCTGCTATGAGAGAACCACCAGATTACTAGGACTTCATAAATAAGAACTCAAAAGGAGTGACTGCAAAAGGCCACGCTAAAAATAACATGTGTCGGCAGCTATCACGAATTATTATGAGATTTTTCAGTGAAAGGAAAAATCTCACTGACACAAAGAGTTGTGTCTTGTCCATACTGAAAAATTAAGTTAAAAAAAGAGAGAGATAAATACTACAGCATCACACCAACCAGCCAAGGAAGAGAGGCTTGCACCCGTTTTAGACGAAACATTCTTAGGTTTCCACCATCATAGCCAGAAGTGGCTTTGAGAGAAATAGGTTGCAATTAAGCAGCTCACCAAAGCTTTATCTTGATGAGAGAAAATTGATGCATTCAACTCTAAGTTTACTCGACAAAACTCAACGCATTTATCACATCTGTGAAGAGCCAAGACACGAGCTTCACTGAATTACACTGTCTGCAGGTGTCAAGGGAAAGAGGGTTTTGTCCAGTCTTCACCTGAGCTGTGTATCCCTTAGGCATCCAGAGTGTTGTGCCGTCCAAACGCAACAAGTAAAACTATTTGAGTCATGTTTTTTTGGCTGCGTGCTCTCTTGAAAGAGCACAAACCTGTTGCATCAGTGGACCGTGAGATGCACATGACCGAGCTATATCAATAAAATCCATTTTAAGCACATGTGTGTGTTTACACAGAGATTTTGCCTTTTTAATTAAAGCAATCGAAGTATAGGCATATGCAACACTTAACTGCTTCGCATTTCAGAGATGTGTCCTTAAGAGCCATTAAGTATGATTCAGAACTTTACATAAAGCCTTTCTTTACATTTCCTCAACTTTATTCTCTTTTTTCTCAAATTAATTAGGCAGGAATAAGTATTATTTGACATGATCTTAAAATTAACCAAACATTTATACAATTCATGAAGCATTTTAAATGCATCAATTTTTTCCAAGTTTAAATGACGTCTTTTCAATTCAACACTTAGTTTATGTAAACAGCAGAGCTGTGCCTAAAATAAGCCTCCCTATTTTCAAACATGGCTCACCCCCAATTTAGACAACCTTCATCCATCTGCAGGTTGGTTTCTGCTCTACAAAACTATTTAACTGCCATTAATTCTTCCCTGCAGCACCTGTGCAAGTGCTGAGTTTATGAAAATTGGATTATATTGAAATTGTTTTTCAAATAAAATCTGAATTGAGCCTAATTGTTTCAGTGATGGGAAACTACTGTAATTATTAGCTTACAGTTGTCCAGATTATTGAATCTGGACAGCTGTAGACTAGTGAAAATTTAATGGGCTAGTGAAAATTTACACCTGGTTTGTCAGCACAGTATAGGAATACATGTTTAAATAGGAGCAGTTAACTATTTTACTGACAATTACTTAGCAAAAACATCCATCCACAGGCTTATCTGTTACGGTCATTTACTTAGGTTATATTCATATAAATTTTATGTCTTATATGAACCAAATCAAGTATATGATATTTCTTTAAGCTGCAAACACTAAAGCTAGGATATCTCACACTTGCGGAGAATGCCCACAGAGCGTATAGAAATGTAGAGTTAAAATGAAGTTAATAAACATCAGATTTCCTGGACTAGACTACACTGAATTAAAGACTGAATATACAGATGTCCTGTGCTGTATAAGTTTAGATTCCAGCTTCCAGGTTTTGGGGGGTCGGAGTTTTTTTGTTAGTTGTTCGAAAATATTGTACCTCTCACCATTGATTTAATCACTAATAAAGCCCACCCAAGTCTACCAATTGTAGAAATAATGCTAGCGGAGGCTGGGAAAAGGGCTGGGCTGTTTGAAAAGTTTTGTTTTGGGGAACTAGCAGAGTGAGTAACACAACATGTCACATGAAATAACTTAGAAAGGCTAATTCCGAAAAATATTATTTCCATATAAGCCATCACATCGCTTTGGCTTTCAGTTGCAGATTTATTATGAGCATTTTTCAGGCAACCAACCCACATCATCTTGTTTCACAAATACTAGCACAGTAATCTTTCTTCACCTGACCATGTCAAGAACCTTCATGATTTATTAATGGCTCACGAATCAATTGCAGCCCCATACTGACACCAGTTTTAACATATTACATGAATTGTTTGAAGATCTATAGTTATGTTGAACCAAAAACGTTAAACCAAAACTCCACAAGAAGTGACTGATTAGTGCTCTAATCCAGACTAATCCACATTTGAAAATGAAACACAATCTGCTTCTTTTCAGGTTAAGCACCAACCAGATTTGCAGCAGCAGCCGCCTCTTTGGAAAGACTTACATTTGTCAACAGATATTTTCTGCTGCGAGTCTGAAACAAAGCACAGTGGTTATCTAGCAAGCATGAACCTGCATCCTGTAACACACGTGCCAGCACAAAGATAAAAGCTGACTCTTACCAGTTGATACTAAAGAATCAATGTTAGCCATTCAATTGATTTGCTTTTCCATTCAGCGCTCAAATCATACTTTACTTGTGTCTGCTATAGCCCAGTGGACTCTTCCAGGACTCTCTAAGAAAGGTACACATCAGACTGAAAATGCTACACAAGCAGACTGGTCCAAAGCAGCACCTTTACAAAAATCCACGCCAGGCTCCATACAGGAGCACAGACATCAGCGTGTGTACTAGCTCTTCTTCACAAAGTGGGAAACAGTCAAATCCCAAGAAACATCAGGACTTCTAATTTTCCATTTTGACTAACCAGTATGTGATATCAGGTGGCACTCTTAAGATATTTTAAGCTTGCAAACATGTTTTGCACTGCTGCAAAGCTGCACAGTTGCCCTGGGGCACCTCAACTGTTCTTGTTTCTGTTATGATAACAATAATCAAGGGCTGTTAATGAAAGCTCACAGACTATTGAATGTTACAGGGGAAAAACAAACCTCTGAGCATATCAGGTATGGACTGATGGACAGCCCTCTTTCTGAACTGCAGTCATATCCTGAACATGAAGACTAAGTAAAACACTGCTGACTTTCTAATTAAGTTAGTTTTTTGAAGACATTCACCAGGTATAGACTCAAGAAGCTATTCTCTCTGCAGCAGGCACACGACTGCTTATTAATCTTAAAGGAAATTCTGGGCATACAGTGATAAAAAACAATCCAAACCTATTTTTAAAACTACAATTAACAGTGCAATCATTCTTAATAAGCCAGTGTACTCTACAGCAATACACTTGCAGTTCTGATCAACAAGGCAGCTAGGGACAGCCTAAGATTTCTCTTGTCTGACCACAAGCTCAGCGTAAGTTCTCTTCTGCATGTATTCTAGCAACTATACTCTATTTAATGTCTCTTTTAATAAATAATACAAGTCAGACCAGTAACCAGCATCTCAGTGAGCTAGCACTTTATTACCGCCATTGCATTTTGGCACTTACCATTGATATCTTTCTTTCAAAGAAAACCTAGAACTTTTCCTGTTATAACAATAACTTCTAAGCGTGTACTGAATACTACAGGGAGAAAAAAAAAATAAATAAAATAATAATCATGAGCCAGAAGAAAGCCTGAAAGAAACTAAAGAAAAGAGACTATTGCTATTCATTTTAAGGGGATGTTCGTTCTACTTGATATTTCAAGTGTCAAACTGGTATTAACTGCATCAAGTACTGATCAAAATACACAAGGAAGGATAGGGATTGCTGAGAAAGTTATCACAAGCATCTAAATTGGTTGTCATCACTAGGTGGAGTCTGGGAAAGTACAAGCTGTTAACAGACTCTCTACCTTCCCTGTTAGTCTGTATAGTTTTACTGACCTGATACAAAAAGAAACTATTTGCCCAATAAAGTACAGAAAAAAAATGCAGCTAAGAAATTCCTCTTGTTCTGCAGCCCACTAGCGTAAAAATCATCCATTAACTCAGGACACTATTGCTCCAGTTGTTTATTTTGCTTCTCTCCCAAAAGTTATTGCTCCCTATAGCAAGGTTAACAGAAGAGAACCTGTGCCCGCTCTCCAGCTGCCCCAGTTCACAGCCTGGCGCATTACCGCAGCCTGCAAGCACCAGCCACCTTGTGCTAACACGCCAAGCAGTAAGCTGAATCAACTGATGTACTGACACATTCCTTTCTGCCAGCCCGTTACAGGGGCAGTAACATCTAATAAACCACTAGACAGACATACCTTAAGCCACTGCAGAAGACTTTCTGACTAGTGTCCTCCGGACCATTCGCAACAAGGTTGCGCATTTTAGCTGCTCACAGAAAATAAGAGGCTTTATTCATATGGAAAGAACAAGTCTAGAGAAAGTAAAATATTGGATTCTGACAGAATTTCACTTAAAGATAATATAGAAATATTCGACAATAAAAATGCCTATAAAGCAACAAATATTGACATATGGTAACTCAAAGTTCAGAGGTTTTCTAAAATAATCATTTTTTCATATTTGTCTCCCACATCGCACTAAATTACCCTATACACTAATGTAAAGGATGCATAAGCATTAACATAATACAATTAAAAAGAAACAATATATCAGAGGAACGATTTTCCACGTCAAAACAATTTTGAGTGACTCGGTCCTTCTCTCTAAAGTTTTCTTTCAGAGTATTGAATTTTTGAAATACCAAGCCTAATCAGACCCAAACTAGTTCTGAAAAGTGTTAAAATTGTCCACAGACCTTTCATCCTCTGCAATATATTTATATACATATCCTATACAGCAGCTATCCATATGTGAATTCACTGTCAACGGTGACATTCAAAAGTACTTACTTATTAAGAATAAATGTAGCTAGCAAACCACAGCTCCAGTCTCACTTGAATTCAACAGGAAAACACTTTATCGCATCAATACCTAAGGTCATCGGCAAGACAGAGCAGCGCTGCATGGAGCCTCTACCGCCCAGACCCAAACCACCCTCAAAGCCCCCTCGCCCTGCGTGCCAAGCCTGCAGGCTTTCAGCACCGAACCTTTGAAGGACCAGAAAAATCTATATTTTCATTTTCCAGATTCCTTCAAATGTATTTGATGGCAGGTATATACTGTGAATGCAGCCTTTCCCGGTAACACTCCAGCACTTTATACTTCCACCTTCCTGTTACTACTCGTACATCCCAGTAACAGTTTGTGGAGGAGTTGTGTTCAGTGAAATTCAAACAGGCTTAAAGACTAAGTAAATAAATAAATAACTTCTACTTGCCTGATGAAGAAAGCAGACATTTTACAGGTGATAATGTAGCAGACTGCTGGTGAGTGCCTGGTTTATAAATATTGGCTTGTTCTGTGTTTGCCTAACTAGGTCCAAAAGCAGTACCAGTAACGTGTGCCTTTTTGTTTTGTTTTTTAAAGTAACAGAGGTAGATGCTGCTTTTGTTTAAGTCTATAGCAGCTGTATTGATCTAAAGGGTGTCACCAGTAAAATCAAAGGAAAATTATGGGAAAGGTTTGTTATTTTAGAGTTCTGCTTGTTCAAAAAGAACATTTAAAGTAGGTTTTTAGAAACAATTAAAAAAAACTAAGCATATTTGTTAGGTTGTGAAGACGAAAATCGGTTCAGGTATGTCAAAACTAGAATTTAACAGTCCAGATCTTTTTGTAAAAATAAATGCTGAGTCTCCTAGAAGCTCAAACAGTTTATGAAAAAGTAGCAAATTCTCTGAAAATGTGTTTAATACACACCTGGTTTTCACTTGTATGTCCACAGACAGTCTGCACGTTTGAGGTGAGGTACGCTGTGTTCAGCCTGACCGCCTTAAGACACCGCCCACTGATGAAAAGATAAGAATTAAACTCTGCTACTACGAATGCTTTGGGGTGTGTTTTTATATGCGATTATTTTTGAATAAGAATATAAACATGAGATTTTTAGGACAAATAAGACTGTCCTTGTAACCTCTTCATTAAATCCATGTGCACCTAGGATCCTGCCTAATTCCTTCCTCGTCAGTATTTCTGTTGCTATCCTACCAGAGCTCCCATTTAAGACTGGGAAACCACTAGGCAAAGCACTGTTCAAAAATATGCCAACACAGATAAGTCTTGAATACAGAATTAATTTGAGTTGTAACTACAGCATTGCACCAACCTGCTTTTCACCACCACTTAAACAGCCCTTCACTCAAGTACACTAGTCTTTTTATTTCCAAATGGCTGGCACAGAAATAGTTGAAAAATAAACCCTGGGTGAGCACAACCCAGCAGACCCCAACATGACTACTCCAGTGTGGATGTAGTTCTAGCACCACTTACAGGGTACTAATCCTTCAGGAATTTCCCACAATTCTTCCTCTTGTGCAAAAGGAAAGATAAATTTTCGTCTTTTATCCTACAAAGGCATAATCACAATCTTGCCACACTACAAAGAATGACAGGATATGCTACCAGGCATCTTAGCCCAGAATTCAAGTAAGGGATCACCCCATGGAGCTCAAAGCTTATTTGCAGTATGGCTGCTCATATTTAAGACCACATATGCATGGGAATTATCTTGAGTATAGGAAGCTTGAGTTATATCCAGTAAGTCTGTGTCCTGAAGTGTTTATTAACCTAAGTACTCTCAACATTGGTATATTTTAAAGAGCCTAGAATGAATGCACTCTCAGGTTTTATCAAATGAGTTAATTTTTATCTTCACCTGAACATCCACTTATCTAAATTTTGTGAAATCAATAAATGCTCAAGTAATGGACACAACCTTTATAATCCAAAATTAAAAGGAGTCCAGCCTCTCTGAAAACCAATGAAGACTGCAAGAGCCAAATGGGTAGACTGCACCAAAACAAAACTACTCAGTAGTACAACACCTATAGTTCTTCATGACTAACCACCTGCTTTCAGTTTCTTTGAACTCGGCCTTCATTCATATTTGTACATGACACATTAAAGACGGAGACACATACAGAAATAACCATGCCAGCTAGACTCAAGAAACGGGGCAAAGTCAACACTTTAAACTAGTTGAGGTTTGACAGAACAAACGCAAACCAAATCCACTTCCCACTACGAACCACCAACTAAAGCCTGCACAGTACACCCCATGAAGCAGGCCATATCCAGGCCAGTCTGCAGGTCCCTGAGAAGCGAGCCCATCTCCCAGGTTTGCTCTGAGCAACGCACTGACTTCAGCCCACTGTGGTAGCTGCGGCATTGCAAGGAACCATCACACTCAGAAACCTCCAACCCAATAACCCGCAGAGAACGTAACAGCATTTGCCGAGTATTGTATTGTTCACTTGAATTCTACAAAGAGAATATCAGATCCCCAGGCAAAAAATATGGCATTCACACCTAAATAGGGAAGCTTGGCATATACCAAAATGACCTGGTCTCTAAGAGTGTCTAGCTGTACACTACAACTGCTACTAAGGACAACATCCAAAAGGACTCTTCTGCTAGAAAAACTCAGTGCCAAATGTGTGCGATCCATCAGTAATTTTACTTTATTTATTTTTGCTGTAGATCCAGAACAAATATAAAGACTTCCTGACATGGCATAAAATGGAGAGTTCTAAATACCTAAAAAAAAGTCTCATGAAAATAACACCAAGAATTTAGAAATTGATACTAATACAAAATTGAAACATTTCCTAATAGATATAACCAAAGTTTTCCAAGATAGAGATTCTCAGTACCAGATTGCCTGTCCCCAGGGAACAGCAAAGTATGCAGATAATTAAGCCTGTTTGAGTTTTCAACTTGTAACCTTCATGTCATTTTATGGAAATAAACTACATTTTAAAAAAAAAAGAAAGGGGGAAAGAAAACGTTTACATTCTGACAGTATACAACTTGTTCACATGAGCGACCACCAAAGAAGTTCCCATACGTTAGCAGAAGGAGGTTTGTAATACGACGTGACCTAGCGTACAGTTCTTATAAGACTTCCAAAGTATGACTCGCATCTCACTGTCAGCACTCTGCAATCCCAAAACCCATCATTCACCTATGGTTATCCAGCACTCCTGCAACTGTTTCCACTGAAGTATTTTAGCATCCATTTGAAAATAAGTGTTTTCCCCTCCGGAAAAAAAGCTAATTACATTATCACCTTTGTTCCATACTGTTCCATTCTCTTCCCCTGTCCTTTTCAGTTACCGGGTCCTGGTCTTCCTTCTTTTCTTCCTGTTTCCTAAACTCTTTCTTTCAGTTTTTCTTCCCTAATTTTTGATATCCCTGGTTCTTGTTTCCATGGTCATGCTTAGATATGTTGTCATCTTTTTCTTCCACTTAATGTACTTATAATCTCCGTACCCAATCTCCTTGTCACCTGCATGTTTCCCTCTCCCTTTTGATGACCATTTCTCTGCCTCTAGTGACACTCCATCTCTAAAGGCAAGTCCTGTATTCTCCTTTATCACTACAGCAAAAGTCCTAGTAGGACCATTTACTCCAGTTGCTTCTATAAAGCTTTAAGAACTTCAACTGCAGACACAAGCAGAAATAAAGTAATCTAAAAGGCTCTGACTTGCCAGGTCCCTGAAGATCACAACAGGTTATTCATAATGGGAAGAAAACCTAAAAATCCCTCATTCTGCTAGAGCTTTGATATTCCTAACAAACTAAAGCATGAGGATGAAAATTAGTCCATTATCCCTCTAGCAGACACCAGAGTCATATGGTGCTATGCCTTTACATCTCTGTAGCTCTTTTTATTCAGTATATTGCAGTATAAACACAAGGAAGAACTTTCCTTATTCCCACTTCCCTCATTAATTTTAAGAAAAATAGGAGAATACAACACAAACCACACTCTGAACCTGTCCTTCTCATTTTGGGTGGGGGCATCAGCACAAGCGAGAGATATGGGTAATTTGTTCTACATTTTTTTCTCTATGTGGACAACACCCTAAAGCGATAAGGGTAGACAGTTCAGCAGAAATATTTTGTTTCGACAAAGAACAATCCCAAACTTTTTTTTTTTTTGAGGGACTCAAGGGACCACCTGAGCTATTTCCATCCATTATATTCCCATCACTAACCCAGCCTCGCAAAGACACTGCTCACTCTCAACTCATCCACTTCTCCCTATGCAAAAGGAGCAATGACTTTTATTGCCATAACTTCCAACTCAAACCAACTTATTGCACGCCGAGAACACTAAGTGCAAACTCTGAGAAGTTGCATATCCTTGGGACAAAATGGTATCTTTGGTTAGAGATGCATTCCAGGAAAAAAAATCATTCACTGAGAAACTCTAACGATGGAGGTATCGCACGCTAATGTGTTTTCCTTACAGAGGAATCGCGTTTCACAGTACGAGACAAGGAGGGAACGTGACAAGCGCCTCCGACGCTGCCCCACTGGAAGGGGCGTGTGCAGCCCGTGGCTGCGGATGCTCCTCACACGCACGAGCGGAGCGCCCCGCAGCCCGCCCGCAGGCGGCTCCTCGGCGATACGCGGAGCCTTCACGGCAGCTTCCTCTCAGGGCGCAGCGCTCCCGCACACCTGCCCGGCAGCGCCTCCCTCGCTGGCGTGGGGGGCACGGCGCCCACCCCCGCGGGGCGCTTCCCTCCGGCGCAGCCCCGCGCACAGCAGACGGGCCCCGAGCAACCGCGGCGGGCCCGGGGCCGACCGCGGGGGCCGGTGGCGGCGGCGCCGCGCAC
>NW_028186258.1:1519673-1523535 GCF_003343005.1 Rhea americana
TGGCGCGCGGGCGGGCGGGCGCCGGGCGGAGGGCGGCGGCGGGGCGCTCTCGCTACGTACGTGTAGTGCTGCGGCTTCTCGGGCTGCGCCTGCAGCGCGCTGGCGGCGCTCGCCGGCCCGGCCGCGGCGGGGCCGCTCGCCACCGGGCCCTTGGACATGCCTGCTGCCTTCCGCTCCCGCCGCCGCCGCTACCGCCGAGGAGACCTTTATTATTCACTCTGCGCGGTCCGCACGGAGGGCGCCGCGCGCAGGCGCCGCCGCCGCCATTGCCGCCCCGGTGCGCGGGGCGGGGTGGGACTTGTAGTCCCGCCGCGCGCGCGCGCTCCGCCAACCCGGGACGCGGCTGCAGCGGGCTTCCGGCGGGGGGGGGACTACAACTCCCAGCGGCGCCCCGCGGCGGCGAGCCCGGACTTCCTGCCGCGCGCAGCCTGCCGGGCGTTGTGGTCCGGGGCGGCGCGCGAGGGCGCCCCCCGGCGGCGGGGCCGCGGCGCAGCGCAGCCGAGGGCCGGATCCTGCCCGCCGCCGCCGCCGCGCGCCATCGACGGCAGCGCCCTCGGCGACGCGGCCGCCTCAGCGCGGCTCCTCAGCCCGGCGCGGGCAGAGGCGGCCGCGGCGCGGTGCTGGGGGCTCGGCGGCAGCGGGGAGGTTCGCGAGAGCGCGAGGGAGTTATTTGTGGCACGCAGAATCGCTTCCTTCCTACCCCTCCTCCCCCTTTCCTCTGCCGGGGGGGGGGAAAAAAAAACGTGGATGCTGGAGCACGGTGTCCCAGCCAAAGAGCTATTTTAGTATTGGCATCTCCCGTCGCCGCACGGCTTTCCCCACCCACAGGACGGCACAGTCCAGGAAATGCCCAGGAGCAGCGCGACAGTGCACAGGCGAGGGAGACGCAGGAGCAGCGTGGCGAGCCTACCTCGTTGTGGGTGACACGGCACGAGCTCTGGGTCATCGGAGGATTGCACTCTCGTCTCCTCCTCCCCTGAGAGAAAATCCTTCGCTGAAGAAGCAGTCCCGAGGAATCTGGTGAATTCCCCTGTGAAGAGCTTCCTCAGTAAATTAACTTCTCTCTCAGGGGAGGAAATGATACGAGCTTCTTTTAATAGGACTTTGATCTCTTGGGTTCAACACACAACTGCTGGGATACTCCAGGTGTGTGTTAAAGGGTATCACGGATTTATAAGGCAAACACCTTCTCCCCCTCAAATGTCACCAGCACGCATGGGTTGATCAATGTTTATAATAAACTTTTAGGCCTTGTCTTTAGGCTAGATACATGATACACATGCGCTGATGCACGTGTATCAGTGCAACTGTTTTGGCAAGAGAAATAACTTATTTAATTACGATAATTATACTGGTACAGCCTCTGCTGTGGGCAGGTTTTTACTGAGGTAATTTAGTAGCTTATTCCCCTGCATTTACAGGAATAAGTCATACAATATCAATACCTTCTTATTAACACAACAACCTTCCACAGGAGGCTGAAGTACTGTAATTATGTAGCTGTTGTTGAAGTAGGACAACTTTGTATGTCAATACAGATGTAGGTACTTAAGTTAATATCTACATATACACAGATACATATCTAACATAAAATCACAGTAACTGATGTACCTGCAGAAACAAACCTCAATTATCAACTATTACCGATGAAAACATTACTTTGCTCATGTATGCTAAATATACCCTTGATAACTTCTACATAAGGCTTGCATACTATGATGTTTAGACAGACTTCATGTTTTCATCATATAAATGACAATTAGTTACCAGATCATCAGTTGTTCTGTTCTTCATTGAATAAAATCTTGATCTAGCTTTTTTAGTATTCAAAAGTAACGTTGTGAAAACATTTGACCTGTCTTTTACCTGCCTTTTAAAAATGAGTTAGCCATGAAATAGGAAAGAAAGATACCATGTAAGCAGTAAGCTCTGCAGACCACCAATGTGCACTTCACACCCATGAATTTAGAAACCACTGATTCAAATCATTGTACACTGACGTTTGCTTGACAGTCTAGTACTGACACTATCTATTTCCTCCTTTAGTTGTGTTCTATTTCACAGTCAGGAAACTCAACATATACTCTGCGAAGCAATAGAGAAATGTTTAGATGTGCCAGGTAAGCATGTCCGATTTGTATTACTTGTACGTGTGTGCCTGTCTTTGTCAAGATACATACAATTACTCTCTTCAGCTTCTGTGTCTACGCTCTTCCCTCATCTTCTGTTTTATATAAGAGGATGCACAGCTTTTCTTTGCTCTTAATTCAAAGAGAACGAAAAGTATCAAAAGTATCTCTAAAATTAGAAGCCTAAGCTGTCATCAAGAAAACCTGGGAGAGGAAATATCTAAGGAACAGTACATCTCAATTATTGGTAACAAACAATAAGCACTGGCCTCTTCACATTATCAATAGTATAAAAAATAAAGTATATGCAGTTATCATCAGGAACATTCAGGTGTCGAGAAATCTTTTTCCTAAACAAGCAGACAGACAGACAAAAAAGGAATTCTTCTTCATTTTGGATCTCAGTTTTCTAAAGTGTGTAAAATGCAAATGATTGTTAATATATACCTACCAAGTGATTCTGTTGATACACAGCTATTTGTCTCCAATAAATAATTAACGTTTTTCTTTACAAGTACCAAAGAGGAAATTAACCTAGAACAGATATCAGAGGCAGGGGAGATGTACATAGAGATAATACCCTTACAGCAGACCCTACCCTGGGACACGTGACGATCCTGTCGCACCATATTGCTGTGTGTTTGACTTGCCAGGAACGGGCGAAGAAGCTAGACGCAAGCTCCCCACGTGCGGAGCCACTGCGCCGCGGCAATCCTCGCAGGACGGCTCTGCCCTTCACGCCGGGCATCGGTCCGAAAGGCTTAGGCGTTTGGGGAGGATGCAAAGCCTCACGCAAAGTCGGCTTGATTGAGTCTGCACTCCACTTGCCGAGCAGAGGTACCTTTAGGAGCAGTTGTTACGCAGGCATTTATTTATGTTTGGTGTATGTTCGGCATGCTACAACCGTGGGGCGCTTGGGACCTGTTTTTCCTGGCGGTGGTACCCTTCCCACGGGGCAGGGAACTGCCTGCAGTGGTTACAAATATAATGAAGTAGCAGCATACAGCCCTAATTCTTAAGGCACAACTCTTAAGGTAGCAACATCACCAAAAAGAGTCTTCTTTTTCACTTAATTGCTATTATGTTTGTAGATGTTTCCAACAGGGAAGGTGGATTCTAGCTTGCCACTTCCTATGAAACTTTGTAATAAGCCCTGATGTTTGAGCTTGAAGAGGATCCACCAAGTCTGCGGCAGTTCGGGTTCAGTAAGTGGTGAACGAAAGCGCAGAGGGACCCAGCCCCAGCCTTGCGAGGACTCCCGGCTCGCTTCCCCGCAGGACACAGGCGCTTCCCCGGAGACATTCCCAGCTGGCCCAATGGTCAAACTCTTCTTGACTGCAGGAGGGTCACAAATCAGTTGGGCTGCCCCAATTAAAAAAATAAATCCCGTGACAAGTGTTTATAGGCTGGAATATAGCTGTTATAATTAATAAAACAAGGCAGTAAATGCTGCAAATATATTTATAGCATGTCACCCAATTAAACGACGACTACGCTGACCAGACGAGTGCTTTTTTAGGAACATGTGAAAACGATGCCCACTTTTTCTTTTTTTTTTTTTTCTTTTCAGTTCACGCTAGCTAGCGGTGCTCGGGACGCTTGCGACCGGAAAAAAACACCACGAACGCGGACGCTGCGAAGCGAGCGACGCCAGAGCCGGGACCGCCCGCCCGCCGGGCGCCGAGGGAAGCCCCGGGCGGCGCCAGGCCCGCCGCGCGCCGGGAGCCTCTCGC
>NW_028186258.1:1523882-1536197 GCF_003343005.1 Rhea americana
CCCCGCTCCTATTGACTTCCCATTGTGGAGCTTTGCAACAAAGGGTAGGATCCAAACCGTGCCCCTTTTCGTCCAATCAGCGCGCAGAGCTCCCGCCCGCCGCTGATTGGCTTCTTCTCGCCTCACAGTGCCCAATCAGGCGGCTACTTTAACAACCAATCAGCGGCCGGACATGTGCCCAATCAGCGCCGAGAAACGGGAGCACGGCCTTTGTGTCTTATGACGGCACAGCGCCGGCGGAGGTCCCGGCCAATGGAACGGCGCGCTGTTTCCAGGCATTGTGAGGTCACCGCGCCGTGTGCCGCCCCCGCTATAAAACGCGGGTCCCCGCGGCGGGGAGGGCGCAGTGAGGGGGTGGCTGGCAGTGGAGCAGGTTGTGGCAGGAGCGGCGCAGGCTTCGGTGTGCTCGGATACCGGCACCAGCGCTTCCTTCTTCTCTGAAAGGTGAGTCGCGGACGCCGGGCGCGATCGGCAGTGGGCGGCAGCGCTACGCGGGCCTTGGCCGACTCCTTTTCCCCCTTAGCGGGCAGGCCAGGCCTTGCCTACGTGCCTGGAGTCGCGACTGCTCCCCCTCCCCCCCCCGCTTCGGGGCTGCCTTAGAGGAAGAGGAGGCGGCGTGACTCAGTCCACTTCCCCTGGGCTGGGGAGCGGCTGGGCCGCTCCACACGACGCGGAGCGGGGGTGTGGGGGGGCCGTGACTCCTCCTCCTCCCGGGGGAGGCCACTGGCCACCTGCCCGTCTCGACGACGGGGGAGGGGGGCAGCCAGCCGGCATCTGCCGCCTCTGGGGCTTGAGGGGATTGCGGTGGGGGAAGGGATCCGGATTCTTATCGCTGGGCCGGGCCTGGTAGTCGTGCTGCCGCGCGAGTCGGGAGAGCTGGGCCCTGTGTCACGCTTGCCTGTCCCCGTAGGTGAGTAAAGAAAAATGGCCCGTACAAAGCAGACCGCCCGCAAGTCCACCGGGGGGAAGGCTCCGCGCAAGCAGCTGGCCACGAAGGCGGCCCGGAAAAGCGCCCCCTCTACCGGTGGCGTTAAGAAGCCTCATCGCTACAGGTAAGGCCGCCGGGACGGCCTGGCCTGGCCCAGCCCGGCCCTGCCCGGTGCCGCCCCCAGCCTGGCTCACGCCGCTTCCTCCTCCCAGGCCGGGCACCGTGGCCCTCCGCGAGATCCGCCGTTACCAGAAGTCCACGGAGCTGCTGATCCGCAAGCTGCCCTTCCAGCGGCTGGTCAGGGAAATCGCCCAGGATTTCAAAACAGACTTGAGGTTCCAGAGTGCGGCCATCGGTGCACTGCAGGTATTGCTGCCAGCCTGCTGGGCCTTGATGCTCGCGGCAGGGAGTGCGCTTTGCTGAGGGTTGCTAATGACGTTTCTTCTTGTCCTCTTGAAACAGGAGGCCAGTGAAGCATATCTGGTGGGTCTGTTTGAAGACACAAACCTGTGCGCCATCCATGCCAAGAGAGTCACCATCATGCCCAAAGATATCCAGTTGGCTCGCAGGATACGGGGGGAGAGGGCTTAAGTGAAGGCTGTTTTTATGGTGTTTTGTAGTAAATTCTGTAAAATACTTTGGTTTTAATTTGTGACTTTTTTTGTAAGAAATTGTTTATAATATGTTGCATTTGTACTTAAGTCATTCCATCTTTCACTCAGGATGAATGCTAAAAGTGACTGTTCACATAAACCTCAGTGATGTGAGCCTTGTTGCTCAGGAGTGACAAGTTGCTAATATGCAGAAGGGATGGGTGATCTTTCTTGCTTCTCATGCATGTTTCTGTATGTTAATGACTTGTTGGGTAGCTAAACTTGTAAGGTACTAGAATTGATATAAATGTGTACAGGGTCCTTTTGCAATAAAACTGGTTATGACTTGATCCAAGTGTTTAACAATTGGGGCTGTTAGTCTGACCATACATCACTGTGATCAAATGTGGACTTTTTTCAGAGGGTGAAACTACAAGTCTTAACCACAGTGTAACTTACAGTTTCCTAAAAACGTAAACCTGGCAGCTATAGAATACACTATGTGCATTTATAATAGCTATTTTATATATTGTAGTGTCAACATTTTTAAATTAAATGTTTTACATTCACATGTGAGGAGTCTTTGTCATTTGGTTTGTATGGGCTTGAAGAAGCTTATTCCTTCTGCTCCAGTATGTTAGCAGTAGATGCTAATGCTGGAATGCTTCTGTGGCAACTTTGCTGCCTACAAAATGGAGAACTACTGTGACTCTGTAGTAGTGTTTCCTTAGTTTGAGTCATCTCAAACTAGGCCAGTAAGAACAGAGCTGAACACTACAGTACAGCTGTGGAAGAAGAGGAGGGATACTTTTGACAGGCCTAGGCTGGTGTGTTTTTAAGATTAATTGCTTTTTAGGGCTGGGCATAGAGAGGTGGAACTAAGTTGTGGTGGTGGGTGGCTTTTATCTTCTTCCCACTCCCCCTTCCTTATAAGGGGGAAGTTCAGCTGAACTGTTTTGACTGTCCTGCATGAAATGAAGGCACTGGCTTTTACTCTGATTAAGTCTACGCTGTGAGGAAACCTCAGGTGCTTAGGCAGTATGTGTGTAGCTGCTGGTCTGAAACTCCTCTGTATGGCCTATGTTCCTGTGGGAACTGAACACTGTGGGTATTGTATTAACTTGGTTTTAATCGTGTACTAGCAGTACAAGATGGTGTGCACTAATTATACAACCTGAAAGCGTACAGGCTCCTAAGCAAAGTGGAGAGGTTGACTTGGCTTTCAGTAAGATTCTCATTTCTTAACTAAGCTTTTTTTGACTGAACAGGATTATATTTAAACCTTCACTTTGGAATACTCCTTCAGGCTTTCTGCTAACACAGCTCTGGTTTTCTTAATAGTGCCTCTGGGAACAGCCTTACGTAATTCAGCTGAGGTAAAGGAAAGCTGCTCAGACTACACTTGAAATACAGGTAATTGAATAGGCTAGCTATCATCAGTCCTTGAAAAACAGGATATGCTAGCAAGGCTAAAGTTGGAACAGAAGTAGCAGGGGAAAGTAGCTGAAATTAGTCCATTTTGATTTATTTCGATGAAATTAAAGCTCCCTGGAAAAAATGAAAAAGCAGTAGTTTGCAAAAAGGAGAGTGGACAACAGTAAGTCAACATTGGCCTTCTGTGTAAGTCTTTAAGGCAGGATGCATTTAAAGCACTTCCTTCCACAACAGTGTCCTGACAGTTTAAAAATACCAGTTCATAAGAGGCGGAACCTGCATCTTACTCCAAGACGGCCGCTGTCCGGATCTCCCGTGTTTCAGACTAAGGCTGGGCTGTGAACAGGGCTGGTTCACCAGAGTGCTGAGGGGAAGCTCACAGCTAGAGCCACTGCTCTCCCTTATCAGACAAACCACTCAGTGTGTTTAAATCCTGCAGCTGGAGAAACAAGCACTTATCACCACTCACTCTTCCACAATTGCCTCAACACTCTTTCCTACTCTGCTCCCAGAGGTACTTGAAATAAATACAACACCATATTAATATTATCATCACATCTGCCACATAGCTACTAAAAGTATGTTTAAAGCCCAAACCTTGAATCATTTTTAAACATGTTTTCTCACTTATAAACCCATAGAGGAAAAAGAGTTCATTGCATCTAAATAGTAAATTAATTGGTTTAAAGGGCTAGATCAAAGTTATGCAAAGATGATGCTATTACCATCTTAGCACTTCATCTGACACACCTGAGAACTGGTTTCACATCTCTGCTCCAAAACATCCTTCCTGCACAGGCTTCTACAAGTTGCTTAGTACCTCTGCACTATCTGTAAAATGTGGATAACACCTGGATACCTCAAAGGCACCGCAAAGAAATGAGTGGCTCAGCCAGCGTCACTGGAACCACAAGGTGCAGCTCAGCACTTCCCAGCTGCAGGTCTCAAAATATACTAAAGGCAGGTATGTCCAGCTGTGACAGGTACAACCTGTCAAGGAGGCATCCGGCAGCAACGCCTGTTAGCCCACCAGAAATCAGAGCGGGCATATCATTTAGGAAACATGGCCCAAAATTGTATTTAGGCAAGTTAAACATAGGACTTCCAAGTGATGGAACGTGTTAATAGTTGGTTTGGTTTAAAATAATTACATTCCCAGGCTAGACTGGTGGAAAAAGCATGTTTTAAAATAACATCCCTAGAAAACAAAGTTTCCTCCAAGCAGTTAGTGGAAACAATGAAACACTTGGTTATGCCTAGAAGCTGTTTCTTAAAATAACATCATTGTCTAGTGACTCTTAAAAAAAAAAAGAAAAAAAAGTATCTAAATAGCTATTCATCTTAATATCTTAATAAGCCTAACAAAAAAATTGTTACATCTTGCATGTGGTAGAATGGATAAAATGGAACAGCAATTCTTGGTGTTCCACACTTCTACTGTAATTATAGCTGAAGAAATAAAATGTTCCCTTACCAATTCTCTTGATAATTTCTTCACATTCTTGCTCAGAATTCGATTCAAACACTAGACAGTCAAATGTGCTCCCTTCAGGGCTCTCCGGGGAAACGCTAAATATGGAAACACATACATTAGCAGGCAAAAAGAAATCCAGTACTTAGCAGCGACACTGACAGCCAGGCAGCGTCTTAGCAGTGTCCTGTAATCACATAAGCAGCAGCGCAGCTCATCTGGATGGACTTCAGGTTTTCTAAGACCCATCGCGCTCAAATCTCAAGTCGAATCTCAACCCTGCTACACGTATCATACCGTGTGTTGGCCTAAATCTTCGCTGGCAACACGTTTGAGGGCCAGTCGGGCCACATCCAGCTCAGAGCCCGCCGAGGCGGTGAGCAGGCAGGTCATTCAGACGCTGCCGTGGGTGAGCGATCTTCTCATGAGCCCCACCGGTGGGGTCAGCTCTGCGTCACACAAAACAGGCCGGCAACTCGCCCCTGCTAAACGCAGCATCTGCTTCTTGCCACTGCACTTCCGTTTCCTTGACACCTGTTTCAGCTCGTGCACGAATGCACACGCGGTAGCCGCACGGTCCCGTGCCTGGGCACCCCGGCCAGGAGCAGCCCAAAGCCACACTTACGCAATGCAGAAGGCAAATAAGTTGCTGCTGCCCAGGCAGCGTCCCACGCAGGAGATCTCTGGATACACGTAGCGGAACAGGACCTACGCAGGGAAGCGGCGGGAGCGCGCGTTAGGGCAAGGCTGCGGTGGGCCCAGCTGTGGACCCGGTTCATCCCTGGAGCTGCTGCTGCCACTGAATTTTGGACAGGGGTGAAGCGCAGCTGCTGGAGGAGGGGGAAACCAACTTCGCAACGAGCGGACCGACCACGTGTAGAAAACCAGAACAGGCCTCTTCCCCCTACTGCTATGCGAACCCAAAGCTCAGTGAGCTACATGCAAGCCAGAAACGAGCAAAAGGGAGGTCTGACGGTGCTGATTCTGCAGGTCACTCGGCCGTTCGGCACCGGACCACACGTCTCGCTGGGTCAGTGTCGCTGCAAGAGCACCTGCTCAGCTGCTCCCTTAAGCATCTGTTAGGGAGCAGCAGGTACAGTGTTACCTCAGCCACGCATCCCGTGGGGATTTTCTGACAACGCTTGGCTCAGGAAAGCACCTTCAAACGGTCCTCGTGGGTTACAAACCTGCCTGACCCCTTCTTCCACCACCCCGCACACTGCGGCCACCCGAACAGCCGCGGTCCCAGCCTGGCTGCGACGGTTTTGGCTGACCTCAGGCATCACACTCTAACCTTGGAAGAAGCCTTCTCCTGTATGAGAACTTCTGTTTCCTTCACATCAAACAAAACCTCCTGAATGGGGAAAAAGAAAAATTAAATCATGAAAGCCCCAATCATTGCAGCTTTTAAGCTTTATTTTTAATAAAATACTCAAAGGAGAAAGATTATTTGAGAGCAAAGGTAATGAATCTCATCTGAAATACAGTTTTTCAAGGCGTTTCCTGATGCTCATGGCGAAATGCACAGATGGAAAGGGGAGTTAGGGGACTGCACATTAACAGACCGAATTCTCTGTGCTTCAGATTTGGGTTAAAAAGCATCAGAAAGGGGTGGAGTGAAAACAGTCGCTGGCCTCCCTTACAAGGATCCGCCAGCATCGGGGCTCCACGACGTGACAGCGCCGTGGCCAGGTCCTGCTCCGAGGCAGCCGGGTTGGGGATGGCCGAGGACGCCAGGGAGGCAACCGCGTCCTCTCGGGTCCTCTCCCTCCGGAGAGCTCCCGGCCCCCGGTTCGGAGCTGCGCCCCGCTCTGGGCCGCCCCTTCGGTCAGCACCCGGCATCGTCGTGTTTGAACCTTTTTGTGAATGACCACACGAAGGCTCAAGCAACAGTGACCTGAACCCAAAAGTGTTTTGGGACCCCGGTCCAGCCTCCTCTTGCTTTTTCACTGCTTTTCTGCACGTTGGGCTTTTATTTATTTATTTCCCATAATGTACTTTCCTATTCTGCCTGCAACGATGCTTCTAAACAGAAAAATCACAAGGGCGAGGGGTGTCAGATACTCAGCCAGGGCGAACAAATCTGGAGCCAGTAAGAAAAGAAATATATGTAAAAAATATATATATATCTCACCGGGCAGAGTAAATATTTCCCTGCAATTCTCTGACCGAGGTATGCCCGATGCTGCTGTTCGACCACCAGAGCTCACTGCACAGCGGCACCGAGCTCAGGTGGTGTAAAACTCATCACAAATGCAGTTGGGGTGGATTTTCCTTTCAGGCAGGTTTCGGTTTCCCTCCCTTTGCCCCCTGCCCTCCGTCTGTGCCCACGCGCAAGCGCACCCAGGTCTGTTCCGCCCGGGCTCCTCGGACCCAATCGCTCACTTATTTCTCAGCTTTTGTACAGCCCTCCGCCCCCGTCACCAGCCCCAGGGAGCCGCAGCCCCTCTCCGTGCGTCCCCACCGCTCACCCGTGCTGGCAACCTCCTCCGCAGCACGGCGGGGATGCCCTGCTCCAGCACCTCCTTGCCACCGGCCTGGAAACGGAGCGGGGAAGAGGCGATAACCCACGAGCACGCAAAGAGGAGCCCAGGAGAGCCCCGGGCACGTCCCTGCCCCGTGCGCTCACCTTCCCGACGCCGGTCCGGCCCAGGTACCGCAGCTTATAGAGCAGCCTGGGGAGAGAGGGCTCAGGGCGTCAGCGCGAGGGCCCCGGGCGTCCTCCCGCTCCGCGCTGGGGGCGACGGTCAGGACCTGCCGCCACCCCCCGGCCCCCCGCTTTGACCCCGCAGCCCCGAACGGAGGGGGCGAAGCAGCACTGCGGGGACCCGGGGCTGCCCCGACGCCGGGACCCGCGGCCGGCGCCGGCCCTACCTGCCGCCCTGCAGCCGCCGCGGGTCCCGCCGCGCCGCGCGCCGGGGGCCGTGCTGGAGCTGGAAGCCGGGATCTTTCTCCTTCAGCACCTTCAGGTAGGGCAGCAGGGGCGCGAAGACCCCTCCGTCGTGCCACCGCCACCGCAGCAGGCGCAAGCTCAGCGGCTGGCCCTTCAGCTTCTGCAGCGCTGCGCCAGCCTGGGCCGCGGGAGAGGAAGACGCCGAGGGGAGGAAGGCGCCGAGGGGAGGAAGGCGCCGAGGGGAGGAAGGCGCCGAGGGGAGGAAGGCGCCGAGGGGAGGAAGACGCCGAGGGGAGGAAGGCGCCCGTCCCCCCGCGCCCGCCCACCTGCCCGCCGCACGCGTTCCTCAGCGAGCGGCCGTTGATCTCGTCGAGGACGTCGCCGGCCAGCACCACCTCGTCCAGCTCCGCCTGGCTCTCGGGCAGCACCTCGGCGACAAGGACGCGTCCGCCCACGTACCTGGGAGCGGAGCGCCCGAGCCCCGGCTCAGCCTCGGGGCGGCGGCGGGGTTGGGGGGGGGGGGAACAGGCATCGGGAAACGTCTCCGTCTCCGCAGGGCTCCTACCTGAGCACCAGCCCCAGCGCCCGGCACGGGACCGTCTCGTACACGACGCACACCTGGAAGAGAGCAGCCGCCCGGAGCGGCCTCCGGCAGCGGCCCCCGGACGAGCGGCGCCCGCTCCGTCCCCGGCACGGCCAGGGACGGGGAGGGGGCCCGGGGACCCCCCACCCCAGCCCGGCGCTGCAGGAGCGGCTGGAGAATCGCTGCGAAACTGGGCCCCTCTCCCCCGCCGCACGCCCCGCAGCCTTCCCGAGCTTTAGGGTTGCGTTTTAGGGTTTCTTTTTAACTATTCGAGGGCAAAAGAGAGGGGGTGTTCACTTTTTTTAAAGACATTTGGGCATCCCTGCCGCCCGCGACCTCTTTGCGGAAGAAAAGCACAGATATTTGGCGGAGCCGAAGCGAGAACGAAGCCCCCAAAAACGGGGCTTTCCAGCAAAAAGGGGGAAAGCGGCACAGGAAGCCTCGCGGCGTGTCGGCGGCTTAGACCCCGGCCCTGCTCGCTCGTTCGGTCCCCCCCACCCCGGGAGCGGTGCCAGGGGCTGCTCCTGGCGGCGGGGCCGGACCCTGCGCCGGCAGCAGAGGCGGCTCCGCCGCTGCCCACGAGCCGCTGGGCGACCTCTCCGAAACCATCCGTTCTCGTCCTAACTAATTCAAGCGTTCGGCGAGGGCCGGCCGAGGCGGCGGAAGGACGGAGCCCACCCTGGCTCCCGCTCCGCTGGCGCGCCGGCAGGCGGGACGGCGTCTTACCGGCAGCAGCCAGCTCTCATCCAAGAAACTGCAGTTCTGCAAGCAAAGGGGCATCGCAGTCGCCCCCCGCGAGGAAGGGAACGGGGGCTCCGCGCGGGCGGCTCCGCAGGGACCCGCAGAGCCCCAGCAGAGCTGCCACCCGGGCCGATTTATCACCCCACCTGCAGATCCAGGGAGAAATTCATCTCTGTCAGCACCAGCATCAGCGAGAGGAACGGCTCTGGGAGGGAGGAAGCGGGACGGGGCCCGAGAGCCGACGTTACTGCCTGGCTCCGAGCCACGCGCGCCGTAGGACCCAAGTCGCGGCGACGCGGGAGAGGTCCAAATAATCAAAGCGATTTTCAGCGTAACTAATGAGACCTCGGGGCGCAGTCCCCGGGGGGACTCTGCCGGCACGGTCAGCGCTCGCGGAACGGGGCTGGGAACAAGGCTCATGGCAGACGCTGCTGACACGTAACTTTCTCTCCATTTGCCCTGTTAAACGCAAGGCTGCCTGCCCTCTCCCGCGCTAATGCTGCAATTATACCGAAGGATATTTGTAATCCGGTCATGCACTGAGAGCCTGGGGTGATTTATAAGCCTTCTAGGTACAATTTTAACACGGAGTTATTTATCATAATCAAAAGATTAAGAGCTTTCACCCTGTTGCGGTCCCCCGAGGAGCAGGGCTCCAGACAGAGCTACCCAGCGCATCAAAGGCGATGCAGACGCTCACCGAGCCGGCAGCCCGCCCGGACCGGACCGCGCGCGTGGGCCCGACGCCTGGGGTTCGGGCTGCGAGGGGCTCCGCTCGCGCGCTGGACTGCTGCGGTCAGCATCCTCGTTAAAAAGAAATAGCACAGAAGACACTCAAGAAGCAAATTTCCCTTGATAATCCCATGATAGCAAACCAACCGGAGATTGATCCTGTGTTTAAATATTTACATCTCCTTTTCCATCACGGCAGCAGCGTATTTACATTTTAGCACTTAGTTTGGCTTAAAAAAATTCCATCAGACTGTTTTGCTTCCTCCCCTGTGCTAGCACAGCGCCGTAACACACGGGAAATTTGCTCCAGGGTGGTTTAGGTCCAAATGAGACTCTTTGGGCTGGATTTAACAACAAGAGTCGCATGGACCACATAGCTGAGTGAGATGACGATGGGCAAGGACCATGCCCGTGGAGGGCACGTGTGCCAGCAGCTGGCTCCCCACGCTGAAGCTCCATGGTGGCCCTTGGGGACAAGGGACAGCTGCGGATGGCCCTGCCACCAGCACCGCCAGATGCACCTGCTGGTACGAACGCAGCCAGACCAGCGGTGTTGTGCTGGGCCTTTGCCCTCGTAAAAACCCGATTCCCAGGGAAGACTCTGCAGGCTTCTCCCAAATCACACACCCGGCACAGTGGCCAAGTGCCCATTTCGGTATGGATCCAGGAGGAAAACCCTGCAGCCCTGCTAGGGTTTGGCTTTCAGACCCAGAGCAAACCCTCCCCTGTCCCAGCTCTGCTTGGTTTCTGGGAGACACTACTGAACTTCGGAAGAAGACTTGGTCTTACCCATGAGCTCTTCATTGCCGAGGATGGAGGTGGCAGGATCGTAAAACTGAAACGCAGCGAAAAGCCACAGTTAAGTCACCGTTTTGGTTTATGTCGTACCATGGATAGCTGCTTGCACACACGTCTCAGACCGTGCCCGCGGCAGAGACAGCGACGCGGTAACCGCTGCTTTCTGCTCAAAGCCCTGGAGACGCTGAAGCCCGCTCGTGGGAGCGGCACCTCCGCTCGGGCAGAAGCCCCGGCCCCCAGCCCCGTCTCCGCTCTCCTCGCGGGGGCCGTGGAGCCGGCCCCGCGCTGGCCCCCGCGAGAGCCCGCCGCACCTCCAGGAGCCGGGGCGTCCCCGCGAGCTGCTGCACGGCCGCCGCCAGGAGCTTCCCGTCGAGAGCCAAGCGCAGGAAGTACCGGCCTCGGCCCTGCGCCGTCAGCACTTTCACGCAGGCACCGGCTTTCTCCACGCCGATGGACAGGGCGGTCGGGCTACGCAGGGAGAGGAAAAGCGGGGAGAGGAACCCTTCCCTTCGCCGCCGCTGACGGGCGCTTGTCCGTCCCCGCTCCGGGGTGCCGTGCGGCCGGGATCGCCCCGGGCCCGGCGGGCTGCCGCGGCTCGGCGCTGCCCGCGCGGGACGCCCACGTTGGCGCCCGGTCCCGGCTCGGGGCCGGCGCCGCTCACCCGCTGCCGGCGGTCCGGGCCGGGAGCTGCTCCAGCCAGTGCCAGTAGTCGCGTCCCCCGAAGCCCAGCAGCGGCTCTGCGGGAGAGAGAGGGCGCGAGGCCCCTTGCCGAGCGCAGGGCAGGGCCGGGCGCGAAGGGCGAGGGGAAGGGGTAGGGGCAGGGGCAGGGGTGCTCACGTCTCAGTCCCTTGCGCAGGACGGCCTCCAGGAGCTGGCAGAAGGAGGCGAGGTGCGGTGAGGCGTCCGTGCAGGGGCCGCTGCCGTCCCGGAGCCGCAGCACGCCGCCTGCGGCACGCCAGCGGCAGGAGGCAGGCTCAGCACCATCGGGTGCCTCGGCCGCTGGGGGTGGGCAAGGAAGCAGCCCCCCTCCCCAAGCACGCAGCCCCCCGGGACGAGGAGCCCGGCCGCGAGCAGCCGCTGCTCAAAGCCCGGCCGCCCGAGCAGCTCTGCCGGGGACAAGGTCAATCGCCGGCCGTTAGGGAAGAGGAGCAAAACCCTCCTTGGAGAGAGCTGGATTGGCCTCCCCACCTCGGGGCAGAGGTCCCAGGGAGCAGATCCCAGGGAGTTTCTCCATCCCTGCATCCACCTCCTCCTTTCCCTGGGCATTTGCCGAGGCTGCTGCGGGTGTCCAAGAGCCGCAAGCCCAGAGGAGACGTACCCCGGCCAGCAAGGGCCAGGGCCCTCCTGGCACGCTGGGCTGGCCCCGGGGCCACGAGGAGCAGGGAACACCCGCCGGAGCCATCTGCACGGCAAAGCCAGACACCTCCCCCTGCCAAGGAAGCGGGTCCCGCATGCCCGCAGCCTCCAGCAAGGGGCAGGGAGGGGGGCCGGAGCCTCGTGCCCCAACGCCACGGGCCCCGGCAGGCGGCCGGAGGCAGCCCCTGGCCACTGAGAAAGCGCAGGTGGCCGCTCGCCCGGGGCGAAATTCAGGGTGGACTTCCTCAAAGCAAGGTACCAGGTGCGGCCAGCGCAAACGCAAACACTGAGTCACGCTTGGCCCCGCGCGACGCCCCGCTGCGGCCCCACGGGGCAAACCCGGGCCTCGTGGGGCTACTTGGTTAGGAAGCCGTGGGTTTTCAGAGAGGGGCTGGGTGCGGGAGTCACTTCCAAGGGCGCTGGGAGAGGAACCGGCGCTGGGGAGGAGGCAGCGGGCGCCAGAGGAGCCCTTGGCTCTCTGCCCGCCGGTGCTGGGCACCTGAGCATCCCCGGGCGGCTCTAGAGCCGGCGAACGAACCGGGCCAGCGCCCTTGACGAGGCCTCTCGAGGTTTCACACCGCGCCGTGCCGGCATGCGGGTCCCCGAGGGCCCGGGCAGCTGGGGCACCTCCGGCGGGCTCCCCTCGGCCTCCCCTTCCCCTCGGCCTCCCCTTCGCGCTCCCCGGCCAGCGCCGGCCGCCGCGGCCCCGCTCACCTCTGAGGGCGCTGAGCAGCGGCTCCTTCCTGGCCATGCTCCCGGCTCCCGGCGCGCCGGGCAGAGCGGGGC